>NC_081558.1:179276208-179329309 GCF_022355385.1 Mustela nigripes
TTGCCTCTTTGGTTAGGTTTATTCCTAACCAAAGAGGCAAAGAATCTGTACTCAGAAAACTATAAAGTACTCATAAAAGAAATTGAGGAAGACACAAAGAAATGGAAAATGTTCCATGCTCATGGATTGGAAGAACAAATATTGTGAAAATGTCTGTGCTATCTAAAGCAATCTACACATTTAATGTTATCCCAATCAAAGTACCATCCATTTTTTTCTAAAGAAATGGAACAAATAATCCCAAAATTTGTATGGAACCAGAAAAGACCTCGAATAGCCAAAGGAATATTGAAAAAGAAAACCAAAGTTGGTGGCATCACAATTCTAGACTTCAAGCTCTTTTACAAAGCTGTCATCATCAAGACAGCATGGTACTGGCACAAAAACAGACACATAGATCAATGGAATAGAATAGAGAGCCCAGAAATAGACCCTCAACTCTATGGTCAACTAATCTTCAACAAAGCAGAAAAGAATGTCCAATGAAAAAAGTCAGTCTCTTCAACAAATGGTGTTGGGAAAATTGCACAGCCACATGCAGAAAAATGAAACTGGACCATTTCCTTACACCACATACAAAAATAGACTCAAAATGGATGAAGGATGTCAATGTGAGAAAGGAATCCATCAAAATCCTTGAGGAGAACACAGGCAGCAACCTCTTTGACCTCAGCCACAGCAACTTCTTCTTAGGTACATTGCCAAAGGCAAGGGAAGCAAGGGCAAAAATGAACTATTGGAACTTCATCAAGATCAAAAGCTTTTGCACAGCAAAGGAAACAGTCAACAAAACCAAAAGACAATTGACAGAATGGGAGAAGATATTTGCAAACGACATATCAGATAAAGGGCTAGTATCCAAAATCTATAGAGCTTAGCAAACACAATACCCAAAGAACAAATAATCCAATCAAGAAATGGGCAGAGGACAGGAAGAGACATTTCTGCAAGGAAGACATCCCGGTGGCCAACAAGCACATGAAAAAGTGCTCCACATCACTTGGCATCAAGGAAATACAAATCAAAACCACAATGAGATATCACCTCACACCAGTCAGAATGGCTAAAATTAACAAGTCAGGAAATGACAGATGCTGATGAGGATGCGGAGAAAGGGGAACCCTCCTACACTGTTGGTGGGAATGCAAGCTGGTGCAACCACTCTGGAAAACAGCATGGAGGTTCCCCAGAAAGTTGAAAATAGAGCTACCCTATGACCCAGCAATTGCACTACTGGGTATTTACCCTAAAAATACAAAGGTAGTGATCCAAAGGGGCACATGAACCCAAATGTTTATAGCAGCAATGTCTACAATAGCCAAACTATGGAAAGAACCTCGATGTCCATCAACAGATGAATAGATAAAGAAGAGGTGGTATATATATACAATGGAATACTATGCAGCCATCAAGTGAAATGAAATCTTGGTATTTGTGATGACATGGATGGAACTAGAGGGTATTATGCTTAGCGAAATAAGTCAATCGGAGAAAGACAACTATCATATGATCTCCCTGATATGAGGAAGTGGGGATGCAACATGGGGGGCTTGGGAGGTAGGAAAATAATAAATGAAACAAGATGGGATTGGGATGGAGACAAACCATAAGAGACTTTTAATCTCATAAAACAAACTGAGGGTTGCCAGGGGGAGGGGGTTAGGGAGAGGGTGATGAAGTTATGGACATTGGGGAGGGTATGGGCTATGGTGAGTGCTGTGAAGTGTGTAAACCTGGCGATTCACAGACCTGTACTCCTGGGGCTAATAATATATTATTTGTTAATAAAAAAAATATGATGCTTGTTCAATTCTTAACTCAATCTCTCTTACGTTCATTACTTATTTTCTTACATTGTCTCAAAAGTGCTCAAATATATTAATTTTTGCCTACTTTTCATATGCCTAGATGATCCATAAACTTCTGGTTTTGTATGTTTCATATTTGTTAATGACACATGTAAAAGATCTCCAAAATATTGTGTCACACCCAATGCCTCTTACAAACCTGCTTAATAGTTTAATAATTTCTCTTTATCTTTCTAACTTTTTCTCTTGATTAGCACTAGCCATTGTATATTAGAAAGATAACCAAAAGACACCTGGATGGCTCAGTCAGTTAAGTGTCTGCCTTTAGCTCAGTTCATGGTCCTGGTGTCCTGGGACTGAGTCCCACATCAAGCTCCCTGCTCAACAGAGAGCCTGCCTCTCCCTCTCCCTCTGCTGCTCCCCTTGCTTTTGCCCTCTCTCTATCTCTTTCTTTCCCTGTGTCAAAGTAAATAAAAAAATTTTTTTTTTAAAGAAAGACAACCAAAATGGTTAAAAGAAATGTCAGAGTTAAAGTTTGTTGATTAAGATTTTCTAGAATATTAGTGTCATTTAATATTTCATTTATTTGAAAAAATAGACGAAAATGATATTCTACTTAGAAGGATGAAGTGGTAAGACACACATTCATGAAACAACAGGGTGACAGATTCAGCACTCAAAATCTTATGACTTGTTAAATGCCTTATTTTTCTAATATGTTCAAGTGTCTTAGAAAATTCTTTTTGTAGTTTCTCTGTTTCACAAAAGGTAGTCATTTTCTATCTAATAGAAAGGGAAAAAAAATCACATTGTTGTAAGACTCAATGCTGTTATTATCTATTTTAAAATTCCAGCCAAACCAGCTGAAAGATATTAAAAATAAATTACCAGCATGCAATTACCATAGGTAGATATTGGGTTGTCACAAAAAAATATGGGTGAATGGCAGATGAAATACATGGCTGATGAGGAGCTATTCATAAACCAGAATATGGTTCCTGATATATCATAAATGGTGTAATTATGACAACAGAGATACACACATTGAGAGATAGGCTTGTTGGATATTCATCATGTGAGGATGGAAACCATTTGGTTTATCATGCCTTTACTAAACAAACTCTTACAGCAATGGAATATATTGTTATGCTTCTAGTTGTGGAAGCAGCCAGGGGACTGTGGGAAGAAGGTACTTCCTGAGGCTTGAGGCTCTATTAGCCCAGTTTCTCTGCCATCTCCACCACCTCTGACTTTCCCTTCCTGGCCATGTGCATCACATACCTTTCCTAGACACCATTTCTGTGCCTCTGTAGGAGTAAACCTGGAAGTGTTTCAGCCTTGTTTTTAAAACTCAAATTGTGATAGAAATATTTTTCTAAAATTTTTCATTCTTGGGTCTCATTAGAAATAGTATAATCTCATAAAACACTTCTTCTCTCCTTTCTCCAAGCTGGATTCTTGAGAGAAATTCTTATTCAGACCAGAATAATTTTTTTTTTAAGATTTCAGAGAGAGAGAGAAGGAGAGAGCATATGCACATGTGCATGGTGGGGGTGGGGGCAGGGGGAGGCAAGGGGAGGGAGAGAGAATCTCAAACAGACCCTGTGCTGAGTGGGGAGCCTGATCCCAAGACCCTGAGATCAGACCTGAGCAGAAACCAAGAGTTGGGTGCTTAAACTACTGTAACACACAAGCACCCCTAGAATTTTTTTTAGAGATTTTATGTATTTATTTGGGAGAGAATGAGTGAGAATGAGAAGTGGGAGAGAGGCAGAGGGAGAGGAAAAGGGACAACAGACTACCCAATGAGTGGGGAGCCCAACACAGGGCTGATGCCAGTCCCCTGAGATCACGACCTGAGCTGAAGGCACTTAATCAACTGAGCTATCTGGAAGTCCCAAGACCAGAATAATTTTTAATGTCAGATCCTTGTAGTCCTCCTGTTTTAAGTTTGCAATAAAAAATAAAGTCAATCACATGTAATATTTTTCAGTCCACTTATCTGAGAATACTGACCCAGTAGAAATGGTGATGCTATGCAGTTCCTTTCCTCTACCTTCTTCTCTCTGTGCCTTCTTCCCACTGAAATTGAACTAATCTCAAAGGCAAACTTGGCAATGCCTATGCTCCCATGAGTAGATTATCTATAGAACAGAAGGATACAAAACTGTGTAGGAAGGAATTCTGAGTATCCCAGCTTTTTAATGTATGTAGTCTTTCAAAAGATAGGATGCTGGCAGGTATTGGTCAATTCAGGCTTTTGATTTACAATTCCCAGCTTTCTACTAGGTTGAGATTCCAACCTAATAGAACAGGACAACTGGCAGTTCTTAGTATTAAATTTCCTAGAAAACAGGTCTTTTATTTTGTTCAAAGGTCTTTATGTTTTCTGAATTATCAAAACTTGTTTTAAATATAACAACTTAGAGTAAGTTCACTGCAATTCATACACACACAAAATGTCAAAATTGGGTAAGGCCAAACATATTTCAGTTGAATGTATCTGACATCTCTGTTCTTTATTAAAATGTGGAATAGTATGGTATAACACCTTTGCACAAATATTTCATTTTCATATCTTTGAAATTGACCTCAAAATCATGTGGGACTATTGTTAAAAATGCATGTTTCTTCTTGCTTCTTCCATCTTCCTGACTCATAAATGCTCAGGATGGGACACGGACATCTATTTTATTTTTAATAAAATTTCTCTGTAATTTTCTAGTATTTCTTAGTATTTACAAGTCTTTCGTCCCCTTTTGGAAAGTCCAGACTTGCATCATCATTTGCAAACTAGGAAATATATAGCTTAAAAATGGGATCAGAATTTTTCCTAGTTACCCAGTTCACTCAACACAAATAATAGGTGTCTTCTAATTGAGGGCACTGTAGTAAACCCCATACACATGATCAAATGAAGGGCCCATCTCTTGGGGTGAGGCAGTATCTTAGGCGTATAGAACAGAAAGACCTTGACGAGTTATTCTGATAATTTGACAGAATTTATATAAGTGAATATGATTAATTACTTCATGGTATACCTTGTGAGGTTTTAAAAGATGAGATAATGTATATCTGTGTGAATTACAACTCATATACTTCTAAAGCTCTAGGGTATACAGGTAAAAGTTGCTGGTATTTAGGTTGAAATGCTAACTGGACAAAGAGTGCATTTTTATCTGCTTTGTACAATTTCCAGTTCAACTCAGAAGGCCAAATTTCACCAATGAGTAAGCATTTTTTTTTTAAGATTTTATTTATTTGAGAGAGAACATGAGCACGAATGAGGGAAGGGGCAGAGGGAAGGAAGAAAGAGAGAGAATCTCAAGCTGACTCTGCTGAGTATGGAGCCCTTGCAGGGCTTCATCTCATGACCTTGAGATCATGACCTGAGCTGAAATCGCATCAGACGCTTAACTAACTGAGCCACCCAGGCACCCCAATGAGTGTGCGTTTTTATTCTTCATATGCCAGGCTACCAATGTATTCTATTTTATTCTGATGACAAAGCACCTTAATCCCAACTACTGAACTGCTAAGTTGGCCTCTGCCATTTATTTTCATTTCCTCTGCAATTTAGGGATTCTGAATAATAATCAGAACAAAGTTTCTCTAAGGGCCCAGATGTATTGTTCAGTCAGAATTTTTGTTCTTACTTCTAGAGATGGAGTTTCTCTATCATAGCAGAACATATCTTAGGTATTTCTTGATTTTAAATATTTTTCTTTAGAGGAGAAATAGAAAATAAAGCAAAGTAAAACAGCTTTTTCTATGATGTCTTATACTTAATATCTGAAGTTATTTGTGAAAACAAGACATTTTCACTCTAAAATCATTTTTTGATTATATTATTAATGTATATGAACACGCACAGATATATACACAAGTTGTAAAGGTCCAAATAAACTACATATCTATATCTAGCCACACTACAACTTGAAAGAAAGAATCTGAAAGTACAATCTTTCTTTGAATAGAAAGGTTTGGCAAATTCCATGACCCTCAAATCCTGTTGTTGTTGTTTTTTTTTCTTGAATTCCTTTTTAAACTTATCTCTCAAATAACCATTTTTTTGGAGATCGATTTAGAATCAGCTCAGCATTGACCACTTCCTGTCCGCCAGTCACTTGTCCCATGAATATCAAGAAAAGTAAATTCCTCTTTATTTATATACATACTATCTGATATATACTAATATCTGATATTAGTATACAATTAATGTTTTCCTAAGGAAAACAAACCAAATGAAACGTTAAAAAAACATTGCTCGCCAGTGTAGTTTCTGTCTTTCAGAAATGTTTTTGAGCATGAAGACTTTATATCAGGTCACACATTTCAATAAATATTATACCATTTGGTATCAACCTAAAAAAATTGATATCTTTTTCTTTATATGGACCACATTATAACATCTACTACGAGGAGTGTTAATATATATTTTGTGTTAAAGTTTGCATTGCTGATCACGGTGGCAATAATTTTATAATACAAATTGAGAAATCGATCTTTTTAGAACTTTTTAGCTCATATAAACCACCCTTTTTTAGATCTCAGCAAATGAATATGTATTCATTATATGTATTCAAAATATATGTATATTTTCATCTTATATAAATATATTTTATAACATAACATAAATACATATAATTGGATATGTATCATTACTTTTAACCCAAAAGGTAAATTTTTCTTTCATTTTTAAATATATCAACTCTTAATTATTCTTTTGAGTTTATGCAACATTATATAGAGAAAATTCAATCATAATATTAAACACACTGGTTTTAGAATATATGAACACATCTCATGATTCTAGTTTCATTATTTTTTACATGACTAGATAAGAAAGATGAAGTACCTTAATCTCTTTCAAGTGATAAAATATTAAATTCCAAGTTTTTTAGGAACTTACCAAACCTAGATTCCTCTGGTTTCTTGTTTAAGCTTGAAGTCACAGAATGAAATATTTTCATAAAAAATGTTGTCAGTGTACTTGGTGTGCTTTTGAAATACTCTCCAGGTCTGCAGGCTGCTAGTTATTACTCAGCATGTTTGAATTTGTCTTTAACAGGTAGCAGCAACTTGACAAGGGCTCTGAGGCAAAGGGGAAAAAAAAACCCTAAAAAACATTTTCTATTAAAAATGGTCTGGAGTAAAACAATAAAATGCACCAAATCTGTATGAATATTGACATCAAAAGGTACCACTTTTTTGTTTTTAGACCTGTAAATGTTCTTGGGGTAGGGAGAAGGGAGTGAAGCTTATTTCATCTTTTCTCAGTCTTAAAATTCTCCCTCAAATCTTTTTTTTTTCTCTTGTGACATACATTTTATTTTTATTTATTTATTTTTTTTTTTTGGTGGCTGCAAAATCACAGTAATTTATTTATTTTTTTTAAATTTTTTATTTTTTATAAACATATATTTTTATCCAAGCAAGCATTGGAGAAACCATTCGATTTGTGGCATAAAGTCTACCAAAGAATATTTTTATTTTCAATTGTTTCTGGCAGAGATGCCTTATTTGAGAACTGGAGGTTTATTTAACATATCTTTATATTATGATTTAAAAAAATTCTTTCCCCAGGCATGCAGAGTAATTTTCTGTGTTCCTAGGAAAGTTTAAGAGAAGCCACTAAATTATTTTGAGTAAGGAAACCTACTTTTACATTTACATTTGGGTTCTCTCCTCTAAAATCATTATTGGTGGGAAAAACTCTTAAATTTTTTTGATAAAAATTAAACCAAAAATATACTCTAATACAATACTAAAATTAATAAGAAGCAGACACTTCTCTGCTTGTATGTAACCTCCCTGTGAGCTTCCCAGGTGAAAAATGAAACCTGTCCCATACTCAGAAGACAGGGAGAGACCTAAGAAAGAAGCAAACCCCTCCAGATTTTTAGGTGGCAGTTTTCATAAGCAAGAGAACTTAACGAGGCTTGTCTTGAGCAGCCGCAAAACAAGTAGTTCTCACCTGCTAGCAAAATCTTAAAAAGTTTATATAGATGCGTAACTGGGTACAGTCATGTGCAACGTCTAGATGTTTTCAGCACCACATTGCTGTCTCAAGGCCATGTCTTGAAGGTAGCTTCGGGAGTGGGGAAAGCAAGCAGAGTGTATATTTCAAGGACAGGGGAGGGGGTGAGAAGATTCCAATGGGCTCCTTCTCACTGGGTGGGCTGAAGGTCACATCCTCTGGATGACCTCCCTAATGTTCTCAAATTTTGAAACCTCTTCTATGTCTTAGGGGTGAACAAATGATGTGTACAAAAGCAGATTCTATTGATGAGAAGAACAAAGGCAAGAAAAGCGTAGCTTAGAGTGAAATCTACTTACAGCTTGCAGCCCATTGGTAGATACCTGAGACATGAGGAGCGTCACATTCCTCAAGGAGTTCACGGCTGCCTTATGCCTTAATAATGCTTACACTTCATTAAAGACTAAAAGTAGGGACGCCTGGGTGGCTAGGTTGGTTGTGTCTGTGTCTGGCTCAGGTCCTGATTACAGGGTCCTGGGATCAAGTTCCGAGTTCTGAGTCTCATCTGGCTCCCAGGTCTGCAGGGAGCCTGCTTCTCCTCCTCCCTCTGCCAGCTGCTCCCCATGCTTGAACTCTCTCTCTCTCTGACAAATAAATAAATAAAGTCTTAAAAAAAAAAAAAAGAATAAAAGTAACCTTATCTTAATAATAAATTCTTCAAGGTCCTGCACAGAAAAAATTTTTAGAAACTTATGTTATCTCTATTTCTGCTCCCTCCACAAAACTTAAAATACATGATCAGTCATGCCTCACACTTGCAGGTGCAGCTTTTTCTGCCCACGGGTCCTATGTCCATGCTATAATAAAGCCACTTTTTACACCAAAAATGCCTCAAAAATTCTCTCTTAGCCGTTCGCACATGAACCCAACTTCAAATCACATCAATTTTATTACTGTCATGATTTCTATGGTTAAATAACTTCAATGCCTTTTTTTTTTCTTTTTGGTTCTGCAAGTGTTCTGGTGGGTGTGCTCAGAGAGGTGTAGAATGGAGATTATTTTGTCTTTTTTTTTTAGCCTTATGAAGTATACTATTTATAAAGTTCTATATTATTGTGGGTATGATTTTTTTATCAGTTTCTAAGATTTCTCAAATTTCTTTTTATTACCTTCCAAAATTTCCCAAATAAGTTACGGATACTTTTGTGGTTTAAAGAGAAAGAGATAGGGACATGGGACGCCTGAGTGGCTCAGCTGGTTAAGCAGCTGCCTTCAGCTCAGGTCATGATCTCAGCGTCCTGGGATCGAGCCTCGCATAGGACTCTTTGCTCAGCAGGGAGCCTGCCTCTGCCTCTGCCTACCACTCTGGATGCCTGTGCTCACTCTCTCTGACAAATAAATAAATAAAATCTTTTAAAAAAAAAAAGAAAAAGAAAAGAGAGAGAAAGAGATAGGGAGAGAGATAAAGGGAAAAGAGAGAGGGACAGTTAGGGCCCTACCACTTTCTTTTATAACTTAATATGTCTTAGTGATTTTTTTTCTTGTCAATACATATGGATTTACCCCATGCGTCTCAAAATTATGTAGCATGTCTGTATCATGTTGTAACCACTGATCTATTAATGGACAAAGAATGACTTGGTTTTCTCCACAATTTCAAAATAGTATTGCAAGAAATATTCTCTTCTTGAATAAATGCACATTTCTTAGTCTTCCATTCAGGTTTTTTTTCATGCTTGCCACCATAACATTACTGGCTTAATTTTCCCTGTTCTCTTATACAGATCAAATGTTCTAGTTAAACTGATTTAATCACTATCAGTGTGCACATTCTATTATCTCAATTCACCACTTGCACCAAATACTCAATTGATCCAGAATTGCCTCCCTATATACCTCTCTAGATTTACTACATCTTGTGCATTTGTCAGATTCTATCTCGGTTTTTTTTTGGCCAGCAGTGATTGATGGTTTCATCTTCTATAACACATAGTTCTTTGCACCATGCATGGCTCAGTTATATAGGATATCCTGTATTAATTTATGCATGCAAATATATTATTTTGCCTGCTAATTATATACTCTTTAAAGACATCTTATTATACCTTGAATTTCTAGCATAGTTCCATAGTTTCCTACTCATGGATGACACTCTAAATTATGAAAATTTGAGAGAGTATCAATTCCCCGATTTCCTTCTTAGATGTAATATTAAAGCTTCTTCTTTTTTTTTTTTTTTTAAAGATTTTATTTATTTATTTGACAGAGAGAGATCATAAGTAGGCAGGGAAGCAGGCAGAGAGAGAGGAGGGAGGCAGGCTACCCTTAGAGCAGAGAGCCCAATGCTGGGCTTGATCTCAGGCCGAGATCATGACCTGAGCCGAAGGCAGAGGCTTAGACCCACTGATCCACCCAGGCGCCCCATGTTAAGGCTTCTTAAAAAGTGAAACAACTTATAGGCATTAGCAAATCAGAACCAATGTTGGCCATAGTGTTGGGGCAAATCCTTGCAGCTCACCTGAAGGACGTTGGCATCTGTGATCTTGGGAAAATTCTTGAGGACTCATGGCACTGATTAAATGATTACAAAACTGAATGAAACTATTTCAACATTTTAACAATAGGCCATACAGGTGTTAGAGGAGGTCATCCAGAGGACATGACCCCTAGTTGACCTTGAAGCTGAATCAGGGCAACATACCTCTCCGCTTACCATTTCCACAGCGGTGACGGTGGGGGCCAAATTCAAGGAGAATGCACTCTTGAAGGAGTAATGTTATTAAGATCACCTGGACTATATACAGGACTAACCCCCACTTGTGGCCTCTATATAAAGTCAAGATTCTGGTGGGCGGGCGTACAGGTCTCCTGGTTTTGCAGATCATGGAGACGAGCTGTATTTTTAAAACTACCCACTTTCTTCAGCTTCTTGCCCTCCGCCTGCGGTAGCCAGTGTCAGATTGCCCTTGCGTACCTCCAGAAGCAGTGAGCCAAGGATAGGTGAGTAAGGTTTGATCGTCAGCCCCATTTTTGCATGTAAAAATTTGTCATTGTTGTAAAGTTTTTCCGGTGAGATAAGCACAACACCAGGCAAAGTGGGTGCAAGGCAAGATTTATTAAAAACACTCTCCGGCGAAGTTTCAGGGCTCAGGAGAAGGGGAGCCGGGAAAGTTGCGCAGGGAGGAGGTTGGCACCCTCGGGCGAGGTTCCACGACTCTGGAAAGCACAGTGGTGGAAGTCGCGCCCAAGGTAGGGAGGAGGGGGCTTTTAAGGGGTCTTGGGGAAAGCTCAGGGGTCTTTTGGCAAGTTTCCCTTATTCAGATATCCTGCCTGCTCGTTGAGATCCCATTGGTCCACAGGAGCTGGGAGCAAGGGTCTCAGATTCCTGTTTGGGCCTTTGTTCTCCTGTCTGAGCTCGGGTCATGTGGCGGGGACTTTCGCCATCTTGGACCTTTGTTCTTCTATCCGAGTTCAGGTCTTGTGGCGGGAACTTTTCGCCATCTTTAGTAGCCCTTTCTGCCAGCCCAACAATTGTCAATAAAAATGGATGGAGCAGATGTCCTAGAGTGAGAGAAATTTGAGTTGTTTCCTGAAAGATGAGCAGGAGTTTATCCTTCAACAAAGGGAATGAAGAGCATTGCGTTGTGTGTTCCAAGTTGGAAGCCCACGAGTGAAATAGTTGGGACTTCTTGGGCAATATGCAAGCCCCCTTTTAGCTGGAGGTGGTGGGCAGCAGGGAGAGTTGGAGGTTTTGAAAGAGATGATGAATTAGTATGTCAAAGTGTAACTTGTTTTTTAGCTTACGAGTGTGGAACCCCAGGAGCCTTCTAAGTCAGGGAAACAGAATGAGTGGAATTGTCTTTTGGAAACGGGTCCCTAATTGGTGGTTGTGTGCAGGAAGTACTGGGTCTTTAGGGGAGCTAGGAATCTCAGGTTGTCCTTTGCCATTAATCAAGTAAGAGGTGACAGATATCTGAACCAAGAAGCGGGGGAAATAGGACAGTTGGAGAGAATGTAATAGATTCAAGAGACATTTAGAAAGGAAAACGGGTAGGATTGTATAAATGACTGGATGCAGAGCAGGAGAAAGGCGGTGAATGAAATGGCAGATGTGCAATTTTTAAACATGAAGTCATTAAAGGAGATAAGGAAATGGATTTAAAACCCAGTAGCATTTAGTAGGCTTTGACGAAGGAAGGAAAGTTGATAGAATCTAGCTATAAAGTGACGTAAACAGGAAAAAAAAATAGACTTTGTTTATAAAAGTGGAAGTGTGTGTTCCTAAGTAGATTTTTTTTTTTTTTTTTTTACAGTTCGGGAATGTGTTTTAATTTCAGTGGTTTATGGACTTCTGTATAAAAGAATGTTCACATTGTAATTGCTATGCTGAAAGTTTATTATTTTATTTTTAATTTTTAAATTGTATTCATTTTTGTTTCAAGCTTATTTAAAATCTAGTTAGCACATGGTGTTATATCGGTTCCAGGAGTGAAGGTGTATTATTTTATGTGTGGTCTCAACTTATTTGACTGATAAAAGCTGTTTCTGCCCATTTCCTAATGAAAGTTAAAAAAAAAAAAAAAACTGTTGCTAATGAGTATGTGTCAAATGATACAGATGCAAGATATTTTCATTCAAGCGATAACTCCTATAAGGTGAATAAAGGGCTACCAGATCTGGGTGGCAATTAAAGAGAAATTCATGAGCAAAATTTAGTGTAGTGGGCTGAATCTGGACTTCCCAAAAATCTACCCATACCCTAACCGATGGAGCCTATGAGTAAGAAAAAGTATTTGCATTTGCAATTAAGGATTTCGAGATGAGGATGTGTTATGCAGTTGGGCCCTCATTCCAATGTCGGGTCCTCAGAAGAGACCAAAGAGAAGGCAATGTGATCCCAAGTCTATGAATATGGACCACCACTAGAAGCTGAAAGAGACAAGGAACAGATTCTCCTCTATATGCTTCAGAGGGAGGGCGGCTCTGCCAACTCCTTGAGATTTTGGGCCTCCACAGCTCCGAGAATAAATTTCTGTTGCTGTAAGTGACCAAGTTGATAGTAATTTCCTACGCAGGTATAGAAACTAATACATTAATCTTTCTGGGTAAAGGTCTGAATATCTAAGGTCAAGATAACCTTAGAATAATTATCCTGTGGCCAGTAGAAAAACCAGAGCTATTTCAGCAAATCAGAATTCATTGCATGTGAATTCATTAGACAAATGTCTAATTGCCTTGCAACTTCACTTTGCTTAAACTGGCTCTGAATGAACTCTTCTGTTTGGGATATACTTTTATGCCCTAAGAACATGGCTCCTCTAAACCCAAGGGGTCATGAGGGATTTTCAAGAGCAGGAGTGGGGTAGAACAAAAGATTGTGCTGAAATATTCAGGGAAGGTTGGCATAAAAAAGCACATGAATTATCAGAATATTAAAATAGGTCTAAAATTCAAAACAAATGCAAATACATTTTACATCTTACAAGTGGTTTATTTTTTTTGGTGAAAAATATCTTCATTGTTAGTACAGTAACCTAGAGAATAGAGCTTAACGAGTTATGCATGTTACCCTTGGACCTGATCTCTTCACTTTGAAATTCAGTTCTTTTTTGTTGTTGTTGTTTTGTGGTTGCTCTTTGGAGAGTACATCCATAATGCTTTTGAAACCTTTTTTTCTTAACATCTTGTAGTAGTTTCCTAGGGCTACTGTAACCAGTCACTACACACAGGATGGCCTAAAACAACAGAAACGTATTCTTTCGCAGTTCTGGCAGGACAAGTCTGAAATGATGGTGTTGGCAGGGTTTGTTTTTTCCCTGAAATTCTGATGAGAAATGCTTGCCTTTCCTTGGTTTGTAGATGGATCACTCCAAATTCTGCTTCCATTGTCACATAGCCTCTTGCCTGCCTCTTGTCTCTATGTACAAATTCCCCTCTTTCTGCCAGTTTTATCGACATACCAGTCATTAGTGCTCACCTTAATCCAGTATGATCTCATTTTAATTTGAGTACATCTACGAAGTCCCTATTTATAAATGTATTGGGGCTCTCCGGAGGAACAGAATCAATAGAATATATACTAAAGGAAAAGATTTATTTTAAGGAATTGGTTTGAGATCATAGCTGGCAAATCTAAAATCCTCAGGGTAAACCAGCAGGCTGGAGACCCAGGGAAAAGCCAAAACTACAGTTCAATTTAGAAAGCTGTCTTTGGCAAAATTTCCTCTTGCTCAGCGAGAGTTCAGTCTTTCTCCCCCAACTCCACCCACTTCAGGTCTTAGCTGACTGGATTAATCCTACCCGGATGATGGAGTGCAATGGATTCAACATTCACCAATTTAAATGATGATCTCATCCAAAAACCACTTCATAGAAACATTCAGAATAATGTTTGGCCATGTATCTGGGTCTGTGGCTCAGCCACAACACATAAGGTCCTATTCTGAGGTTTTGGGCATTAGAACCTGACCTTATATTTGGAGAGAGGTAATTTATGTACATATATATGTAATGTTAGTATCCTTTAATGTTGTTGTAAAATACTCTTTTACGGTTGGGAATTGAGATATAATTAACATAATTGTAACAGTCCTGGATTTACAAAAGATAAGGAATTTAAAGGTTCTGTTTTAGGTTGATAGGCAATTGAGTTGTAGTTTCTTAGTAGAAGAAATTACTCACTTGCAGTGTCTGTGTCCTTATTATAGCTTTCTTTGGAGTTTGTATCAATTCAGCCATTTTCTCCATACTGATGTCCACACTGCTTCTATAAAAACTCAGTTTGTGTTTTGTGTTTCCTATCCATTTATTGAACAAATGATTATTTGTTATAGGGAGGAAAGGAAGGTATAGGACCTTGCTCTTATGGAATTTATATTCTAGAGATCGACAATAAATAGAAGATGAATAAATTCATGGTGTAGTTTCTGATAGCCATTAAGAACGAGAGAAGAACAAAAACTGTGGGTTGATAGAGTGCATTGAAGTGGGAGTCTGTAGAGCAATATTAGATTGTGATATCTGGGGAAACCTTTTCTGAAATGGAGACTGACATTTCAGTTAAAAAAGTGAAAGAGCACTTCTCTGAATCTTGGGACACAGAGCCTTTGAATAGAGAGTCCGACAACTGTAGAAATCCTAACAGTTGAAGGAGCTTGGTGAGCAGTGGGGACAGAAGGACAGAAGAATGGGACATACTGAGGAAAGAGGAGAGGGGTCTGATATGAAGCCAAATTCAGGCAAGGGTAAGAGTTGGGATTTTTCTCCTCCATTTTTGTTAAGCTTTTATTCAGAGGTTTAAAGCTAGGGAAGCAGCATTACTTGACTTATGTTCTAAAAATATGTGCTTTAAAAATCCTAGGCTTTTTGATGGAAATAGGATTGAGGGGGCAACGATAGATCTAGAAAGATCTGTGCAAATGTTTTGCATTAACTTGGCAATGTGCTGATGATTTGAAATAAGGTGGTTATACAATAGAAATGTTTGGTCACATTTTTTGTGATGAAAACTCAGGAAAAAGAACTTCATGGATCCAGGTAGGTGAAAGTAAGTCTCTTTCCCACAATAAACTCCATACACTTAATGACCTCTTAACTCTAAGTCTTCTGGAAATCCCAATACAGACTTTGTTTAACCTTTTGAAAGGATAAAAGTGTACCCGATGTTGGGGGTATTTCTTTACATTTTATTGTATGATAATTATATGTCATTTGTCAATATTTAACTTATGGATTTGATCAAAAGTATACTTGGACCTTTTTTTCTTAAGAGTAAAATTGTAATAAAATGTATAATTCATCCTGAAGGGCAGACTTAGAATAATGACTTTATTTCCCAAGTGTCATTTTGAGTAAGAATCCTCTAATTTCAGGTGTAGTCCAGTAAGTTGGGTATAAACAACTTGAAAGTTAAAGGTGTTAGTTTAGAACACGTTGACCTTTCCCAAATGTCTCTTCTGCTGCTGGTTTCTTATCCACTTTTTTTTTTTTTTCTGAGAGGAATTGACAGAATTATAGGTTTTTCAGTAAATTCAGTAATTTTTCAGTAAAAGTTCACTTAAATTGGAGGTAGGACGTTTTATCATGAATATTTTTAATAAGTATTATCCCTTTCACCCCCAATAATGCCATGGAAGACTTTACAGTGACCATGTTTATTAGAGATGATTAACTTGTATAGTTTTTAGCTAGAAACTATTAAGCATTCTTAACACATTGATAAAATTGGATTAATCTAAAAAATTGTTAGGACTTTAAAAAGTTACCACGTCTGTTCCAGTAATCGTTGCCATAGAACAAATTACTCAAATTTAATATCTTGCAATTGCTGGGTCATAGGGCAGTTCTATTTTCAACATTTTGAGGAACCTCCATGCTGTTTTCCAGAGTGGCTGCACCAGCTTGCATTCCCACCAACAGTGTAGGAGGGTTCCCCTTTCTCCACATCCTCGCCAGCATCTGTCATTTCCTGACTTGTTCATTTTAGCCATTCTGACTGGTGTGAGGTGATATCTCATTGTGGTTTTGATTTGTATTTCCCTGATGCCGAGTGATATGGAGCACTTTTTCATGTGTCTGTTGGCCATCTGGATGTCTTCTTTGCAGAAATGTCTCCCATTTCTTGATTGGATTATTTGGAACGTAGTGATCCAAAGGGGCACATGCACCCGAATGTTTATAGCAGCAATGTCCACAATAGCCAAACTATGGAAAGAACCTAGATGTCCATCAACAGATGAATGGATCAAGAAGATGTGGTATATATACACAATGGAATACTATGCAGCCATCAAAAGAAATGAAATCTTGCCATTTGTGACGACATGGATGGAACTAGAGGGCATCATGCTTAGCGAAATAAGTCAAGCAGAGAAAGACAACTATCATATGATCTCCCTGATATGAGGAAGTGGTGATGCAACATGGGGGCTTAAGTGGGTAGGAGAAGAATAAATGAAACAAGATGGGAATGGGAGGGAGACAAACCATAAGTGACTCTTAATCTCACAAAACAAACTGAGGGTTGCTGGGGGGAGGGGGTTTGGGAGAAGGGGGTGGGATTATGGACATTAGGGAGGGTATGTGCTTTGGTGAGTGCTGTGAAGTGTGTAAACCTGGTGATTCAGACCTGTACCCCTGGGGACTAAAAATATATGTTTATAAAAAATTAAAAATTAAAAAAAATTTAATATCTGGAAATTTTGTTCTCACAGATCTCGTGGTCAGGAATTTGAACATAGCATGGCAGGGAAGCATTGTTTGCTTCACAATGATTGGGGCTGGGGCGACTCAAAGTCTGAGGGTAAATCTGTGATAAAGTGTGATAAAAGACTTGTTCAATCACATGCCTGGCACCTGGGCTGGATGACTAGAAGTCCATGCATTATTTGGTTAAGGTAAAAATGCACCACAGGAAAACTACAAGTTGTGTCTTGAATAAATCTTGTGAAAAACCCATATACAGGGATGCTTACTTCATCACTGTAATAGTCTGGAGCACATGACTTCGAGGCAAGGCAAAAACTGTTATAAGCCAGCCTTGGAAAGTAACACAGCATCACTTCTCTATTCTTTCTCAGAGCCATCACAAGTGTTTCCAGGTTTGAGCAGAAGGCAAGTAGATCCTAACAATTGATGGATTTTCAATATGTTGTAGAAGAAGGGCCTGTGGGAAGGGAGATGTGGGGAAAATGCAAGCTGGTATGTGTATTTAACTTAGTGTCTAGCTTGTAAGAAGCACTTAATGTTAATTACTATTATTATTACAAGGTATTAGTAGCTATAAAATGTGTTTGAAAAGCTACACTCTGACTCGAGTTTTTAAATTGCTTTATGTGAATTGTTCTAACAAAAGCTTTTGAATAAAAAAGACCTCACATCTGTATATGGATTTCAGTTCTGGAATCTTTTCAATTGGTGAAAAAATTCAATCCATTCATTGAAAAGTAGCAATCAGACTCCAATACAATCTTTGGTATTTTTCACATATCTAAAAGATATCATTGCTTTAAAAATTTTAAAAATCCATAAGCTGTACAATTTTGAGTGGCTTCACTTTTTTCCCCAACTGATCTTTTTCAGTTCTCAATTTCAGTTAACATAGGGTAATATTAGTTTTAGGTGTGCAACCTAATGTTTAAATGCTTCCATTTAACAGCTGGGGCTCATCACAAGTGCCCTCCTTAATCCCCATTACCAATTCTCCTCCCCCCCCCACCCCCACCATCACCATCAGTTTGTTCTCCACAGTTAAGAGTCTGTTTCTTGGTTTGCCTCCTCCCCCCTCCCCCGTTTTGTTTCTTAAAGTCCACATATGAGCGAAATCAATCATGGTATTTGGTATTTGTCCTTCTCTGATTATTTTGCTTGGCATAATGGCTTCACTTTTTGAGAAGGAGTTTCAGAAGCTATAGATGGAACAATTTTGCTCTCTGGAAAAACTTGTCATAATCAACCTCACAAAATTTATAGACATATGTAAATGACAGGGGCTCTCAAAATAATACTTATTCTATTAATAATCAGATGTTTTCCACGTGAAATCATTGAAAATAGACACAGTCTTTATGATAATAAAATGTATGAACTGATTGAAATAGGTTAATGATTTAAAAATTATACAACTATACAACTAGATCACTTAAATCTTATACACCCAATTAATGAATTTTGATCTGGTCAACCTTTAAATGTGGATGGACTCTGGAAGGCAACTTCATAATATTTGATTAGGGTGAAATGCACCTATCACTTGCCACAGGAATCCTGCTTCAGGATCTATCTCAAGTAATTCTGCAAAGAACACACGTGTAGGGATGCTTAGTGCATCGTTGCTTATAATGAAGGAAAAAATGAAAACCAAGTTTTCTCAGGAATTACATTAAAAAATGATAGTATATTCATTTGATGTTTTCCAAAATACTACATTAAGGTTATTTGCAGGAAAAGATTAGAAATAAAATATGTAAATTTTGCCTTTTCCAGTCTAATGGTATAGAAGCATAGGTGTAGCACCTATAAACCCTGTTTGCACACAAATCTAAATTGTAGTGCTTGCAATAGGAGACAGAGAAGGGATAGACTAGAGAAATTTGGGGTTACAGCTGTCTGTAATTCCAGAAACATTTAAAGTATGACAAAAAGTAATCTTTGGCTGGCACATCACTACTTGTTATATTTGTCTATATTGAAAGTGAAAATGGTGCAGTTTCAGGAGGAAAATTAGATAGCAATCATTGATATCTTAAAAAAATCTGACCCTATTATAAATGGAGAACTTTAACCCTTTGTTTTAAGGGTATTTGATTTTTAAATGACTATTTTGACAATTAAATTCAAACGGGGTGAAGGAGCACTGCCATGTTTTCTTAATTTGCTATCTAAAGAAGGATTCTATGTAACTGTGTGCCAAAATTGTATACTTCACAATCCTAAAAGCCATAGGATACCTACTACAATGAATTTACCCCCGGAGTTCCATGGCAAACTGATAAGAAAAGTGTGCCAGGAAGATCAAGAAAGAATATGTGGGATACTAAGCAGTGACTATGCAGTGTGACATAATTTTAATACTCTGAAATATTGAATCTTCCCAGGTTTTGTATAAAAGGTACACAAATATGTAAATTCTTCAGTAAAGCCACTTCTGCTTTGTTATTTGGCTAAGTATGGTGTGAGTCCTTGCACGTGCACACACAAACATGCATATTATTCCTTTTTTTTTAAAATCTTAAAATAAGAATTTCTCAAGGAAGCCATGCATGGATTTTTTTCATTCTGCTACTGATTAAGGACAAACACTTGGAGCAGAAGTAAAAAAAGAAGAACTTGAGACAAGGATAAAGTTCTCATACTCGATTTGGGAAGAGCACATCCAGGGCAGTGAGGATAAGCATGAAAGGGGAAGTGAGGAAAAGAAGCAGTATAATGTAATGCATTCTTAGGTTTGACCTGGTTGCCCAAGAAGCCCTGAAGAGCTGCGGCCTGTCACTCTGCAGGCATGTTCACTGGGTCCGTAGTACTCTCCTAGAAGAGCCACAGGGAGGTACTTCCCCTTGTTCCAGAAGTACTCTGCTAGAACTCGAGTGGAAGCAAAGGTTCCCGCCTTGCAGTAATCAAAGTTTACCCCACAGAGAGCTAACTCCCTTGCCCTTTCTTTCTGTTTCATCCAATCTCTTGCTGATCATGCAGGAAGTCCCAGATTTGCATCCAAACCAACTTGTGTGTGTGTTTATGTGTTGAAATACATGTATAAGTGTGCTTAAGTATGTGCATTTGATCTTGTGCTAGTCAAACCTTGATCTGAAAAATCAGAATTCAGACAGTAGTTTGCCCCACATTATGACCTCTAAGTGTTACTAAAAGGTACTTGTAGGTGACATTTCTATACATGTTCCAGCACAGTGGGAAAATAGCCTTACAAATAAGTTTTACAAATTTTTACAAAAATTTATTGGGTTCAGCTTTCACATATGTAGTATCATGTGTCTGGACCCTGTATTAACCATAGTCTTGAAAACCTTTCTATTTTAACACCTTGACAAATTTAATTTCTGCTATTGTTTCTTGAATAGCTTATTGCTTTTGAGATTTAATTGTGATTGGATGAAAGACTCAATAGTAAGCAGCAAGTTTCCCTGGTTTCACCTACTTTATTCAGTAGTGCTCACAGCGGAATGTAGCACTTTAAATATCAGAATTATCTCAATGTCCACCGTGCACAGATTTTCTGATCTGAAGGTCTGTAAGAATGTTGTGTTTTTCAGGGGAAAAAAAAAAGATGTAATACTATCTTTTCCTGTAAAAAATGCTTGATATGTATCTCTTTATTTAATGTTTCTAGTCAAATTTCACATTTGTATATCTCAGACATAGATGATAGTACTTTTTAAATATAGCATAAAAAATGGACAAGTATAGTTAGAAAGATAAATGTGAAATTAGGGTGTCATTGGAGATCTCTACAGGAATGTTTGTCAAACTTGAAATTAAATCAACAAATTTGCATTGTTAAGTGGTATGCCATAACAAATAAGAGTTATGGTAATAGATCACAAAACTGTCTTTATGTGAATTTCTTATCTGATTTTAAATGAGAGCTAGTAGACACTATAATTAAGAGTCAAGAGAAAAAAATCTGAATTGCAGAAAGTTCAAATCTAAGATCTTTGTATTTTCCTTTGATTCTTATTTATTGAATATCATGCAAAGAAAGCTTAAGAGTAAAGTCATTAGGTGAACAATTTACATAAGATCCTCTTTCCCTCTGGTAGGTGATTAGAAGGAAATGAGTTACAGGTGGTTGTTCTGAGGACTAGGAGAACAGAGCAGCCATTTTAGAATGGAAATACGTAATGAATTTTAGGAGCTGGAAAAATAACAGGAAATGTGGTATACAGTTTTTACTCTTTCAGAAATCATGGTCTTAGTGTATGTGGACTTATAAAATGACAAGCAAATGATAAACTTAGAATAAAATGTATTGTGAAACCACTATATATATGCCATCTTAAATCTCCCCTACTTTCTGGGGAATAGACTTGAAGAATGAAAAATGCTCAATAGAATTTGGGTGAGCTAACTTGGCCATTAAATTCTTTATCCTAGCTCCATAGAGGAAAATAGATCAACAAGCTGGTACTGCTGCATCTTTCCCTTCGAGAAGTGTTTTATATGTTGTCTCTTTGTTATCTTTGTTTCCTCCAACCATTGAAGATTTTCAGTTGAAGAGTATTTAATATCTCCCTATCAGCAAACATGAGAAGATAGTTGTCAATTACTATAGCCTAAAACTTGAGTAAACATTCACTTGTATTGTTAACACATCTTTTAATATGCACTGCTTTTCTATAGATTGACAAATTGTTCATGCCTAAAAGGAGGAAGGCATTACTTTGAATAGCATTTATTATATGCTCTTTTAGACTAAGCTGTCTGCTTAGAACCTTTTGAACCTAATTGAAAAGAACTCTTCTTTTAAAGAAAACTACTTATTAAAGAATATATATACTGCTCATTTTTATAATCTATACATTACTCTATCTTAAAGTGACACTTAGTATGGATTTTCATATGGGCTCTCTGAAGAACAAATTATACTCTTCCATTTAGATACTGTTTTACCAAATTTGATTTGTAAAGATAAAAAATATTTTACAAATACTTAACATGATTCTATAACTTTCTTGCTCTGTAATTATGGAATGTTTAAAAAATATGAATTTTTGAAGCCATTATGTAATGGCTTCAATAGAACAATGATTAGGCAGGCATAAATATTGAAACTGACTTTATTCATAAGTATGGTACATAAAATGGATAATAGAAATTTGTAGAAATTTACACAACTTTCAAACTGGTGATGATTTAATTTTGTTAAAAACAGAAATAAACCAAGGGGTGTCTGGGTGGCTTAGTGGTTTATGCATCTGACTCTTGGTTTTGGCTCAGGTCATGATCTCATGGCTCATGAGAGAGAGCCCCACATTGGGCTCTGGGATCAGTGGGGAGTCTGCTTAAGATTCTCTTTCTCTCTTTCCCCCTCTTACCCCATCCCCCCACTCATGTTCTCCCATTCTTTCTAAAATCTTAAAACACAAAACAAAAGCAAAACTCTGGAACTATCATGTGGGAAATAGTATAGAAATAAGAGCAGGTTTCTTGCACTACATGTGAAGAGCTTGTTTTCTATTTTAATCAGCTGTGTGTCCTTTTGTTATATCAGCGTCTCTCTGAATTTCAATTCAATTATTTGTAAAATGAAGGAGGTGGACTAGATGAGAGTCACATGATTTTTATCATGTAGATAAGGAGTTTAAGCAGTTGTTCCCAGAGTTTCTGTTGTAATTTCTTGATTTGATAAAAATAAGTAAAAAATACTCCATATTAAAGAAAAACCAAAACCAGAAACAAACAAACAAAAAGCAACAACTGACTGAAAATTCCCATTTAGCTGTGGGACCCCTAGTCAGATAGAAGAAGACTGTCTATGCATACTTAATCCTGCACAATTTGAGGAGTCAAGTCAATACAATAGGAATTCAAGTTCATTTGTAAGTGTGTTGAAGGTAAGAGAAATTTGAAAGTGTAGACTATAGTATCTACCCTAAGACTATGGAATCAGCTATTAACTCCTAAAAAGAAACCACAAATGATGAATTCATTTGAATTTTTTGAATTTATTCTAGCTTAATATCCTAGATGGTAGTTCTAATACTTATATGCAAAATTTAATCTGTAAGTAATATCAGTATTGCTAGAGATCAAGACATTATTTCTGTATTAAGTGTCTATTATTTAGAGCACACAGTTTTCAATATCTCTTTGGAATAGGATGCTGTTATTCCAAATACCATTTTCTTTCAATAAGAAATGGTGCTCCAATAAAGTATGCTGTATATTTCTGAAGGTCTTTTCTCAGCTGGTAAGTGAAATGAATTTACTAGGTTTGAGTGGTTTATGTGTCTGATTTTTCTTAGTGTTAAAAATTTTGTCATTTTTTTACTTGTAAGAAAGTGATGAAAATCTGTGGAGAAAACTAATATTTTTAACTAGGTCTTTAATGTATGAGATCAAGCCACCAAATTATGGAGTCATGCAGGAAGATAACTGTTTAAACCAGTCTTTATCCTATGCGTATTAAGTCAGGGATGACAGACATTTAGTCAGGAAAACCCCAAGATCCAGTGAGTCAGAGAAATGGAGAAATGGAAGGTTGGAGGCTGGTGACAATGAAAGTCTAATTTTCAAATCACTTGGTTGTAAAAGTTTGTCTTGCTTGCCTAGGAGTAAAAAAGCAAACAAGAAAGATCATACAACCAGGATTTTGTCCCAGGAACCACCTTCTGATTTCTTTGTTCCTTTTGAGGCTATTCTGGCTTACCCATAAACCTAACTGAGAGGTTCATGAGCTGCCTGTAAAAACCAGCTATGTTCTTGATGTCTTAAAGAATTGCATACTTCAGGAACAATTATTCATCATGGACATTGATGACTTTTGGTACAAACGGAAACTCATTACTGACCATAGAATCAACATAAATTGTTTGCTTGCTTAAGTGTGGCTTACTAAAGGACTGAAAAAATAATTTTGCTAGCTACAGATGGCTGAAAGCTGTTTTTATTGTCTTGGGTGAGATGACCTATAGTTAGGACTTCCCTAATTAGACGGTGAAGTGGAATTTGAGCAGAAAGGATTTAAATGAGTCATTGAAGAATTTTTAGGACAGAATTACAAGTTAACTAAGGTCATAGCATGTGTGGATTCTTTTTTTTTTTTTTAGGTGAAATATCTAAAATTCCTCAATTCAAGTATTTTCTGTTAAAACCTAAGATATTTGCAATCAAATATTTATTGTGATAAAATATGAAGCCAAATTTCATTCATTATGCCTTTTTATGTTTTATATACCCTTAGGATATCAGTGGTCTAGTATAAAAGAACATAGAAGTTTTTTTTCTTCTACATGAAGAGCCATATATGCATCCATAAAAGACCTATTTTTGCTTCCTTTAAAATAGCATAATAAAAAAATAGCATAATAGCATACAACTGATAAGACACTGCAGTTATTTCTAGCTTTAGTTTCAAAAGTGCCAAGACCATACCAAATACCTAGCAAGTTAGATGAGTATCTTTCACCTTAGATCCTATTCCAGCATATAATTCGTTGCCTTTTAGTTAACATTTTCTATCCGCATTTTGTTTGATACTTTCTAAAGTGAATATATGTCATGTATAAAAATGAGATACTTAGGAGAAATGACAGGTGAACTCCTATGAAAACAGGGAGAACTCTTACAATTTCTAAATTCAAAAGGAAAATCTGTTTTTGTAAGGCCATGATGACCTAACTCCAGCAGAAATGAAGTCTTAAACATATTTCCCACTGCAACTAAAAACAATTATCAAGGGAAGGCTATTTGACCATTGTCTTTTCAACAATTTCATGTTTCTTTATATTTCTATAATGTGAGCAGGGCTCATGTATCCCCCCCACCACCAGCCTTTAAAAGGGTGTTTTGTTTTGTTTTAAATATGTGATAGGATATAATGTGATATTAAAGTTTGCTCAAAAATAAGCATTCAGGATTTCACTGTGAGAATTAAATTTGAATCTTTTTTTATCGGTTATTTTTTTTCCCCACAGTGAAAATGCCTCTAAGGATAATAGTATGTTGTTATATACTTAGTCCTGTCTTGGGATTTTATTTTTATTTCTCTATTAAAGTATAGTTTAACAATGTTAAAGTAGTTCAGGCTGTACAACCTAGTAGTAATCTGACCTGTCTATACATTGTGCTATGCTCCCCTCAAGTGTAGTTACCATGTCACCATACAACACTATTATGATACCATTGACTATATTTTCCATGTTGTACTTTTCATCCCTGTGACTAATTCAGTGACTGGAAGCCTATACCTCCTGCTCCTTCACCCATTTTGCCCATTTCTCCTCTACATCACGTATTTCTGTTAGGGAATCTTATTTTCAGCAGGGACCAGGAGGGTGTCCAGTAATTAGTCTCCTGGCATATAGAAGGAAAGTTCTGATAATTTTGAAAACTTTCTCTTCCATTCTGATTTATATTAACACCTAACAGAAACAATCTATTAAGCAAATGTAAAAGACCAGCAAATAAACGCCTGCCTACTGACTTTGTCCTTTCCTTTTAGAAGCCTCTCTGAACCTGTTCTGTAGTTGCAAGGGGAACTCTGTAGCTTTTGCAGATGCTAGTTAATCTCTTGTCTACACACACAAAGGAACCTGTGCGGTTCTGGGCTTGTATTAATAATTTACTTTAAAAGATTTATTTCAGAGAGCATGAGCATGAGAAGGAAGGGCAGAAGGAGAGAGAATCTCAAGCAGACTCCTCACTGAGCCAAGAGCCCAATGTGAGGCTGGGGCTCCATCTCAAGATGCTGAGATCACAACCTGAGTGGAAACCAAGAATTGAATGTTTAACTGTGTCATCCAGGCATCCCAGTATTTATAGGTACATTCTTGTATGGGACTAAAATAGTAATGGCTCAAGAATATTTTCTGCTTTGTGAGATATTTCCAAATTATTGGTTCCTTCATTGACTATAAATATTCATACTTTACCCCATTCCAATGAACAGCTATATAGGTCCCAAGGTTTGTAATATTACAATCATACAAAAGAACAACTAGTATAGCATCAAAAAGGAAAGTAATATATCTCCACCAAATATATTTTTGAGAAAACTGATGTATACAGTCATGGTTATAGGCGCTGGGAATAAAGTAACAAGACAGATCAAAAAAATTTACCATGTACACATGAAGCTTACAATCAATGTTACATGTAGTGCGGGTCACACATACTTAAGTGGACCTTGTCAAACCCTACCTCTGCCCCAAAACAAAAATACTGGCATAGGGCTCTTTTTTTCTTTGCTCTCAAGGCATCTTGAATTCTACTCATTACATTTATCAAATTGGACTGAAATGTTATCCCATTCTAGACTTTGTAGGTAAGAAATCTTTATATTATTTCTTAATGTAGTACCTATAATAGGGTAGAGGGTTTCATATTTTTTAATGTAATAAGTGATTCCACTTGCTTTCACTGTTCATGGTTATTGCTCAATTATATGACCTTCTAAAAACAGCCAAAATTCTAATGCCTTCTCAAAAAATTTTCCCATCCCTAGTCATTGCTGTCACCCGAAACTCCATCTACTGTTCACCCTTTTAATTTACAGAGAGTTCTTGTTCTACAACTAATAATTTTTTTCTTTGTGACTTCTTAGAGAACATGAATCTTGTTGATTGAGATCATTACAACTACCCTTTTAAAAAGCTATTAGTGGTAGGGGAACCCGGGTGTCTCAGTCAGTTAAGCATGTTCCTTCAGCTCAGTTCTGGGATCAAGCCCTGCCTGGGGCTCTCTGGTCCTGAGGGAGCCTGCTTCTCCTTGTACATCTGGCTGCTGCTTCCCCTGCCTGTGTGCGTGCTCTCTCTCTGTTAAATAAATAAGATCTTAAAAAAAAAAAAGCTATTAGTGATAATGAATCTTGATGTAAACTAGATGTTCTTTGAATAATAAAATAATTCTACATCTGCTTTATTGTATTTGTGATACTGAAAACATGAAATGTTAAGATGATAAGCTAAGTGAAAAAATATAAAACCTCTTGAACATAGACTCCATGCTTAATGAAACAAATGAAGTAAGATTGAATTGTTGTTCATATTTACCTGTTCACTGTAAAATAGGAAGATCAGTGCCTTAGTAAGTTATAGTATTTTTTCTTTTTCTTTTCTTTTTTTTGCTAAGGCTTGCATTTTCATGTAAGAGCCTCAACTGCTCTTCTAATCTTACATTAAGCAGAAAAGATAAAAAGAAATTTATAAAATACCACTTAAGGTAAAGAATTAAGTTTTGCAAACAGGAACAATCTTCCAGACAGTAAGTCCGAGGAAAAGAGAACCGATTTGAACTTCATTTTAAAGATCCTCTGCTAACCTGTGATCCAGCCACATAAAGAATTATATTCTGTACATGACACAGGGGTCAACAAATGTGAGCATAAAACTAATTTTAGATATCATTGGCTAGACCAGCACTAAGCCAATATTTGAAGGATATTTTTTGCAAGTAATCCTTTTTTTTTTTTTCTTTAGGCCCTTACTTTTAGTCATTTTCTATTGACCTCTATCTCTTCCCAAGGTCTTGTGTTCTTTATCTTGATGTCTTTAATTAAGTTTTCTACTTCTCACCCTTATTGCCTCATCTTAGACGTATTAGTAAACAAAAACACATCAGATGCAGACTTCCTGAAGGCTGAACAATCACATTCTTGTGTGCGTGCGTGTGTGTGTGTGTGTGTTAGATTAGTCACCATACAGTACATCATTAGTTTTTGATGTAGTGTTTCAAGATTCATTGTTTACATATAACACCCGGTGTTCCATGCAATATGTGCCCTCTTTAATACCCACCACCAGGCATACCTAATTCCCCATACCCTCCCTTCCCGAAATCCTCAGTTTGTCTCTGAGTCCACAGTCTCTCCTAGTCTGTCTCCCTCTCCCATTTCCCCCAACTCACTTCTCTGCTCCATCTCCCTATGACCTCCGTGCTATTCCTTATGTTCCACAAGTAAGCGAAACCATATAATAGACTCTCTCTGCTTGACTTATTTCACTCATTAAGCCAAGTCTTAACAATTTTACCAAAATTAGAAACCAGAGGTCTACTTTGCAAACCGTTATTCTCTGATCTTAGCTTGCAAAGTTCAAGACCTCTTTCCATACAATCTAAATTGTCTAACTTCCGATTATGTCTGAACCTACAAATCTACATACAAGAATTTTTATTTTTGGACTTTATTTTTGGATTTTGGATTTTATTTTTGGATTGTATATTTAAATACTAATTTAATGTTAAAATTATGACATTCTGGAATCAAAAAGCTAACCTGTATTTTCTTTAATTACATTAATATTAGAACACAGAAAATTATGAAATAAACTATAATTGTGTAGAAATGTAAAGTTTATCCATTAGAATAGTGAAATAGAAAAAAAAGGATTTTAGATGCTACAAAAGCATAAGATGTCTAAAGTTGTATACATACAAGGAAACCAAAATTAAAGTAAATAATCCCAATAGTATTAGTTCTTCTTTAGGAAATACTTAGGAAGTATAGTCATATATAGTAGTGATAGTGTAGGAAGACTTTCACTGAAACTTGAACTACTAAACACATGCTTTCAGGTAGGTTTTTGCCTTCTATTGATGGTCTTTATCTACTGTAGGAAAATAGATTAAAGGACAAAATACAACATTTCAAGAAAGTTGTATATTTGAGAAAAACTCTTTTTGCACAAATAATTTCTCTAATTTCTTAATTTAGTGTTAATAGCATATGGGAACCTAAAAATATTGGGGACCAAAGAAAATTGAAGGTATAATCTGAACCATTCCTCTTAAATGTAGTATCGATTCTTTAATTAGACCTTATTTATAACTGCAAGACATTTACTTGTTTAATTGTGGTAAGAACACTTAACATGAGAGCTACCACTTTATAGGCATAATTGATACAACATAGTTTCAGGTGTACAACATAATGATTTGATATTTGTATACACTACAAAATTACCATAGTAAGTCAGTCTAGTACATTTTTTTCCTTGTTATGAGAACTTTAAAGATTTACTGTCTTAGCAACTTTCAAATATGTGATACAGTATTATTGACTACAGTTGTCCTATTGTATAGTACATCCCCATGACTTGCTCATTTTACAGCTACAGGGTTGTACCTCTTGATCCCTTTTACCTATTATAACCATCTCTCAATCCTCTACCTTTTGGCATTCACCAGTCTATTCTCTGTATTCAAGTTTGGTTTTGTTAATTTGTTTTTTTAATATTCCACACATAAATGAAATCCTATGATATTTGTCTTCTGTTGTCTGATTTACTTCACTTGGCTTAATACCTCCTGGCTCCATCCATGATGTCACAAATGGGAAGGTTTAATTCTTTTTTTAATGGCTGAATAATATTTCTCTCTGTGTGTGTGCATGTCCTATTTTATCTGTTTTCCCATGGACGAACACTTAGGTTGTTATTGTGCCTTGACTATTGTAAAACTAAAATAAGAATGAGAGTGCAGATATCTTTTTGGGTTAGGTTTTTGTTTTGTTTTCAGATAAATACCCAGAAGTGGAATTGCTGAATCATCTGGTAGTTTAATTTTTTGAGGGACCCTCCATACTGTTTTCAATAATGGTTATACCAAGTTACATTCCCACCAACACTTTTCTCCGTATCCTCACCGATTGTTATTTCTTGTCTTTTTGATGATAGCTATTCTAATATGTGTCAGGTGATATCTCATGGTTTTGATACACATTTTCCTGATTAGTGATGTTGAGCATCTTTTCAGGTGTCTGGTCATCTATAGATCTCTGGAGAAATTTGAAGTCTTGTCCTCTGCCCATTTTTTGGATCGAAAAAAATTTTTTTTAGATTTTATTTATTTATTTGACAGAGAGTGAGGACAAGTAAGGGGAGCAGCAGGCAGAGGGAGAGGGAGAAGCAGGCTTCCCACCAAGCATGGAGCCAGAGGCAGGCCTTGATACCAGGACCCTGGGATCATGACCTAAGCCTAGGCAGCTACTTAACCAGCTGAGCCACCCAGGTGCCCCTGGCTTAAATTGTTGTTTTAATTGAGTTGTGTGAGATCTTTATAGATTTTGCATGTTAACCCTTATTAGATATAATACCTAACACATGTTAAGGTGAGAATTATTTCCTTGTGGTTTTGAGTTGTATTTCCTTGATGACTAATGAAGTTCAGCATCTCTTCATATACCTATCAGTATCTGTATGTCTTCTTTGGTGAAAGGTCTCTTTAGTCCTTTCCCTACTTTTTTTTTTTTTTTTTTTAAGATTTTATTTATTTATTTGACAGACAGAGACCACAAGTAGGCAGAGAGGCAGAGAGAGTGGGGGAAGCACGTTTCCTGCTGAGCAGAGAGCCTGATGCAGGGCTTGATCCCAGGACCCTGAGATCATGACCTGATCGGAAGGCAGAGGCTTTAACCCACTGAGCCACCCAGGTGCACCAGTCCTTTCTCTACTTTTTAACTGGATTATTTATGTCTTTGCTATTGAGTTGTGGCAGTTCTTTCTGTGCTTTAGATAGTAATTTAGATATTATCAGACCTATGGTTTGCAAATGTTTTCTCTTACTCTGCAGGTTGCTTTTTCACTTTTTTGAAGGGCTCCTTTTGATTTGCAGAAGCTTTTTAGTTTGATGTCATACTTGCTAATCTTGCTTTCTGATGCTTGTATTTTCTGATGCCCAATGTCGTGAGGTTTTCTCCTTAAGTTTTCCTCTAGGAATTTTACAGTTTCAGGTCTTAGATTTAAAACTCTAGTCCATTTTCGCATTGATTTTTGTGCATGGTAGAAGGTAAGGGCCTAATTTCATTCTTTTTGTTGTGGATCAGCTTTTTGACCAATTATTGAAGACTGTACTTTAGTCATTGCATATTCTTGGCACCTCAAATATCAGTTGAATATATATATAGAGATATATATATATATATATGTGTGTGTGTATATATATATATATATATTTATGTGTATTTTGGGGCTCTTCTCTGTTCTGTGTATGTTCAGTCATATATATGGTCTATGTGTTTTTATATACCATTTATACCATTCTGTTTTAATCTATAGCTTTGAAATATAGTTTGAAATCAAGTGTGATGCCTCCAGCTTTTTTGTTCTTAAAATTATGTTTGCTATTTGGGGGTCTTTTGTTGTTCCATAGAAATTTTAATAACTTTCTATTTCTGTAAATAATGCCATTAGGATCTTAATAGGGATTGCATTGAATCTGTAGATTGAACATTTTAACAATATTATGAGTAGTATGAACATTTTAACAATATTAGGTCTTAAAATTCATGAATACAAGAGGTCTTTCCTGGTATCTGTGTCTCTAATTTCTTTCAACAATGACTTGTAGTTCTCAGTGCAACATTCTTTTACCTCCTTGAATAAATCCATTCTTAAATATTTTATTCTTTTTGATGCTATTGTAAATAGGATCATTTTTTTCACTTCTTTGCTGAAGAGTATAAGCAGACCTGACTTGAAATCAGAAGGTTACAAATGAAAATAACATAATCAGCAAAATTGTCCTTAGCCCAAACTCTCACAGCACCACTAGAACTTTGAAAACTCCAAGTATTGAAGTTTTTAGATCCCTAAAAACTGTACAGGAGTAGTTCATATTTTTTCCTGGATTTTTCAGATACATAAATCATATTTTTAATAACTTAAAATTAAATATGTTAAAATGGTATTTAGTCACAAAAATTATAGTTTAACTATTATAGAATATATTAATCAGCATTTGCTGCTGTGTCAAGTCTAAGATTTCAGTGAATTAAAACAAATACTTATGATTCATGGTACATAAAGGCTATGGGCCAAGTGCAGCTCTACTCCATGGATTTTCTCATTCCTAAACCCAGGCTGAAAGCTTACTCTATAAAGGCTTGTTGGTTTTAGGCACAGAGTGAAAATTCGAGATGAAACAACTTACTGCATTTAAACTAGTTGATTAGGAATATATCATATCCTTATGCTTATAATGGCCAACGCAAGTCACGATATTAAGCCTAAAAATCAGACCATTGGAAAGAAAGCGTAAATAACTTACCCTTTTATTTATACATTCTCTTCCCTTATGTGCATACACACATACACCACAGAAACCAATACACCAAGATAGTGTTACAGTCTACCCCAGATCTGGAGGTGGCTTCCCAAGTACTTTAATACCATTTCTGGGTCTACATTCCCAATAAATGCACCCAAAAAATGATGATGGATCAAGGCAGCACAGCTGCAATAAAACTTTCTATTCAGAAAAGGGAAGAATGATAATTGCATTGGATAAATAAGGTAAGGACCTCTTACCCTGATGCTGGCAGGTGATCTTTGATTAGACTAGATTCTTTTCCCTGAGAATAACTCCCTAGTTCACTGATGGTCTCTCTGTCATAGGCTTGTTGGTTTCTGGATCCACTCTGAAAAGGACTCTGTGTCTACATATTCTTTCTTGGCTACAGCTGATACAGAGTTTGGGAAATAGATTTTCTCTGAGGGGAATAAGGAACCTTCCCATACTGCTTCCTGCCCACAGGAAACCAAGTGCCAAAGATAATTTTACAAGTCTCGCAATCAATTTTTCACCCAGGCTGATGGCAATGGAAATCTCTAGAATAAAGATTCTTCGAAAAAGTCTCTTTGATCCCATCGAACTCTGCATGCCAATAGCCATAATATTTTTTTTTTTTTGAGAATTGCTTTACTCTGAAGACATAATTAAATATACTTTGAACTCTTCCAGCTTTTGACTTTTGACTTCTGTGGGACCAAGCAATTTGTCTCTTCCCTGAACTATTTTAGCCAACTGAAAGCTTTCACTGGAACCATCTCAAAAAAGGAGACTTTCTCCTGAGCTTGAGTTTTACCCAGGATGAGTCTTAATCAGCTTTAATAGCCCAAAGTATGTTTCTTTTTTATTCTTTTCTCTGATCATAGATGTAAAACAGTCCCATTTTGAAACTTTACTAGTCTCAATATATGGGCTTATTTTCTCTAATGCCTGTTTTCAAATAGTGATTATTTTGAGTTTATCAATTATGGAAATGACCAATTTATGCTAGGAACATACTGCACCAAACCTGTGTGCCCAAAGTTAAAATTTCATTAAGTGAATTTTCTGCCTTCCAGATTATCATCAGAAAGAGTTAAACCATACTGCATAATAATGGTTGACTTTTTTTCCTTTTTCCCAAAATGACTCCAAATACAGCCTGCAGCCCAGCACTAGTTTTTCCATTTTGTTCTTAATAGTGAAATCCTAGTGTTTGGTACCAGTTCTAATGGCTTTTGCTCTCCAAACAACTCCAGAATCTCAGTGGCTTACAAGAATTGAGTATTTCTTGCTCTCCTTCTATGAAGATTACAGTCAGCTCCATTCACTGGTCTCCTTCAAAAACCCAGGTTGAGGCAACAGCTTCTCTTTACCTTCAGGAAGATGGTAGAAGCCAGGGACTCAGCTTAACCATGAAGTTCTATTCAAAGGTTCGATTTTGAAGGATGCATCATTCTATTACTTGTTGACATTTCATCAAAGTAATTTTGTGTGGCCAACCCTGATGGTGGCTAGGGAAAGTTTATGCAAAAGCAAGAGGGGATGTAAATATTTGGGAACAGAAATACAATCTTACTCCATTATGTTAACCTTCCTGTATTTTGAGCAAGGTTTTGTAGACCTCCAGAGAGAATGTTGTAGAGAGACTAATACATTGAATGGGAAGAGGGATAATCAGATCCGTAAGATCTGATTTGAGATATTTTAGACTGGTAACTCTGTGCTAAATATGTTAGGTAGTTTAAGCTTGAGAAAGAACTGGGTACTATTTTTTAACCACTTTTTTTTTTTTTTTCAGATTGACAATAGAGAAAAATCTTTATAAACAATGCTGTTGCTTTCAGAGCTTTGGCAGATTAAGGATTGTGTCATAAGGGAGAAAGAGGAGAGAATTTCTTTCTCTGGGCCGCAGCCCACCTCCCCCCAGGAGTTGAAAGTTGTTTGTTAAAAGACTCAACTTCAGTCTTTCTGGAACAAAAAAATGAGAGGATAAAGAATAAAATATTCTAATAACTAAAGGATTTGTGATAGGTACCAAAAAATAACGACCTCTGCTGACCATATGTATGTTATAATATGTGAGACTAGTTTTATAACACTGGGCTGTTTTTTTTGGATAAATGGAGAAAATTCTTCGACACTATGCAAACATGTATAGGAAATAGTGAATATACTAGTACTTGCCTTCTAGAGTTAGAGACGGGAGTCAACCATCTCTGCAACTTTTACTGTTGCTTTCAACTTTTAATTCTGCTTCCATTACATGTAAAGAATGGCATTTTCCCTGTTTTTTAGTGGCCGTTTATGCTTAATGCTCTGTATGGAAATATCCTCTCTGAAGATAAATTTTAAAAATAGATAAATGCATGGGTATAATAAATTCAGGGATGCTAAAAGCTGTTTCCTAGGAAAATGGATATTTGTACCTGCTTGATAAGATTTTGATTGAAAAATATTCTTATCACCAATTATCCCTTGAACTAGATGAATGGACTTTTGTGTTCATCATTAAGACACTATATCCAGTTTTGTTATACTTTCTGTACTCTTTAATATTTTTAGAACATTGCTTGTTTAGCAAAATAGAACAAAACAAAACCCACAAGCAAAAAAAAGACTTCAGAAACAAATGTCAGATCTTTCACAAACTGGGGAACAGCTATTCCTTTCCTAGTTTGTTCCTTTTATTCTTGATATCAGTGAATGGATTTTATGTGCTATTTCTTGTAAGAAAGTGTTCTAGACCTACAGTAGTTTTTATAATCCTTAGGTTTTTGTTTTTTGTTTTTTGTTTGAGACAAGCTAAAGACTACAATTTGGTTCTACTCGCTTCCTGGCTCAAATTGATTACTTAATGCCTCCAAGAGTCAGAAAAGCAGAGACTGTTTTATAATTATCTTGTAATTTGTTTCAATCATGAGAAAAACTGACCTAACACTGTTAAGTCAAAGGCTGATCAACATCTCCAGTAATAATTGAAAATCTCTTAATTTTCTTAAATAAGTGAGATCTTAACCTAGCTAGATTACATTAGAAACCTTATTAAGACATTTCCAGTATGTGTATGATTTCTAGTTGAAGGTATTTATGTCTTAGGAGGAAATTAAAGGAAAGGCCAAACTATGATGCTAGTTTCACTTTACAGCCAGTATGAATAGGAGATTTATTAAGAGAAGGTAAAAAAAAAATGCAGACATGTGTTTAGAACTCAAATTAGATCACAGAAAATATAATTAATCCTTAATGAGCCAGATTCTGTCAAACCATAGTTGCTCCCATAGAAAATCAGAAGCTTATTAAACACTACAATAATTCTCTCAGGCTTGTGAGAGGGCTTATTTTAAAACTCATGACTTGGGTTCAGTTCAGAAAACAACAACAGTAAGAATCTGGGACACCTGTTGTTCAGTACAAGAGGGTCCATGCCGTGTTCCTGATCTCAAAGGGAAGGCTGTCAGCTTTTCCCTATTGAGGATGATATTCGCTGTGGGTTTTTCATGGATAGATTTTATAAAGTTGAGGAATGTTCTCTCTATGCCTATACTTTGAAGGATTTTAATCAGGAATGGATGCTCTATCTTGTCTAATGCTTTTTCTGCTTCAGTTGAGACGATCATGTGGTTCTTCTCTCTTCTCTTATTGATTTGTTCTATCACATTGATTGATTTGCGAATGTTGAACCACCCTTACATCCCATGGATAAATCCCTCCTGGTCATGGTGAATAATGTTTTTAATGTACTGTTGGATCCTATTAGCTAGGATCTTGTTGAGAATCTTGACATCCATATTCATCAGGGATATTAGTCTAAAATTCTCCTTTTTGGTGGGGTCTTTGCCTAGTTTGGGGATCAGGGTAATGCTGGCTTCATAAAAAGAGTCTGGAAGTTTTCCTTCTGCTTCTGTTTTTTGAAACCACTTCAGAAGAAAGGTATTTTTTCTTCTTTAAATGCTTGGTAGAATTCTCCAGGGAGTCCATCAGGTCCTGGGCTCTTGTTTTTTGGGAGGCTTTAGATCACTGCTTTAATCTCGTTACTAGATATTGGTCTATTCAGGTTGTCAATTTCTCCCTTTTTCAGTTTTGGAAGTTCATAGGTTTCCAGGAATGCATTCATTTTGTCTAGGTTGCTTAACTTACTGGCATATAACTGTTGATGATAATTTCTGATGATTCTATTTCCTTGGTGTTAGTCATGATCTCTCCCTTTTCATTCATAATTTTATTAATTTGGGTCCTCTCTCTTTCCTTTTGGATTAGTTTGTCCTGCAGTTTATCAATCTTATTGATTCTTTCAAAAAACCAGCTTCTAGTTTTGTTGATGTGTTCTACTGTATCTCTAGTTTCTACTTCACTGATCTCTGCTCTAATCTTGATTATTTCTCTTCTTGTATGTAAGGTTGGGTTAATTTGTTGTTGGTTCTCCAGTTCTTTAGGGCATAAAGAGAGCTGGTATGTTCTGGATTTTTCCATTTTTTTGGGGTGAGGCTTTGATGGGTATGTATTTCCCCCTTAGGGTTGCCTTTGCAGTATCCCATAGGTTTTGTACTGATGTGTCTTCACTCTCATTGGTTTACATGAATTGTTTAAGTTATTCTTTGATCTCTTGCCACTAATGTTCAACATAGTACTAGAAGTCCTAGCAACAGCAATCAGACAACGGAAAGAAGTAAAAGGTATTCAAATTGGCAAAGAAGAACTCAAACTCTCTCCGTTTGCAGATGACATGATAGTTTACATGGAAAATCCAAAAGACTCTACCCCCAAACTACTAGAATTCACAAAACAATTCAGTAATGTGGCAGGATACAAAATCAAGGTAGAGAAGTCAGTTGCCTCTTATACACTAACAATGAAAATATAGAAAGGGAAATTAGAGAATTGATTCCATTTACTATAGCACAAAGAACCATAAGACATCTGGGAATAAACCTAACCAAAGAGGTAAAGGATCTGTACTTGAGGAACTACAGAACACTCATGAAAGAAATTGAAGAAGACACAAAAAGATGGAAAAGCATTCCATGCTCATGTATCGGAAGAATAAACGTTGTTAAAATGTCTATACTACCTAGAATAATCTATACTTTCAATGCCATCCCGATTAAAACTCCACTGGCGTTTTTCAAAGAGCTAGAACAAACAATCCTAAAATTTGTATGGAATCAGAAGAGACCTCAAATTGCTAAGGAAACGTTGAAAAAGAAAAACAAAACTGGGGGCATCATGTTGCCTGATTTCAAGCTCTAATAGTAAGCTGTGATCACCAAGACAGCATGGTACTGGCACAAAAACAGACACATAGACCAGTGGAACAGAGTAGAGAGTCCAGATATGGACCTGCAACTCTATGGTTAAATAATCTTTGACAAAGCAGGAAAAATATACAGTGGAAAAAAGACCATCTCTTCAATAAATGATGCTGGGAAAGTTTGACAGCTATGTATAGAAGAATGAAACTTGACCATTTTCTTACACCATACACAAAGATAAACTCGAAATGGATAAAAGACCTCAACATGAGGCAAGAATCTATCAAAATTCTCGAGAAGAACATATGCAGTAACCTCTTCGACATTGGCCATAGCAACTTCTTTTAAGACATGTCCTCAAAGGCAAAGGAAACAAAAATGAAAATGAACTTTTGGGACTTTATCAAGATCAAAAGCTTCTACACAGCAAAGGAAATAGTCAATAAAGAGGCAACCCATGGAATGGGAGAAGACATTCATAAATGACACTACAAAAGGCTGATACCCAGTATCTGTAAAGAACTCCTCAAATTCAACACATACAAAACCGATAATCATGTCAAGAAATGGGCAAAAGACATGAACCAATACTTCTCCAAAGAAGACATAGAAATAGCTAACAGACGCATGAAAAAATTAGCCATCATTAGCCATCAGGGAGATTCAAATCAAAACCACATTGAGATACCACCTTACATCAGTTAGAATGGCCAAAATTAACAAGACAATAAACAACAAGTGTTGGAGAGGACACTATTGATGGGAATGCAAGTTGGTGCAACCACTTTGGAAAACAGTGTGGAGTTTCCTTAAGAAATTAAAAATATGGGCACCTGGGTGGCTCAGTCGTTGAGTGTCTGCCTTCAGCTCAGGTCATGACCCCAGGATCCTGGGATCACACGCTGCATCAGGCTCTCTACTCAGTGGGGAGTCTGCTTCTCCCTCTTCCACTCCCTCTGCTGTGTTGTCTCTCACTGTGTCTCTCTCTGTCAAATAAATAAATAAAATATTTTTTAAAAAAGAAATTAAAAATAGAGTTACTCTATGACTTAGCAATTGTACTGCTAGGTATTTACCCCAAAGATACAGATGTAGTGAAAAGAAAGGCCATCTGTACCCCAGTGTTCATAGCAGCAATGATCATAGTTATTAAACTATGGAAAGAACAAAGATGCCCTTCAACAGATGAATAGATGAAGAAGTTATGATCCATATATACAGTGGAGTATTATGCCTCCATCAGAACAGATGAATACCCAACCTTTGTATCAACATGGACAGAACTGGAAGAGATTATGATGAATGAAATAAATCAGGGAGAGTCAGTTATCATATGCTTTCACTTGTGGGACATAAGGAATAACACAGAGGACATTGGGAGATGGAGAGGAGAAGTGAGTTGGGGGAAATTGAAGGGAGAGGCAAACCATGAGAGACTGTGGACTCTGAGAAAGAAACTGAGGGTTTTGGAGAGGAGGAGGGTGGGGGGTTGGGTGAGCCTAGTGGTGGGTATTATGGAGGGCACGTATTGCATGGAGCACTGGGTGTGGTGCATAAACAAAGAATTTTGGAACACTGAAAAAATATAAAATTAAAAAGTGCCCTTCTCAGTTTTGTTTCTTATAATGCCAGTGAGAACTCTAAATATAATTTTATCTCCATGACTGACCAACTCCATAATTTATGTGGAATCAAGCTCAAGTTCTATATTTAACTTGCACTGACTTCACAGGAAAATGCTTTGAAAACATGGTCTTCAGATTGTCACAATAATAGTCTTCTGACATCACATACACAACTTATAATTATCCTGCACTTATTGTGTCTCCCCATATATAATATTGCACAGAGATTCATGTGGAGATGGGGGAGACATTTAGTGTCATTTCGGCTTCTGTGAAAGCATTGCTTTTTACCAGCATTGGTTAAGATCACTAAAAGGCAGAAGTCCAAATGAAAGTTCTTCTAGATGAAAGTAGAAGGGCCTGTGTATGCAGAAAATTATCTGTAAGCTTGGTCTAATCAGATCTAGTCAGGAGAGTATGCACTTCATCCCTTGGGTTGAATCTCCTTTGTCAGAGATGAAACCCTGCAATCATTAAATTGGAATTAATGTGGGATTTTTGTTGATCTGAGGTTTTAGAACTACAAATATAATTCTGATAAAATTAACTATATCCAATTTTTATATTCACTTCATGAGAGGTTTTTTAAGAAAGGGAAGGTCAAAGAAGTTAGGTGTTTTGAGATCTCAGGGCCCAGGAGTACAGGAGTCAGGATGAAGCCCAGGGTAGTAAGGATGAAAATCGGCTTTCCCGACTCCCTCATTCTTTGACCTTCTGAATTCAGAATCTTGATTTGTTACTCATGATGTTCTAAATCACATAATTATTAGTACCTTGAATTTGCCAATGCTGTGTTATTGTTTTTGTTTTGTGTTTTCTTTTGTTTTTGTTTTTTTTTCTTTCAGCTTTGGCTATTCTGATCTATAGTCCTCCCTCCCTTCCCTCCAACCCCCCAGTCCAAGGAAAAGTCCCAGCTCTCTACCAGGAAAATGTCATTATTTTAAGTGAGCTCTAGAGTCAGCTTAGTCACACTGAATCACCTCCTACTTAATAGCTGTGAGACCTTTGGCATGTTAATAAACTACTCCATGACTCAGTTTTTCTTCTGTAAACTGTTAATATCCTCACGAAGGATATGCTAATTGAATTAAATGTAAATGCTTATGTAAAATGTTCATAATAATGTTTAGTGCATAGTAAGTGCTTATAATATGAACTATAACACCAATAGCCAAATCTTAGCTTCTTCCTCTATTGAAAATTACCAGCTGAACATAGAATACACATTAGTTACTCCTAATGTTATTTTGTTCACATAGAAATACATTTGGAGGACACCTGGGTGGCTCAGTCAGTTAAAGACTCTGTCTTCAGCTCAGGTCATGATCCCAGGACCCTGGGATGGAGCCCCACATGGCTTCAGGCTCTCTGCTCAGCAGGGTGCCTGCTTCCTCCTCTCTCTCTGCCTACCTCTCTGCCTATTTGTGATCTCTGTGAAATAGATAAACAAAATCTTTAAAAAAATACATTTGGAATTTAAAAAAATATTTATTTTCCACATAATTTATCATGTGTTTGTGCCTTCTTTTTGTCGTCCTATACTATTAAATATTACTCTCTAAATTTTAGTATATTTGTCATATAATTAGACCTATAACCCTTGGATAGAGGTTTCTTGGTATATCTTAAGATACTTAAAGAATCATTATCAGATATCATCACTCCCAAAGCCTAACTTGTTAACACATTGCCTGTTTCAAGTGCTGAGCATCCATTTTGTTAACCCTGAACTATGCAATTCAAAGTATTTAATAAGAATATATTCTTAGAGTATTAAAGTAAATTTTGAAGAGAATCCACTGATTATTTATTCATCTAGCAAGTGATACAGAGTTCCTTCCAGATGTCAGGTTTAAGGTAAAAACAATAAGTGAGAATTTTTTCTCGTGAAATTTAGAATAAGTCTTCTCTTACGTGATGTGAATCACCTGGGGGTCTTGTTAAAAATGCAGATTCTGATTCCATATTCCTGGGTTGAAGCCTGAGTACCTGCATTATTAAACGCCTGGGTAATGTGGATGCCCTTGGTCCTAGGAACACATAATGAATAGCAAGCACTTACATTCTCCCTAGCTAAATATCTTCTCAAGTACTCAATTTTGAACTGTTTCCCTTTTTCTCAGTCTCTCCTGAAAACGGGGGAATGTGATTTGAAATACTCTTAACAAGTCCTCCTTGGTCCCAGGAGAAGTGAACACATCATAAGAGGAGTGGCCAAATGTGTGTGAGGGAGAGGCTTATGGGGTGTCTCCAGTTACTAAGAAGGATGAGGCTCTCCTAGGACAATTCTGCCGTGAGCTGCATGTTATCAGCTATGCTTACTCTCTTCGCTGAGGAGGGTTTAATGAGAATACCACAATTTTGCCTCTCAAGTGATTCTTTTTTAGTTGTGAGTTTTTGCTCTAGTCCCAGAATTAATTCCATCCTGATTGTATGATTAAAAACCCATTGCACGGTTACACCAGCTTCTGATGTTCAGGGCCTGGGGCCAGGTAAAATATAGCTACTAATGCTTTACTACTCCTGCTCAGCTTCTGATTTTTCCACCATTCCAGAAGTACAAGAATGTGAGTCATCAATGGAATTTCATGAAGTGATTTTTTTCAGTTGTCAAATCTTACACAGTTCATCTAGTTTAGATTGGCTATAGCAGCCTGATAATTTATTGAGTAATGTACATTGAGTACATTGAGTAATAATTTTATTGAGTAATGTACATCAAGCATACATAGAAGCCTACAGTGTTTACACCTAACTTTTATTAGGAAGAGCTGATTCTACTCTCCTATTCATGCTCTGAAATTTCACATGAAGTCCCAATCCCACCCAGTCCTCTTAAGTTATTACCAATTTTTCCCCATTTCCTACTGTGGTAGAAGGATCTAGAAGGGTGGAAGAAAATTTTTTCTTCTGTCTGGTCTAATCAAATTGATATGAAATTAGCAGGAGAAAAACAAATATAATTCTATACATATTAAGAGCCTTGTGGGGATAGGAGACCCACAGGCAGTCAGGAAAATGAGACCTATATGCTGCCTGGAACTAAGGAGAAGGGAGTAGGGGTTTAGAACTTCAAAAGGAAGGAAGATATTTCACAAGATGCTGGGAAGAGGAAATACTTGGTAAACAAATATTTGTAGTGCTAGTGCCAAATAAATAGTATGTAAAACAGTTAATGAGCCTACACCAAAAGGTGAGCTTCTTCTGAACAGTTAAGGAGGTAAAAACAAAACACTCGTTCAGTGTTCCATTTTTTAAAAATAATCTGCCTAAATTAATTCTCATGCCAAGGAGACACATTTGTGTTGAATAATTTTTCTCTCCCACACGACTTAAACTTTGGAATATTCCTTAAATTCCATTCTTCTATTCGTCCTATAGAAACTTCTTAGTAAGATTTTCTCAGTATTTCTTATTGTCATGGACACTTTTTTTTTAATTGCCTTGCCCTACCATGCCCTTGACAAGTGACCATTCTAGAGCAGATTCTGGGTATTTTTTTTCTAGTTTTTATCATATTCTCCATATTAAGATTAAAAGAAAAATTATACTGCTGTCATAGTCTTGAGTTGCTTTTGGCAGCCAGTTCCTGGTGACTCATACTCAGTAGCACAATGACCATGAAATATGCACAGTCTTATCATTAAAATGCAGAATACGACACTTGAAATGCTATGTGAGGACACAAAACACGTAATTGTGATGATGCTCTGAGTGAGATTTTGAAATATAGGAGTGGGTCTCCTCACAGGGGCTTGTAGCTTGGTAATTCAGAGGATAAGTGGGTATTATAGGACATTCCTCTTCTATTGCAGACCATAAATAAGTAAACTAGAAATCTCATTAGTTAACCTCTTTGTCCTTTATTTTCAGAATTTCCTAGGAAGTGTTGTTGCTGCTTGTTTTCCATTTATTTTTCTTGCCTGTTAAAATTAGTCTCTTAAAATTACCATACCTCTAATATGAAAGCGATATTTGAACATTTCTCCCCTCCCTGCCCACCCCGCCCCCCACCTTTGTTTGGAATTTATGAGATTGTCATGTTTAGAGACATGATAGGCTTGGGTGTCAATGAGTATAAGTTAAGTAAATTTATGGGTTTATTCTGAATTTTCAATTAGGATTTGTATATTTGTCCAGTTGGTAGTCCCATTAGCCACTTCACTTCTGGAGTATGAGGACAGTCTGTCACTATCCTAGGCTTACTGGTCCCATCAAGAAAACTTTGCCTACCCCACTAAATACTTATGTTAGAATAAACCAAATCAACTTTCAAAATTTTTGTGTCTAGCCGTGTATAACATATTCAAGTTTTTACACCTGGGTTTAAAAGGAAGCTGCTGCTACTGCATCTTTCCTCTGGTCTTTCTTTCCAGTTTTGGGATCAGTGTATTATTATCAGTGTATTATTTAGATTATTGAACTAAAGGTTAAGCTTTCTAGCTTCTTCCGGTCTGGTTGGAAATCAAAGTTACAACGCAAGTATCTTCAGGTGAACTGGAGATACTTCTATCCTTTCACAATGCTCTGGGGAAAAAAAAAATTTCTGTTAACTGGAGATTTGTTAAAATTCATTGATAAAATGACATGTACCTTTTGATGATTGTTTACATTTCTTTATATTGAGTTTTTCAGGTTTTCTATCGCTGCTTTACAGAGTTCTGACAATTTTTGTTTCAATAGAAAAATTCTTTTACATCAAGATTGACTTTCTTTTTCTTTAGCATTTACCTATCTGCAGTTAAGTACACTTTTTCCTTCCCAATGCTGTTTTCATGTTTTTTCTTTTTGTTGATAATACTTTTTGTTGATCAGATTATGCATATCATTCCTCTTAAAAATCCAGATATAAAGACTTAAGTTGCTATTGTAGTAATTTCTGGTTTTGTTTTCTAATCTTTTATCCTTTTTCATATATATTTTTGCTTTTTTTCTCGGGTATTAAAGACTTCATTCTTCTAATCTTTTTTTTTTTTTTTTTAGATTATTTATTTATTTATTTGACAGACAGAGATCACAAGAAGGCAGAGAGGTAGGCAGAGAGAAAGATGGGGAAACCGGCTCCTTGCTGAGCAGAGAGCCCCATGCAGGACTCAATCCCAGGACCCTAAGATCATGACCCAAGTCGAAGGCAGAGGCTCAACCCACTGAGCCACCCAGGCACCCTCTTCCAATATCTCTAATATACTATTTAGAAAATGCTTATCTTTACATATGTGAACTCTAAGCAGTCTTAGTGCTGCTTTGGTGGCATTGTTTTAGGGATAGATTTATAGCATGTTCCTTTTCATTAATTTCTACATAATTGGTGAATTTGTTTCATTATGTTGCTATAGCAGAGTATCACAAACTGGTTGGCTTAATCCACAGATATATATTGTCTCACAGTTCCAGAGGCTAGAAGTCCAAAATCAAGGTGCTGGAAAGCTCTTTTTCCTCTGATTCATTCTGTGAACAAATGATCTGTTTCAGGCCTCTTGGCTTGTAGAAGGCCATCTCCCTGTGTCTTCACATATTATTCTATACATGTCTGTCTCTAAATTTCTTTTTCCCTTTTTTTTTTTTTTAAAGATTTTATTTATTTATTTGACAAAGAGAGAGAGATCACAAGCAGGCAGAGAGGCAAGCAGAGATAGAGGGGGAAGCAGGCTGCCCGCCAACCAGAGATGCTGATGCGTGGCTCAATCCCAGGACCCTGAAATGATGACCTGAGCCAAAGGCAGAGACTTAACCCACTGAGCCACCCAGACACCCCTAAATTTCTTTTTCTGAGGAATTTTGTTAGATTGGGTTAGGGGTCTACTCTATGCCAGTATGACATCCTCTTTACTTACCTCTCTAATGACCCTATTTCTAAAGTAGATCACATTCTGAGGTACTGGGGGTTAAGATGACCACATAAAAACTTTGATGAACACTATTGTACCCATAACAATTCTAAATTCAAAATTGTTTAGGATATTCTTTACTTTCCAACAGGAAATACTTGTTTTTTTCTCATCCTTCTGTTTTTTTGCCATTGTTTTTATGAACAACAAATCACATCATTTGGGGGATCAGCAAGTGTAGTATGAATATTTAATCCTTTTTTTTTTTAAATTCATTTATTTGACAGGGAGAAATCACGAGTAGGCAGAGAGGCAGGCAGAGAGAGAGGTGGAAGCAGGCTTGATCCCAGGACCCTGAGATCATGACCTGAGCCAAAGGCAGAGGCTTTAACCCACTGAGCCACCCAGGCGCCCCTATTTAATCCTTCTTGTAATTGACCAGAATTATGTGTATTGACTTCTTAAAATCTAATTGGTTTTGGTTTATGTACTTCAAATCCCCCTTGTTTGATCCAGAACATTTTGATTATTAAATCTTCTAGATGAATTGTCAGGAAGCTAATATTACCTACCCCCACCCCTCACAAGTAGGGCTTTCTGACCCAAGAAAACTAGAGCCTACATTCTAGGAGGAGCCTTGGAACTTGAAGGATGGCTGGAAACAGGCCTGAAGATTTCGTGAGAGATTTAGAGATTTACCTCTGATGTGTTTACATTTCAAAGGGGAGTGAAACCCTTTGGTTTCATTTACATTCAAAGGATTAAAAACCACTAGGAATAAGGGTTTCTCTTTTTCCTCTCAGGAGGAGAAGGGAACAACATGTATATGAACTCCTTGATTCACAAGTTTAGTGTTTCTCCTCTGAGATAAAAGAACCCTGTGTTTGTGCATGTGCTTAAGTCGAATTAGTCCAGAAAGAGAAGAATTTAAGACCTAGGGCATTGATGTTGCAATTGTGCCCAGTAAATGGAAATCTGCCTTAACCTAAAAACTTCATGCTTACATTCAGGACCAGGTAAACATCAATTAAAAAGACATCAATTGTGTGTTCTACAAATGCTACTTAGATTTCTTAGGGGGAATATCAGACTAACTAGGTTTTTAATATTAAAATATTAAAAATCCCATTTTTTTCTAAATGTTCTGAATGTTCCTTTCCATAGTTTTACATATTTGCTTCTATTGTCTTTATATTAAGCAGTTACCTATTGGTCTATTTTATTAAATTTGTTTTTTTCCCCTTTCATGCTACCTTCTGCTACCAACTCAATATATTTTGTCTTAACTCTGTCAAAAGGCAAGTATATAGATGTTTTTTTTTTTCCAGTGCCTGGGTGGCTCCGGTCGGGTAAGCATCTGACTTGTGATTCCGGCTCAGGTCATGGTCTCAGGGTTGTGAGCTTGACCTTGGCGTCTGCTTAAGTTCCTTTTTCCCTCCCCCACAATCTCTCTGTCTCTATCTCTCTCAAAAAAAAAAAAAAAAAAAAAAAGACTGAGTGCCAATACTTGTAATTTCATAGATTGCCTTGTCAACCTAGAATCCAGTGGTTTTTTTTTTTTTTCTTCCATGATTTTATTTAAACTCAAGTTAGTCAGCATGTAGTGTAGTATTAGTTTCAGGAGTAGAATTTAGTGATTCATCACTTACGTATAATACCCAGTACTCATCCCAACAAGTGCCCTTCTTAATATCCATCACCCATTTGGCACATCCCTCACCCACCTCCCCTCCAACAACCCTCCGTTTGCTCTCTATAGTTAAGTCTCTTATGGTTAGCCTTCCTCTGTTTTCTTATTTTTCCTTTCCGTCCCCTATGTTCATCTGTTCTGTCTCTTAAGTTCCATCTATGAGTGGAATCAGATAGTATTTGTCTTTCTCTGACTGACTTCACTGAGGATAATACACCCTGGTTCTAGCCATGTCATTGCAAATGGTATTTCCTTCTTTTTGATGACTAATGTTCCATTGTGTATATATACCTCATCTTCTTTATCCATTCATCAGTCAATAGATGTTTGTGCCCTTTCCATAATTTGGCTTTTATTGATTGTTGATGGTGCTGCTATAAACATTGGGGTTCATGTACCCCTTTAAATCAGTACTTTTGTATCCTTTGGATAAATACCTTTGGATAAATACTTTGGATAAATACCTATTAGTACAATTTCTGGGTCACAGGGTAGTTCTATTTTAACTTTTTGAGGAACCTTCATACTGTTTACCAGAGTGACTAGACCAGTTTGCATTCCCATAAATGGTATAAGAGGGTTCCCATTCTCTGAATCTTCCCCAACATCTGTTATTTCCTCAGTTGTTATTTTAGCCATTCTGACTGGTGTGAGGCAGTATCTTGTTACTGTTTTGATTTCTTCTTCCATGATGAGTGCTGTTGAGTATTTTTTTCATGTGTCTATTGGCCATTTGGATGTCTTCTTTGGAGAAAGTCTGTTCATGTCTTCAGTCCATTTTTTTAAAAAAAAGATTTTATTTATTTATTTGTCAGACAGACACAGTGAGGGAGGGAACACAAGCAGGGGGAGTGGGAGAGGGAGAAGCAAGCTTCCCACTAAGCAAGGAGCCTGATGCGGAGCTCAATCCCAGAACCCTGGGATATGACCCAAGCTGAAGGCAGATGCTTAATTACTGAGCCACCCAGGGGCCCCTACCCATTTCTTAACTGAATTATTTTTTGGGTGTTGAGTTTGATAAGTTCTTTATAGATTTGGCATGCTAGCCCTTTATCATAGATGTCATTTGCAAATGCCCTCTCCTATTCCGTATGTTGCCTTTTAGTTTTGTTGATCATTTCCTTCATTGTGTAAAAGCTTTTTATTTTGATGAAGTTCCAATAGTTCATTTTTGCTTTTGTTTCCCTTGCCTCAGTAAGTATATCTAGTAGGAAGTTGCTAGAGCTGAAGTCAAAGAGGTTGCTGCCTGTGTTTTCCTCTAGGAAAACACTTTATTTCTTAATGTTGCTGTTCAGTTTTCCCACCACCATTTGGCAAAGAGACTGTCTTTTTTTCCATTGGATAGTCTTTCCTGCTTTATCAAAGATTAACTGACTCTACCAGCTGTGGGTCTAATTCTGGGTTTTCTATTCTGTTCCACTGATCTGTGTGTCTGTGCCAGTACCATACTGTGTTGAAGAGCACAGTTTTGTAATACAACTTGAAGTTTGGAACTATGATGCCTCCAGCTTTGGTTTTCTTTATTGAAATTTCTTTGTATATTCAGGGTCTTTCCTGATTCTATACAAATTTTAGAATTGTTTGTTCTAGCTCTGTGAAAAATGCTGGTGGTACTTTGATAGGGATTGCTTTGAATGTGAAGTTTGCTTGAATTAATATAGACATTTTACCAATGTTTGTTCTTCCAATCCATGAGCATGGAATATTTTTCCATTTCTTTGTGTCCTCTTCAATTTCTTTCACAAGTGTTCTATAGTGTTCCGAGTACAGATCTTTTACCTTTTTTAGTTAGGTTTGTTCCTACATATCTTACGGTTTTTGGTAGAGTTGTAAATGGGATTGATTCCTTGATTTCTCTTTCTGCTGCTTCATTATTGGTATACAGAAATGCAACAGATTTTTGTACATTGATTTTTATATTCTGTGATTTTGCTGAATTCCTTTTAGTTCTAGCAATTTTTTGGTGGTGTTTTTCAGGTTTTCTACATAGAATATCATGTCATCTTCAAGAGCGAAAGTTTGACTTCTTCCTTGCCAATTTGGAAGTCTTTTATTTCTCTTTTTCTTAATGCTGTTTTTCTCTATGCTTAAAAATTGCAATATTTTAAATAAAGAAGAAATCTTTAATGTTCTTCAAGGTTTTAATTTTATTTGAGAGGGAGAGAAAATGGGGGAATGAGCAGAGCGGGAGAGAAAGGGACAAGTAGACTGCTGAGTGCGGAGCCCCACATGGGACTCAATCTCACAACCCCAAGATCGACCTGAGCTGAAACCAAGAGTCAGATGCTTAACTGACTGAACCACTCAGGCATCCCTCTTTAATATCTTTCTATAGCAGGACAGCACAACACAACCATGGCAGTGTCCAGGCTATCTAGCAGTATCCAGTTTTAGCATCATAATTCTATGGTTTTCCTGAACGTTTTCCTTTTGGTTTGTAAAACCTGGACTTCAGGGGGCGTGTTTCTCTTGATCTAATGATTGGGGTGCCAGACACAGAGCACTCCTCAGGGAAATATTCCGTGTTTTTGGATCCTTCCTGATTGTGTATTGCTGTCCATGTGTTGGGTGGTTTTGTTTTTTTGTTTTTTTCTTTTCCTTTTCCTTTTTTTTTTTTTTTTTTTTTTTGGTCAGAGCTTTTTGGCTAGGTGAGGTCTGTCTCTCCTGTCAATCTGATGCTGTCCATTTTATCCTTTGTTATAAAGGATATGTTCATACTGTTTTTCAGATTTTTTTCAGAGAATGTCTTTCCTATGTAGTTATAGATTATATTTGCGGAAGTGAAAATAAGATCTTCCTATGCTGCCATATTGAACCCAACTCCAATCTCAGTTTTTGAAGTGAAATACAATCCAATTTCAGACACTTTTTCAATCTTCCTAAACTGGTTTCTTTATTTTTTAAAAAAAGACATATAGCTTACATATAATAGTTTCAGGTATACCACAGTGATTTGACAATTTCATATGTTAAAAAAATGGTCACCATAGGTATAGTTACCCTCTGCCACCATACAGAGTTATAACAGTATTCCTTACACTTCAGTTTATCTCCAAAATGCAAATAATATCCTATTTGCCTCAAGACATTTAATTTACATGCATTACCGCATTTAAACGTAGCCCAGTGCCTGGTACATACAAAGCATTCAATTAGCATTATTATTACCCATTTAAAATGGAAAAGGATTTATCTTAAAGATATAAAAGTTCTCTACAAGTTAGTCCATATGTATTTGTTGTGGACTAGGTGTTGTTACAGGTGCTTGAGAGAAAGTGGTTAACAAGAGACAGGATACCTGTTTTTAAGGAATTTATGTATTAGTGGATAGAAGTATTCTAGGTATAGAAAAATAGACAATAAACACATAAACTAGTATAGGACAAAGTAAAATTTAGATTGTGAAAAAATACAAGGAATTAGAAAGCGACCAGGTGATCAAACATTGTCTTTTTCAAACTTTAATTGAGAATGGCTAGAAGAAACAGTGGATATAAAGATGCTAACAAGCTTGTTATTTTAAGAGCCAGCAAGGCTAGTTACTTGGGAGAGTAAATGGAAGGTGAGGGAGTCCTGAAAAGTATAGATGGGCAGGAATGGATCAGAAAATTTTAAAGACTGTAGTTCACGAATTTGGAAGTGGTTGATTTTTGTAATGGGAAGTCATTGAGAGGTTTTAAGCAAGGAAGTGACATGACCTGGTTAAAATTTTGAAAGATCTTCTTGGCTTCTTTGTGGTGAATGGATTTAGAAGAGTGAGAGTTAAAGCTGCCAAAACAATGAGGAGGTTACTGACATAATTGCCATGGAGAATGAGATTGGCCTGAACTAAGCTTTTGCACTGAGGATACTGAAAAACTGTTGGAATATATTTGGAATACATTTTCAGTTAGAGGCAACAGAATAAATTGGATGGGAGGTATGAGCGAAAGAAAAGGATAATGACCTTAAAGTTTTGTCTAAGCAAACTGAGGGTTGGACTCAGGTCTTTCTTTCTTGATCAAATTAAATGGACTTTAAATAGACTATAAGGATATAATAATGTGCAGACAGAGAAAAAATGCTTCAGAACAAGAAGGAATCAATCAGATTATTCTTTAATGTAGAAATTCTGCATTCTAAGAAACCACTGAAAGATTTGATGCTTTCCTCTTAGCACTGTGAGTGCTTTCTCAAGCAACTGCATCTCCATTCATTGGCATTCTAGACAACATTCTTGTCTTCTCTTGAAAAAATGGAGATGAATATTTTTGGCTTATCTACTCTGCTCAGGAAATGTTTGCCTTAATTATTTGTATAACATGTGAAAATTGTTTAAAATATAGTGAAAATGAGGAATGTGAAATAGGAATAGAAATGTTGAATTTCAGAATATTATAAAATCATTCAGTGTACCAGTTGGTCATATTTTATCACCTCTTATGAGGTTTCTTATAATTAAAAAATCCTACTCCCGACAAACAGCAACAAAATCTTAAGATAACTTTCTATTTATATTGAGAAGCTCTAATAAAAGGGCAGAAATTACAAAGTGCCATATTTCCTTTGGCTGTAGTCTGATTTGAAGCTTGAGAGGGACTCAACTCACTGTTGTTGGAGAGATGGCCAAATGGAAAGCAGAGGAAGAAATTCAGACAAAGGCTGCTCCCCATCCCCATCCCGGGTCATCAGCTGACAGCCTGTAAGAAAACAAGGCCTCAGTTACATAAACACAAAGAATGGAATTCAGGAAACAAGATGAATGAATTTGGAAGGAGAGATCGCTTCGGAACCTCCAGCAAAGAATGCAACCTTGCTGACACCTCGATTTTGGCTTCATGAGACTCTAAACGGAAGAGACAGTTAAATTACATTGTACTCAGATGTCTGATGAACAAAACTGTGAGATAATAATTGGGTGTGGAGGGGCGCCTGGGTGGCTCAGATGGGTCCTGGGATCGAGTCCTGTATTGGGCTCCTGGATCAGTGGGGAATTTGCTTCTCCCTCTCCCTCTGCCTCTCCCCCTGCCCATGCGTGCTCTCTCTCTTTCAAATGAATGAGTAAGAAATCTTAAAAATAAATAAATAGGTGTCAATTTAAGCTGCTAAATTTGTGAAAATTTTGTTATGGTAACAACAAAAAAATTAATGCAATTGATGAACAAAGGAGGTAGAATATGACACCAAAGGAGAAAGACAATCCTTTTAGAAATATTTCTTTATATAAAATTACTGTCCATTGTGTATACTCTTGGTTGTGCAAAGTAACTTGCCTTCATTTTGATAATAAGATAATTTTAAAGTGAAGGAAAAGAATATTCTCAAGGAAGAATTGCTTTATTTCAAGATCTCATTTACTTCCTGAGTAGTTTTCACCTGGAAAGTATAATTTTCTTTTCTAGATATACTATTTTATTGAATAAAGCTGAAACTAGAAAGCTAAAAGATTTATAATAGTAAGGAAACAAAGAAACATTGGGAATTGTTTTGTTGAACTTTGAAGATAATAGGATTTTGACCTAGATGAGTAGGAAAGGATTCTAAAATATGGTATTTTACATGATGCTGGGCAAATCACTCAACCTTGCTGTGACATAATCTTCCTTATCTGCTAATGTGAATATTAACGAAAATGACCTCAGAAGGTTGTTGTAAGGGTTAAATGGGTAGTAAATCAGGACTTAGAATAACAGGCCAATAGGAACAAAGTTTTTCTACTTTATCTAAAGGTATTTCTGTATGGGAGATGGAACAATAGATGTAAACGGAGAGCAAGAAAGGCATATTCCTGTAACCTACCTGCATGAGAGAAACTCACTTGTTTGATTATTTACAGCTACTCTTCAAGATAAATGACATGTTTTTTTTTTATTCTCCCCAGCTCTATCATTAGCCCAGAGAAAATATAAGATATACTATTTCCCATTGTTAGAATGTTATCAACTTTCACAAATAAAGCTGCTGTGTTATAAGATAACCAACAGAAGTCCATATATAAAGCTATTGTAACTCTAGTCTAATTATAATACAGGAGAAATATCTGCATTGAAATAAGCTGCCTGCAAGCTGGAGTACAAGGACTGTATCATATTTAGCTGAAAAGATGTTGACTGCAGTTCCTGGCATATAATACAGGCATACCTTTTTTAATTTTTTACTGTTTTAATTTTTTAAAGATTTTATTTATTTGTCAGAGAGAGAGTGAGTGAGCACAAGCAGGGAGAGCAGTAGGCAGAGGGAGAAGTGGGCTCCCCTCTGAGCAGGGAGCCCGATGTGGGACTCTATCTGATTCCAGGACCCTGGGATCATGACCTGAGATGAAGGCAGTTGCTTAACCAACAGAGCAACCCGGGCGTCCCTTTACTATTTATTTTTGAGAGAAGGAGTATGTGCTTGTGCAGTTATGTGGGAAGGTGGGGGTGGGGCAGGGGTGGGGCAGGACAGCCCATGGAGGAGCAGAGAAAGTGGGAGAGAGAATCTTAAGCTGGCTCCATGCCCAGTATGGAGCCTGATGTGGGGCTTGATCTCAACCCTGAGATCATAACCTGAGCCCCAATCAAGAGTTGGATTCCCAGAAGACATGAACAGATACTTTTCCAATAAAGACCTACAGATGGGGGGAGGAGTCAAGATGGCGGAGAAGTAGCAAGCTGAGACTGCTTCAGCTAGCCGGAGATCAGCTAGATAGCTTATCTAAAGATTGCAAACACCTGAAAATCCATC
>NC_081558.1:179329409-179411257 GCF_022355385.1 Mustela nigripes
AAATATATGTTTATCAAAAATAAAAAATTTAAAAAAAAAAAAAAGACCTACAGATGGCTAACAGACACATGAAAAAATATTCATCATCATTAGCCATCAGGGAAATTCAGATCAAAACCACATTGAGATACCACCTTACACCACCTAGAATGGCAAAGATTAACAAGACAGGAAGCAACAAATGTTGGAGAGGATGTGGAGAAGGGGGAACCCTCTTACACTGTTGGTGAGAATGCAGTTTTGGAGCTTCCCGAAAAAATTAAAAATAGAGCTACCCTATGACCCAGCAATTGCACTACAGGGTATTATCCCAAAGATGCAGATGCAGTGAAAAGAAGGGCTGTCTGTACCCCAATGTTCATAGCAGCAATGTTCACAATAGCCAAACTGGAAAGAGCTGAGATGCCCCTCAAGTGACGAATGGATAAAGAAGAGGTGGTCCATATATACAATGGAATATTCCTCAGCCATCAGAAAGGATGAATACCCAATTTTTGCATCAACATGGATGGGCCTGGAGGAGACTATGCTAAATGAAATAAGTCAAGTAGAGAAAGCCAATTATCACATCATTTCACTTAATTGTGGAAAATAAGGAATAATATGGAGGACATTAGGAGAAGGAAAGGAAAAGTGAAGGTGGGGAAATCAGAGGTGGAGATGAATCGTGAAAGACTGTGGACTCCAGGAAACAAACTGAGGTGTTTAGAGGGGAGGAGGATGGAGGGGATTGCATGGAGCACTGGGTGTTACACACAAACAATGAATCATGGAACACAGCATCAAAACCTAATGATGTATTGTGTGGTGACTAACAATACACTAAAAATTAGAAAAAAAGGGTTGGATGCCCAACTGACTGAGCCATCCAGATGCCCCTACCTTTTTATTATTAATTTTTTTAATTGCACTTTGCTTTATTGTGTTTTCTACAGATTGAGAGGCTATGAAACCACAGTGTGTTGAACAAACTTATTGGTCTCATTTTTCCAACAGCATTTGTTTTCTTTGTGTCTATTTCACATTTTGGTGATTCTCACAATATTTCTATGCTTTTATATAATGGTGATGTGTGACTAGTGATCTTTGTTCCTAATATAATTGTTTTTTGGGGTACCACAAACCACATCAATATAAAAGAATAAACCTAATCCATAAATGTTGTGTGTTCTGACTGCTCCGTGACAAGCTTTTTCCCTCTCCCTCTCCTTGGGTCTCCCTATTACCTGACACCAAACAATATTGAAATTAGGCCAATTAAGAACTCTACAATAGTCTGAGTGTTCAAGTGAAAGGTAGAGTCACACATTTCTCCTTTGAATCAAAAGCTAAAAATGATTATGCTAATGATGAAGGCATATCAAAAGCAAAGACCAGCTGAAACCTAGGCTTCTTGTATTTAGCCAAGCTGTGATTGGAAAGAAAAGTCTAGAAGGAAATTAAAAGTAAAAAGTGCTAAAAATTAAAAGTACTACTCTAATGAACACAGATTAAGAACGCAAAACAGCCTTATTGCTGAGGTGGAGAAAATTTTAGAGATCTGGATAAAAGATCAAACCAGCCATGATATTCCCTTAGGTCAAAGCCTCATCCAGAGCAGGGCCCTAACTCCTCATTTCTACGAAGGCTGAGAGGGGTGAGAAAGCTGCAGAAGGAAAATTTGAAGTTAGCCAAGGTTATTCCTTAAGGTTTAAGAAACCACTTCCGTCACATAAAATTGCAAAGTGACCCCGCAAGTGTTGCAGTAAGTTACCTAGAGGATCTGTGAAGCTAAATAGATTTTCAGTGTGGATGAAACATCCTTCCGTTGGAAGAAGATGCCCTCTAGGACTTCCATAGCTAGAGAGAAGTCAATGCCTGGCTTCAAAGAATCAAAGGACAGCTAGCTGCCTCTTGTTAAGCATAAATGCAGCTGGTGATTTTAATTTGAAATCCTTTACCATTCTAAAAAATCCTAGGACCCTTAAAATTGTGCTAGATCTACTGTCCGTGCTCTCAGCCAATGGAACAACAAAGCCTGGATGGTTGCACATCTGTTTACAACATGATTTACTGGATATTTTTAGTCCAGTGTTGGGAGCTGTTGTTCAAAGATTTCTTTCAAAATACTGTTGCTCCTAGATAATGCACTTGTTACCTAAGAGCCCTGATGGGAATGTCCAAAGCCATTCATGTTGTTTCCATGCCTGCTAACACAATATCCAATCTGTAGCATGTGGATCAAGGAGTAATTTTGACTATGAACTCTTATTTAGGAAGTCCATTTTGTCAGATGATAGCTACTATAGGTAGGGACTCTGCTGGTCTGAGAAGAGTAAAATGAAAACCTTCTGGAAAGGATTCACCATTCTAGATGCCATTAAAGAACTTAGTGATTCATGGGAGCGGTCAAAATATCAAATTAACAGAAGTTCAAAAGAAGTTGATTCTAATCCTCATGGATGACTTTGAGGAGTTTAAGACTTCAGTGGAGGATATAACTCAGATTGGAAATAGGGAGAGAACTAGGATTAGAAGTAGAGCCTGAAGATAGGACTGAACTTCTACAGTCTCATGATAAAACTGGAATAGAGGAGTTTCTTCTTATGGATGAGCAAAGTGGGTTCTTGAGATGAAGCCTGCTCCTGGTGAAGATATGAAGATTGTTGAAATGACAGCAAAGGACTTAGAATACTGCATAAACTTAGCTGATAAAGCAGTGGCAGAGTTTGGGAGGATCGACCCCAATTTTGAAGTTCTGCAGGTAAAATGTTATCAAACAGCATTGCATGCTATAGAAAAATTGTACATGGAAGGAAGAGATGTCGATGTGGCAAACTTCATTGTATTCTTATTTTAAGAAATTGCCCCAGCCACCCCAGACCTCAACAATTACCACCTGGGTCAGGCAGCAACCACCAACACGGAGGCAAGATTCTCTACCAGCCAAAAGATGGACTCTGAAAGCCCAGGTGACTGGTAGCAATTTTTAGCAATAAAGTATTTTTAAATTAAGGCATGTAGTTTTTTTTTTTAGACTTAATGTTATTGCACACTTAATCAACTACAGAATAATGGAAAAATAACCCTTATGTACACTGGGAAAGGAAAAATTTTATTTGACTAGTTTTGTTTTTTTTTTTTTTTTTTGCTTTGTTTTGTTTTGTTTTGTTTTTGCAGTATTCACTTTAGTGTGGTCTAGAAATGAATGGACAGTATCTCTGAGGGTATGCCTGTAAGTACTAAACAGATATTTAATAAACATATAATGTTAGGCCTCATTGATATTAGAATTCATTGTTATCAATAGAATTTAACTTTATCATATTGTTATAGCCAGAAAGGAACTGGAAAAAATCTAAGTACCAAATTTAGTACTGTTTTTTGGGTGTTGATTACCCTTTTCTTAATTCTTTTTTTTTTTTTTTTTTAAGATTTTATTTATTTGACAGAGAGAGATCTAAGGCAGGTAGAGAGAGAGGGGAAGCAGGTTCCCCACTGAGTACAGAGCCCATGTGGGGCTCAATCCCAGGACCCTGAGATCATGTCTTGAGCCGAAGGCAGAGGCTAAACCCACTGAGCCTCCCAGGCACCCCCCCCTTTCTTTATTCTGAGTACCTCTTGTGTTAACTTTATTTTTAAATATTCAAACTATTTACCAACTATTGCTTTCCTATAACCTTGAAATATTTTTCTTAACTCTGAGCATTCCCTGCTCTGCACTGTTTGCTAGGATAAGAGAGCTTTCATCTTTCCTAAGCTAGTTCATCATCTGCTTGAATTTAGAGTCTCGGCTCTATTGTTGTCAGACCTGTTATTAGCCTTATCATGATCTTTCCCCTATTAGAGGAGACAGGATTTGACTAATTCCTTCCCTTTAAGAATGAATTTACTAGAGGAAAAAAAATGGGAAGAGAAGAGATACGATGTTATCAACATCATTGTCTATTTGGAGAGATACCCCCTGAGTTATCTTCTCAGATGTGACTTGAAGATGAATAACTGTGTCAGGAAACTCTTTATAACACCAGGAAGTGTCTGCTCAAAGCACTAAGTGCACTTCGTTCTGACCAAGAAGGAAAGAAAGGACTCCTGTGCCCCCAGGCGATTACCTCCACAACTCTGACTTGGCAACCTTGAATTGATAAGGAGCGCTCAATGACCAGCTTCAGGCAGCTGCCCTCCCTGTTGATTCCAGAGCAAGATAATAAATATCTAACCTCAGTTATCAAAAGCGATACTCTGGGTTTATAAAGTGAGTTAGAGTGTGCATAGGACAGTCAATTTAAATTACAGTTCTGGTTCATTATAGTGGATTCTATTACTCAAATCAGTTTGGCAAACAAACAGATGCCATTTTTGATCTATGTTTTTCCCCCCTCCCCCACTCCCCTACATCTTTCTTTAGGAATTAAGTGAAGATATTCTTTAAACTTGGCACTGAATTTCTCAGGCAGTGGAAACTGGGCCACTATTCACCAAAATAATGTTACCAGATTTTTTTTTTAAACATTAAATGTCTCATTGCTTTTGATAACATTTTTAAATAACTCTTCTGATCTCTTTATTTACCTGTGTTTCTGGTTTCTTTTCTAGGATCAAGCAAAGGTAGATAATAACGTCCCAGTGAGGCAGCGATGAATAAATGCTACCCTCTCTTCTTATAAATCCCTCCTTTCTGAACTGCTAGAGCTACCCCATACCCAGCAGAGTTTGAGCTCAGCAGGTGGCCATCCTATTAGAGACTTTTCCAGGCTCCCTTGCATCCTGGTATATTTTCTTAGGTTCAGCCCCGAAAGTGAACAAAGAGTGATGTGACCGTTTCCAGTTCTGGACCTTATGATATTGGGTATGTGCTTTTCTTGCTCTTCCCACTGGCTATAATAAAGATGTGGCGGCCTCCATGCTTTAAGTAAAATCATGCCATGCTCGGTAGTCATGATAGGAAAGAATCTGAGTTTCTGAATGACAGAATAGAAACAGTCTCCCCAATAGCATGAGCTCTTAATCTTGGGACTATTTGTGAAAGTCTATCTTAATTAAGCCATTATACTTCTGGGGTATGTTACAGCAACTTACAGTTTACTTTCACTTATACTGACTGCTGCTCGATGGCAACCCTGATTTTTAACTTTAGTACTGTAAAAGCAGCACTTGGTTTGGAGATAGGAATATAATTGTTAAAAAATGTGATACTGGACTGAGGCACAAGAGACCACAGCTCAAGTTCAGCGCTGCAACTAGTATGGACTTGAGTGAATTATTTTGATTATCTTATAAAAATTATCACTGTCACATAATATCCTGAGCGTTTACTCATCTGTTACCGTCCTAGACTATAAGTTGTGCAAATACAGTTAATACTTTTAAAAAAATCCTCTATGGCACAAAGAAGAGGTCTTGGCATATAGTACATATGCAATAAATATTTGTTGAATTATTTGAACTTTTCTGGTCCTATATTTACATAAAATATAAAAATTAGATATAATTGACAAGGCACTTTGAGATTATCTTAACATTTCATGACAATTTGTTTTAATAAAAATATGGAACTCTGCCACTCATGGCCTTATTAGTATAAAAATAAATTGTATCTATACTAACATTTAAAAGCTGGTATATAATAGGTACCCAGCTAAACCATGGAAATGTAATGGTATAATACTGTTGGGGTTATGGGAGTGGATGGAGTTAGAGTGGTGCTATCCTAAAAAATACTCCATCATTTGGAATTAAGATGCAATGTCCTATAAAATACAAGTTATTAGAGACATGGAAAAAGTGTTGTAAGAACAGGAAGTGGCAGTGGAATTTTCTTGTCCCTTGGGAATGGAATGAGAATGAGGAAGATTAGAGATACTTAAGCTCCCGTATGACTTGAAAGGAGAAATCTGTGGACAAAGACATTTAACAGGGCCTTTGGACAGAGAGTTTAATATGAAAATTTACTCCAAGTAATAGAAGCAAGTTGTTAGGTTAGGGTGCAAGTGGAAAAAAATAGAAATATATGGACAGAGATGAAGACCTGATCTTGGTAATTCTGACTTCATTTTGTACCAGTCCGTTTTCCTCTTGTCCTTAGGGCAATGGCTTAATAAATATTTTAGAAAAATTACTGTGGCAGCAGTGTTCGTGAGTGGGAAAAAGGGAGGCAGAGAGTATAACACAGATATGGGGGTGTGGAAAAGGTGTAGAGAATTGTTAGGCAGGTCTGGTCCTTGAAAAGCAAATTATCACATACATAAAAATGGTTATAAATTGATCATGTTCTTGAAATCAATACACAGAACTTGTCACAGAAGGTTAAGCCAGAGAATGCCTAACTTCCAAATATTAGACACTCAAACACAGTTTGCATCAATGTTGTGTGATCTTAAGCCTTTGTCTCAGCAGCTATATATATAAGCTGTACATACATATTGGGTGAATTGCTTATTCCTTTCTGAAGTATGTAATTTTTAATATTGGGTTTGTCCTCTTCCACTTTGGGATATTAGAAATTACCAAATTTAATGAAACTATTTTCCTTATAGTTCTATTGAACTCTGTATTTTGAAATTTTATATGCAAGATTGGAACACCCTTCATTTAGTAAAATACCTGTGTATATTAAAATTTTAATCATCATCTTCTAAAAGTCATTTAAATATGTTAAGCAGTGAGTAAATGAAAATGAGAATAAGGCAACATATTATTTTACTTAAATGTTTTCTTTTGTGTATCTCCATCTTTCTCCTAATCTGTCTAGGCTGTGGTCCTAGAGGGAAATCTGTCCCAACTTCTATTTTTCATTCAGTGTGTCTAAATATGTCAAACTCCAGAGACAAAATGAGAAAAGCAAGATGAGAATAGGCTGTTTTAGTTTCTTCTGATGTTTTCCTCCAGACATGGAGATTGGCACAGAAAGATTGCAGAATTCCTCCCAAGAGATGACTGCAGTATAACATCTCCACATAGAGGAAAGAACAATAATATAAGACTATTGCTATCAGTACAGAGAACATCAGAAACTTCTAGCAAAGTCATGATTTTTCCAAAGTGAAAGAGGAATTGGTCTTAGGAATAATTCCTTAGGAATCTGTATTTTAATTTTTCTCTACATCTGGAAATTTGGACAAAATAAGGATTCCAATTTGCATACTTTAAAGTGCTGAAATCTAATAGATTGGTATATGAAAAGTCAGTGTTTCCATATTGTTTTATAAAATGTGTTACAATGAACTGAATTTTTTTTTCACTTTAATATCACCTCTCTGAAATTTAGGAGAAGTTCATTGAAACTTTGAAATGAGATTTTTTGTTGTTGTTTTTTGTTTGTTTAATTAGTTGTTTAAGCAACACTGTTTTATACTAATGGAAGTTTTGGTATTAAAATGGTGACTTTCTCAAATCACTTGGTCAGGGACAATGTTCAAAGTCCTTAGTGAAAAAACCTGAGAACAAGTTGTTTCAATGCTATAAAGAAAAGTTAAGCTTTTATACTTTGAGCATTTTGTGGTTGGACACTCAGAATAGACTATGAGGATAACAGGAGCTTTTTAACCCAGTAGATTTCAAAACACAACTGTTATTTCATCAGGTGTTGTGTTGCAGGAGTGTGATAATGTTAATGTACCTTGTCACTAGCCTAACTCTCAGAATAAATTCTTCCTCGTTTCCCTATCAGGTGTTTTTTAGCTTGTACATAAATAACTTATGATCAATGATTGGGACCTCATTGAATTCTCAAAAGCAGACTGAAACCTTTTAAAATTTTTTTACTTCACAGTATGTCTTTTGCTAATCACATGCAGGTCGTTTTATGGCATTCTGATCACAGTGCAATTCTCTTTCCATTTCTCTTTCAATTTTTCCACATGTGGTATGGTTGGTTACTCCCCACTGGATATAGTTTGGTTACTATTTGATACAATGATGCATGTTTACTGACACAAAAAGTGTTTTTCAGAAATTAACATAATACTGGAAGTTTGATTTGGTAACTATTGAAAAGAATGATTGTTTCCTCAATTCTGGACACTTCTATTAATACGGACTAAAAGCAAATTCACTTTAATAGAGGTTGTATATGACTTTTCTATCTTTTCTTTGAATTAAAACCAAATATCTCCTTAATGGTTAGAACCAGCCCCCTCCTCTTTTACTTAATTCCCTTCAGATACTGATGTAGTTGTTAAGAGACCTAAAAAACCTACTTTTTTTTTTCTTATGCCACTATTGTATTTTCCTTTGGTATTGCATGTCTTCTAACCTGAATTTATGTAAACTGAGATGTAACACTTCAAAGTTCAAGATGCATTTACATCAAATCATAAGTTGTTGTCATTTTTAAACTTAAGGAATATGAGACTAACAGGTCACTTGAAAATAATTCTGCCTAGGATAAATCAGAAGAAATGGCAAATGATTTAGAGGCACTTTAAAAAATCAGTAATAATGCTTCTTGGAGCTTCAGTAAGTTGTAAAGATCATCCGCTGTGCTAATAATAGTGGTAAATACAGTGTGTGGGTGGTTAATGTTAAATCACTCAAATACCCTTTAGAAAGCTTCAGATATAAGAAAAGCCTGAAAGAAAATGGATGAAAGGGAAAACTACGTAATTGTTGTTAGACTAATGGGAGATTCTGGTTTGAATCTTTACCCCAGGAAACTAAATTACTATCATAGAAGCAATTATGTTTTGTGCCTTCATCTTTGCACGTGTTCTTTCTTGAAATAATTACATCCATCAGACAGCTGGGATTGGGATGGTAACCCATTTTTATACAGAGCCTTTCTCCTGGCTTAGGAACACTTGGAAAACACTTGAAAGGTGTTTGACTCAGAAATAAAACTTCATGCTAATTACACAAGTATTTAATGAGCCTATGCGTAAGTAAACTTGTTTAAACATAAGACACTTTGAAGAACATGCTATTTAGCTTGTTTTTCTTTCTTTCTTCCTTTTTAAATTTTTCTTTCTTTTCTTTTTTTTTAAGATGGTGGAGGAAAGGGACCTTGAGGGGTGGAGGTGGGAGCTTCAGCAGGCTCCATGCTCAGCTCAGAGCCTGATTTGGGGCTTGATCTCATGACTCTGAGATAGTGACCTGAGCCGAAATCGAGAGTTGGACATTTAACTGAGCCACCCAGGTGCCCCTATGTTCTTAACAGTAGCGCATACATCACAAAAAGTCAAATTGTTAAAGGGGACATGAGCATTATTTTACCTTTGCATCCGATGGTTGTGCCTAGGTTTCACCCAGGGAATTAAAATGCTTTGGAATTCCTTGGTGAAGAAGTATTAATGCCCAGGATCTTCCTCAGAATAATTAAATCACACTGTCCAGGGCAGTGGAGAACATGTTTGAAGTGGGGAATTTTAAAAATCCCAAGGCCAAGGCCACATTTCAAACCAGTTAAACCAATTAAAAATCAGAATCTGTGGAGGATGGAGTAGAGCTATCACAATTTAAAAAATCTTCCAAAAAATAATACTCTTCCTGGTGATTCTAATATCCAGACATTTGAGAACCAGGTACAAGGGTAGGTCCCAGACATTTGTTTTCAAAAAATTCTCCAGATAATTCTACTTGAGGTTGTGTTTGGGGATTTCTGATGAAGAATTACTACCCCAAACAAGCAAATTGTCCAACCGCAGGCAACTAGATCACCTCAAGCAGAACTAGTAAGTCTAATTTCTGAGTCGAGTGTTCTTCTCTCTACTGTTCTAAATTCTACCAATAGTCTAACATCTGGTGCTAACATTCTTAGATTATAAGAGTTAGTCTTAACTTAAGAGTACTTAAGTCTCTTAAGTACTTAAGAGAATACTTAAGAGTACTTAATAAGCTTCTGACAAAACAAAAATCTGAGGAAGGCATGTGAGGGCAATTCAAATGCTTATTGAATGAATGGAATTGAGTTTGCCTACAGGAAGAGGATGACACTGGGGCCTTATTCTTGACATCACACCATGGGAAGTCCTGCTGGGTCAGTCCTATCTCTCCTATTCCAATCACATTGATGTGGATCATCTTAAATTACATAACAAATGAAAAAACAGGTTTATTAAGTCTTTTGCTTCCAAATATATTCTTTTGTAATGTGATTGTGGATTAGTTTTCTAGGGCTGCCACAATACATCTAGAAGTGTGAAGTCAAGGTGTTGGCAGAGATGGTTTCTTCTGAGGCCTCTCTCTTTGGCTGGTGGGTGGCCACCTTCTCCGTGTGTCTTTGCATGGTCTTCTCTTTGTATATGCACGGATTTGGGTCCTAATGTCTTCAAAAGACACAAGTCAGATTGGGTTAAGGCCCACCCTAATGATCTCAGTTGAATTTGTCTTTAAAGAGGTAAATTTCTCTGTATACATTCACATTTTGAGGTACTAGGGATTTAGAATTTCAACTTATATATTTGGAGAGGGGGGACACAATTCTACCCATAGTTGTGGAAAGAACACTATTTTGGAATGTTCAATTGTCTACTGTTTAAAAAATATATAGCAAATATGCTGGTATTAGTTACACCTGGGGTGTGTGTTTTGATCACAGAATAATCACAAAAAGATGGGAAGCCATTTAAGTTTATGGGCCTTATTAATGTAGGATGATTGGCCATTATCTGCATGAGAATCAGTGCTCACACAAATGTGTATAAAAATGTTTCCAAGTCTAATGTGGTTGTTTTCAATTATGTTAAATTCTGGGGCCAAATTTAGATAATTGTCTTGTCAATCCACTGCATTCTGACACTGAAGGTTTTTCTTCAGATGTTTTTGACACATCAGCTTCTTTATTCTATGTAAAAAGCTCAACAGTTCTAATTCAGTGGCTCAAACTTAGAGCAAAACAAAGCATTGACTTTGACAAAGAAGTTTTTTATGATTTTTCTTTGTTAACATGATTCATATATGTGTTGTGGACACATACATGAGCTGTGTTAGCGTTCCATTAGAAACCACAGACAAGTGTGTGGATGATTTGAGGTTGATGGCACAGCACTAAGTGAGAAATCCCAGTGTGATTTTTATGAACCAGAGCTGTTGCCAGCCTCATGCTATTTGAAAGCCATAACATATGGTAAATCTATAAGTGCTCTACTTTTTCACAACTTTTAAACTATAACATACCAGTATTATGTGTTAGAGACTAATTTTTTTTTAAAGATTTTATTTGACGGACAGAGATCACAAGTAGGCAGAGAGGCAGGCAGAGAGAGAGGGGGAAGCAGGCTCCCTGCTGAGCAGAGAGCCAGATGTGGGGCTCAATCCCAGGACCCTGGGATCACAACTGGAGCCGAAGGCAGAGGCTTAGCCACTGAGCCACCCAGGTGCCCCGAGACTAATTTTAAAAATCTTTTAAAATGTATCCTTTGATAAATTTATTTTTTCTAAATCAAGTTTCAATTTATCTGCAACTAAAATTATGCTCATAAGTGTACCATTTTAACGAACATTTATACCAAATTCATTCGAGCTCTACAAAGGTGTAGAGTATTTCTTCTTCCTAGAAAGCTTTCCCTGTCCCTTCCCTGTCAATATCTCCTTACCTCTGCTAAGACAACCACTTTCTACAGCCTTTGTTATTTTCAGGCCAGCATTTTGATAATTGTTCTACCAGCACATTTCCAATAAAAATTTTCTCACTCTTTCCAGCCTTTAGTAACAACTCTTCAAGAATGCTCTAGCTTCTCTCTGCTGCCCATGGTTGAAAACAGTGACATGTCTTAGTTTTCTTACACACTAGCATCCCACTTGCCCTAATGATCTTGACTTGAGTAACCAAAGAGTTTTCCCTTTTTTACAACCTTTTTTTTTTTTTTAAAGAATTTAGAGTGTGGGTGCATCTGCATGCAAGTGTTGGGGAGGGGCGAGAGAGAGAGAGAGAGAGAAAGAGAGAGAATCTCAAGCAGACTCCCAGCTGAGCACCGAGAACAACTGGCCGGGGCTCAATCCCACAACCTGATATTAGGACCTGAGCGGAAATCAGAAGTCAGACACTTAACCGACTGCAGCACCCACCCTACCACCTCCCTTTTTTAAAATACTTCCTGTAAAGGGAGTGAAGCACTATGGATGCTACAGTGCCTGGCGTCTTTTGCTCAGTGTAAGATCTGCAGTGTGGTACTTCATTGCTTAACCTCGTTTATTCTTACGATGAATGTTTGGTGTGTTTCTAGTTTGGGACTCTTATTCTCATAGTTTCTATGAAGATTTTTTTTTTCTTTTTACTTTTGGCGAAATTGTGCCCTCATTTCTTTGGGATATATACTTAGGAGTGAAATGCTGGGTCAGAGGAAGGCATATACTTAATTTGGGTAGATACATGTAAGTAGTTTACCAAAGTGGCTGAACCAATTCCTATTCCCTCTTGCAATGTATCAAAGTTACAGTTGGTTCACATCTAATTGCCCATATAGCCACACAAAAAGCCCAGATTGAGCTTTAAACTGCCAAATATGTGCTGCTTGAACAAATGTAAGATTTGATGAATAAAGCATGAATCAAGTCCTTGTAAGTATAATTGAGTAAATATACTTCAAGTATTTTGTGATATTTGAACTGCCCTCTTTTCTTTTTGCATCAATAGTCATAATCATGGAATTTGTTCATGGCAGTTGTTTTCCAATAATATGGTAATAGTTTGAATCTTATTCCTGTACAGTAATAAAACAGACTAGACTGTTTTATCAACAGAGTCTAAATGGCCACATTAATTAACCTTCTTGCTTTATAGATAATATAAACTAATAACATATGTTAAAAATAAGATTAAATATGTATATTGTTTTTCGACAGACTTTATATATAGACTTCATTTAAACCTAACAGTGCCCCTAAAGATGATATTTCTTTCTGGCAAAAGAAACCAGATTTTATAGAGACTTAAGCTGCCAAAGTTCATAGCAGCTTAATAACATGTGGAACTTAAATCTAGATTTTCTGGCTACAGTTGAAAGCCTTGTCTATCTCTCTATAAAGAATAAGCACATATTTAAAGCATGAATTCAATTATTTTCAAGCAGACTGTGGTAATCTGAGGATTTAAATAAGTCCTACCTATGACAGTACATTAAATATTTTTATATATTATAGAATATCGGTTTAGTTTTAAAATAATATCCTTATATTAATTTAATATAAAATGTATATTTTTAAATGTAATAATTTGTAATGACCCTAGCATCTTTTTATAAGTATAAAATTAATATTTCTAAATAAGATATTTCATATATATTTTTATTCCACTTTGGTTGTCTACAAAATATATTGCAGACAGTGGGATAACTCCCCAAATCATCTGCGGGTATCTCAATGCTCTGTGATTTTTAGGAATGTACTTTACTACCTTTGAAAGAAAAATGAAGCATTTAGAGGAACTTTCTTCTGTTATTACAGTAAATTGCTTTGTCTTGCTAGAATGCTTACTTAGTCTGTAAAAGTGATTCTAGACTAGGAAGTGTACTGTTTTATTTTGTTTGTTTGCTTTACTTTAAGCTTGAACACATCAAATTGATGGTAAGTTTACATATCTTCCCCCACAATCCTACGAAAATGTATTAATATCACATTATCGAGGCAAATAGTTTTTAATTTTTTTCATAAAATATGGATATTCAAGCTCTGGGGAATGGAAAAAAAAAGAGAGAGAACATATCCTTCTACACACTATTCTAATTTAGCACATTAATTTGAAAAGGCTAAAGCAAATATGTATATATATCTGTATAGTATACACATACGTTACTTCATCAATGTTCATATATTTATGCTATTTTTGTTTTTTTATAAACACCCTTAAAATTATTAAATGCTTCCCAATATTTCTACTTCTGCCTCTTCATCAGTCTTTTAATATTGCTGGGATTAAATTCACAGTTTGTGTTTTAATCCCTTATGTGATGGGTCCAACGATACATTACTTTAGAAGATGTGAGAGAAAAACTGTTTAAAAAAAAAAAGTTATACTCTCTGTGTCACAGTTAACCTTTACATGACTTTTTCATCATTATTTTCTACTTCACACATCTTCTAGTTCTCTATGCAGACTATTTCAGCTTCTACTGTTTTACATAACCTACATTTTCTGGATGGGACTGCCCGTGATCCACGAGCTTGGGGTCAGGCATAAACCGTGTAGCACCTGAGGTGGATTCTGATCTTGTCTTTGTTTCAGAGTTGAGTTCTATTGACAAGTTCTATTGACAGCACTGAGAATTTCAGGCTGTCAGTTGTTTTTTCAGATATTTCTGTTTCAGCAGAATTTCCTAGCTTAGCTTTCTCTTTGGGTTTAGGAAATGACTCTCGCTTGTTGATTTTTGTCCACAGTGATTTAACTGCTTCATAAATTTGCTGGCTTATAGAATATGCCCTTTTCCCCAGTTACCTTTGCAATGATTACTGACTGAATTGGGTAGCAAACATTTGCTCCTAAAGTATCCAGTCCCAGGGGATAAGCAATTTTCTTGGCCTAGAACCTTTTGCAAATTGCATTGTATCCATTTCTTGCAAACACATACACACCCTTGCATCAGTGAGTATAATGGCCAGTTCTAGTGTGAATGGATGCATGGCCCATTTGTAGATGACCGGGCTGCCCTTCAACATATTAAGGCTGCAGAGGTGGTGCAGCATATGGGGGGAGCTGTTCTGGTTTTACCAGCTGCTTTTTGTGTGTTTTAGCTGCATGCAGTTACAGATGCACATATCAGACCTGCAAATGTGGTTGTCAGCTTCTGCTCCTAACAGCCGCCATATCTGTGACCTTCTCTGTCCTGGTTTTCATATGGTGTGCCGAGAGGGACAAAACAGTTCAACTCAGTTTTTATTTAAGTTATTGTAAGTTTTGCAAGGTATCTTGTCAAAGTAGATTGGTAGTCAGAAGCTCTGGGTTTCAGTCTTATATCTGACACTGAATAATCAGTAATATGTCTCATTGTTTTTTTCAATTGTAAAATAAGATGTTTGGACTAAGTGAAGCTCAAAGATCCTTAAAACTCTAAAAATACATGTATTCATTTTATGAGTAGTTTTCTTTGGCTTCTTAAATCTTTGTGGTTTTGCCTGCTATTGTAGCTCTTGTTTTGAAACTGGGATTTCTCCCCTCACCCCTTTTTTTTTAATGAAGGGGAAATACTTTTGCTAGGTTATGTCATGCTCACTTGATTAAAAGCTGATGGTAGGGCTAAATATTAATATCAGAGTCTTTGTTTTAGATCCTTTTGGGCAGAGGCATTCTATTGCTTTTGAATAGAATGACATTCTTGCAGAAAACGAGCTATAAGCCACTTCCCTCTGAAGAACAGGCCCTTTATAGTTCTCCAGTTTTTTCATTTTCTCTAAATACATTCAGTGAAATTTTCATTTCATATGTCAATTGACTTGTGTATTTGAATAATGTACCTTGTTAACATGATTCCACAAAACAGGCTTTATTGAAGATTCTTTCATTTAATAGTTCTTAGAATTCATTAAAATTTCCCATCATAGTTGTACCTTATAAGTAATTTATGGCATTCAAAAAATTGTTTTAGTTGACTTGACCTCAGTGGAATTACTGAGAAATAAGATGTTCCAAGTATGTGGAATATAGTCAGTTTTTTTTTTTCAAACTTTAATAAAACTTTTAAATAGTAGAATTCCTTCTGATATATAAACCTATGTTTCTGATTTTTTTTTTTTTTTAAGATTTTGTCAGAGAATGAGCAAGGGAAGTGGCAGACAGGGGAAAACAGGCTCTCCCTCTGAGCAAGGAGCCTGATACTGGACTCAGTCTCAGGACCCTGGGATCCTGATCAGAGCTGAAGGCAGACTCTTAGCTGAGCCACCCAGGCATCCCATGTTTCTGAATTCTTAAAAATTGTATGGAATCGAACTGACTGCCTCACTCCCCACCTGGAAGAACTGACTATCCCCATTTTGATCACTGAATTTTATCCTGTGCATAGTAAAGCTTCCCAAATGATATATTCTATCAAATTATCCCTAGATAACTATAAATTTTATATTTCCCTAGCCTTCCTATTGTGTCCATTTTAAACATTTGAGCCTTTGAATCTTAGATAGCTAGGAGAGCTAAGTAGCTGTACTTAGTAGGATAGTGTGTTAAAAAAGAGGCTTTTTGGTCATGTAAATTGTTTACTTCAGAGGTCTTTTTTGTATGCTGGTTTCTGATAGGGTATTATGTTTATGTCCCTTATTATCTTCAGATTAGTGTCATATTGCTACATTGTTTTTAAAAAATAGTTATATTAGACAAGCAACTTGGGTCTAGATTATATAATATTGTGCATAGAATGAAGTATTAACACTGCCTTGTGTCTCATAGATTTTTAAGTTGTGAGATATTTCAAATATGTAGAACAATGGAAAAGATAACATATGAACCCATTTATCCACCACCACTCATCCAGCTTTATCAGTCTTAATTTTTCATGTCTTCATAGTTTGTTTTTTTTTAAAGAGATAACATTTTACAGATATAATGGAAGTATGGCTTCCATTTCTAGTATAACCATTTAAAAAAGATGTATTACTATTGGGTTGATTTCTATCTTTTACCTTTACTTTGTTTAAGCTGGAATACTTATTCATCCATCCATTTAAGCAAGAAGCATTTAAGTATGTAATAGCTACTGTGCAACACTGAAAGCTATGATGAATAATTCCTGTCCTTTTGGATTAAATAGGCAAGTTTAAGGATAGGATGAAGTCAGAAAAAAACCCCACAAATCACTATAATACAGTAATAATGACAAGTGGCATTAACAAAGAAAACAGCCAAATGATATCTGGAGTTTGAAACAAGATTGAGACTATCTGACTGCAAAGATTAGCTGATGCTTGGAGAAACAAGTGCCATTTGAATTAAACTTAGTTTGAATTTTGTTTTATAGAGATAGGCTTTTCTTGTTTTTGTTTTTCATTTATCACTTGGTAAAAGATGAATTCAGGCAGATTCATCAACATCATTCATGTTGTACCTATATATTCCACTTGGTGTGGATATCCAATGATCCCACTTCATAATACTTCAATAATATCTATGAATGATAGCCTTCATGTGACCCTTTATATTTTTAAAGATTTTATTTATTTGTTTGACAGAGAGAGACAGAGCAGGAACACAAGCAAGGGGAGAGGGAGAAACAAGCTTCCCACTGAGCAGGGAGCCTGACGTGGGGCTCGATCCCAGAACCCTGGGATCATGACCTGAGCTGAAGGCAGACACTTAAAGACTGAGCCACCAAGGCACCTCTCCTGTGGACCTTTAATGAACTAATCAGTTATGTCGCTGCCCGTGGCTGGAGCTGCCACTTCTGAAAGATTTTCTTGTTGGGGTTATTTAGGCAATGGTCATATAGTGGGCACTACAGTGGTCTACATCTCCGTTCACTACAGTAATGCCTTGGGAAATTGCTGTTCTTCCCCTTTTGCCTCACCTGAGAAAGTTGGACACAATTTAGCTCTTCTGTATCTTTAATTCCATAACCATTATGTCCTGACCAATCACTGGCTTCTATTTTTGCATCAGTACTCATCCTTCTTGATGTTTATTTTGTAGATATAATTCATATAGTAAACTTGCATTGCACTGGGGGTAAAATGGGAAGTTTTGCCTAATTTTTATTTGAAGATATTGATGCTGAATTGGACTTTAAATTTAAGTATTTGAGGATGGGTGTTTAGGTATGTAGCTACAGTTTAGGAACGAAATAGTCATGCTGATTTTTAAGTAGCAAGTTGTTTATAAATAGTTTTATAAACAACTACTCGTTTTTTTTTTTTTTTTTTTGCTTTGATGCATTTTTGGGACAGTTTATCATAAAAAGGGTGTTTCATGTATAAGAATGGTCTCAGGCAATATAGTCACATTTAGATCAGTTTTACTATTTTAACTAACTTGACCTATGTATATCAACATTTCCTGAAGCTAAAGAATACCTTATGGATCACAAAATTCACCATTTTTTCAAATGATTAAATGACATTCGGGGATTAAATTGCTCATCTAAATTTGCTTAATTGTAAAAACCACAATAAAACTCAGGTCTTCTAAGTGTGTGTGTGTGTGTGTGTGTGTGTGTTTTACCACATTGTGGCAAATAGTTGTGTTTGGCAATTTTTTAAAGGAAAAAATTACAAAAAAACTAAATAAAAAATTGTTCAATTTTTGAAAGATTTTTTGTTTTGTTTTAGTTTTTTCCCTCTAAACCAACTTGAGGTGAAACTTGAATGACTGGATTACTAGATGATCAGGAAGACTGGGTCATATTCAGGCAGACCTCATTACACTTTGCTTTATTGTGTTTCACACATACTGTGTTTTATACAAATTGAGGGTTTGTAGCAACTCTGTTGCAAACAAGTCTGCCAGTGCTATTCCCATAGTATTTGCTCACTTGGTGTCTCCGTGTCATGTTTGGGTAACTCTTGCAATATTTGTTTTTTTTTTTCATTATTATATTATGACAACCTATGATCATTGCTCTTTGATGCTACTATTGTAACTGTTTTTGGAGTACCACAACCTTGCCCATACAAGACGATGAGATTAATTCCTAACTGTTTTTTACTGCTCCATCAACTGTCTGCTCCATTATTTCTCTCCTTCTCATTGGGCTTCCCTATTCCTTGGGATACAACACTATTAAAGTTATGCAACTAATAACTCTACGAAGCCTTCTAAGTGTTCAAGTGAAAGGAATGGTCGATCAATACAGCAAACTTAGTTGTCTTATTTTGAAATTGGCACAGCCTCCCCAACCTTCAGTAACCCCTACTCTGATCAATGAGTAGCCATCAACATAAAGGCAAGATACTCCATCAGCAAGAAGATTATAATTCACTGTATGTTGAAATGATGGTTAGTATTTTTAAGTAACAAGGTTTTTTTGTTTGTTTTTGTTTTGTAATGAAGTATGGTTAACATAGTGTTAGATTAGTTTCAAGGTGTACGATATGATACAATTCTGTATATTACCCAGTTCTCATCGAGATAAGTGTACTCAGCCAATCAGGTGCCCCAAGATAGGTGTACTCTTAGTCCCCTTTATCAATCTTACCCATTTCTCTGACCCACCTCCCTTCTAGCAACCACCAGTTTATTCTCTTTTATTTAAAGGTCTATTTTGTTTTTTCTTTATTCCTTTGTTTCTTAAATTCCATATATAAGTGGATTTATATGGCATTTTTCTTTCTCTGACTTATTTTTAGCATTATACTCTCTAGGTCCATCCATGTTGTTGCAGATAGAAAGATCTTATCCTTTTTATGGCTAAGTAATATTCCTGTGTGTAATATATAAATATATATATATATATATATATATATATATATATATCTCCCACTCTATCCATTCATCTGTTGATAGATATTTGGGTTACTTCCATATCTTGGCTATTGTAAATAATGCTGCAGTAAATACAGGGGTGCATATGTCTTCTCAATTTAATGTTTTTGTTTTCTTTGTGTAAATAGCAGTGGAATTACTGGATCCTATGGTAATCCAATTTTTAATTTTTTGTGGACCCTCCATATTGTTTTCTGCAGTGGCTACACCAGTTTGTATTCTCACCAGCACTGCATGAGGATATATGCTACTTTTTCTCTACTTTCTTGCCAACACCAGTTATCTCTTACCTTTTTTATTCCAGCCATCCTGACAGGTGTAGAGTGATACCTCAATTTTTATTTGCATTTTCCTGATTATTAGGGATGTTGAGCATCTTTTCATGTGTCAACCATCTGTGTGTCTTCTTTGAAAAAAGGTCTATTCACATCCTCTATCCATTTTTTTTTTTTTTTTAAATCAGAGCATTCCTTTGGTGTTAAGTTGTGTAAGTTCTTTATATGTTTTGAATATTAACTCTTTATCAGATATCATTGGCAACTACCTTTTTCTATTTAGTAGGTTGTCTTTTTATATTTTGCTGATGGTTTCCTTTACTTTGCAAAAGCTTTTTATTTTGGTGTAATCCTAATAGTTTAACTTTGTTTTCCTTATGTGAGAAGCCCTACTTAGAAAAATATTTCTATGACTGATGTAAAAGAAATTCCTGCCTGTGTTTTCTTCTAGGAATTTTGTGGTTTCAGATCTCTCATTTAGGTTTAGCAATAAATTATTTTTAAATTAAGGTATTTACTTTTAAAAAGACCTAATACCATTGTACACTTAATAGACCATAGTGTAAACATAACTTATATACACAATGGGATAACAAAAAGTTCATTTGGCTCCCTGTATTGTAATACTTGCTTTATTTAGCTGATCCAGAGCTGAACTGACCATGTCTCTGAGGTATCTCTATAAAAATATAATAGTCTATGATAACAATTTACATTATAAAGTGACTTTTATAGTTAGTGTTCATCCATGAATAAACATGACCATCTAGAGCATAAAATTATTAGAAACTAATTCAAGTTACTTAAGTAGAAATTATACATCCCTTTAAAATATATCTCAATGTAAGGCATAGCAGCACTTGAGGGGGGAAGAAACCTCCAAAATTAGAGTTCTTGAAGAGTTATTAGGCTATTCTTTATTAGAGTAAAATAGCAGATGGTGCTATGGTAAATTTACAGATGAAATTTAACTCAGTGTTACATACCTTTATTTATAGTTTTGTATATTCAATGTAAAAATTAAAATTACTCCCCATTAAAAAATGGAGGAAGAAACCAAAATATAATTTATACTTGTACACTAGATTTTGCTAACAAATATTTAAAATCTTTTCAATTGAAATATATCAGTACGAAGACAGAAGCATGTGGATTGATACATTTTATAAATTAAACACACTCATATAGTCATGAATCAGATAAAAATTAATAACGTTAACATTATTAACATCCCAGAAAATTTATAGTTATCATTCCCACTTCCAAAGTTAACCACTGTTCTGACTTCTATCACCATACTGTCAATTTTCTGTTTTCAACTTAAAAGAAATGAAATTCTTTGTGTGTACATTCTTTGAGTCTGGCTTTTTACTCAATATTACAGCTCTGAAACTTATCCATATTGTTGAATGTGCAGCAATTTATATTGTGTAATAGTCCTTGTATGAATATAGTATATATATATACTATAAATACATTTATAGTACCATTAATCTACTTTGTTTCAAGTTTGGGACTATTAAAATAGTACTGCTATAAAATTCTTGTACATGTCTGATGCACAAATGTATAACTCTATCTGATGTATTTTTATATTCTAAGAGCAGATTTGATGGCTTATATATATTTATGTTCTGATTCCATGGATACCGGCAAATGTTTTCCAAGTTGATTTTACTGGGGTGTACTCCTATTCTCTTTTGATGTATAAATGTTCATTTTTAAAAAAAGATTTATTTATTTGACAAAGATCACAAGTAGGCAGAGAGGCAGGCAAAGGGGGGGAAGCAGACTCCCCATTGAGCAGAGAACCCGTCGCTGGGCTTGATCCCAGGACCCTGAGATCATGACCTGAGCTGAAGGCAGAGGCTTAACCCACTGGGCCACCCAGGTGCCCCAGTGTTCATTGTTTTAGTAGTATTTATTGAGTATTCTTTCCCTATTTAGTTATCTAGATACTTTTGTCAAAAGTCAATTGATCATATGTATGCAGATATCTTCTTTCAGAAAGTGCCTATTCCATTTTGTGTTTGGGTTGTCTGTCTCTCTTTGCAGAAATTCCTTATATGTTATGGATATGAGTTTTTCATTAGACATATGAAAAATTTTTTTCTCACTTTATGACTTAATATTTCTCTATCTTAATGATATCTTTTGATGAATAAATTTTTAATTTTAACAGTCTAACTTTCTAAGATATTTATTAGAGACTGCATGGGTTGAGAGGGGCAGAGGGAGAGAAAGAATCTCCAGCAGACTCCCCGCTGAGCAGGCAGCCCAGCACAGGGAGCCTAGCGCAGGGAGCCTAGCGCAGGGCTCCATCTCACAACCCTGAGATTAAGACCTGAGCCAAAATCAAGAATCTGGCACTCAACTGACTGAGCCATGCAGGCCCTCTAACAATGTCAATTTATATATTCTTGTGTTTAGTGCTTTTTGTGATCTGTTTAAGAAATCTCTGCCTAGGGGCGCCTGGGTGGCTCAGTTGGTTAAGTGACTGCCTTCGGCTCAGGTCACAATCCTGGAGTTCAGGGATCAAGTCCCGCATCAGGCTCCCAGCTCCATAGGGAGTCTGCTTCTCACTCTGACCTTTTCCCCTCTCATGCTCTCTCTCACTCTCTCTCAAATAAATAAATAAAATATTAAAAAAAAAAAAAAAGAAAGAAATCTCTGCCTATCCCAAGGTTAAGGTGTCCTTTACTGTTATTTTCCCAAAGCTTTATTTTTATCATTCACATTCATGTTTATAATCCATGTAGAAGTGTATGTCATTTAGGCATCAAAATTCATTTTTCTCCCACATGGGTATCCATTAATGTAAATAGATTCTATTATTAAGACCATCCTTTTCCCGGGTACCTGGGTGGCTTGAGGCAGTAAAGCATCTCATTTTGGCTCAGTTCATGATCTCAGGCTCCTGGAATGAAGCAGGGAGACTGCTTGTTCCTCTCTTTCTGCCCCTCTCCTCTTTCATGCTTTTGTGTGCTTTCTCACTCTCACTCTTTCTCTTTCTCGAATAAATAATATCTTTAGAAAAAAAAAAAGGCCATCCTTTTCTAACTTGAATGTACTTTTACATTTGTCATGAATCAGGTAGACATTATGTCTGTGGGTCATTCTGGACCCCGATTCTAGTTGTCTTTTGTCTACCCTTGTCTTAACTATTATAGCTTATAAAAAAGCCTTTGACATCTGAAAGAATAAATCCTCCAATGTTATTCTTCAAGATTATCTTGGTCATTCCTAGCCTTTGAATTTCTATGTAAATTTTGAAGTCAAATTGTCTATCTTCACTACTGTATGTTTTAATATTAAGTTTCATAATTTATCTGACTTTTTTTTGAGGAAAGAGAAATAGAGAGGTGATGATGGGCAGAAGGAGAGAAAGCCTCTTAAGCAAACTCCATGCCCAACATGAAGCCCTGTGTGGGGCTTTATCTCACAACCCTGGGATCATGACGTGAACCAAAATCAAGAGTTGTACACTTAACCACCCAGGCGCTCCAAATTATCTGACTTACTAAATTTCCAAACCAGACAGGTTAAGTTTATTTTGTGTGACACGTTATTTTTAAATGTCAATGTGAAACATTCCCATTATTTACATCTAAACCGTCCTTTAAAACTATCAGTGACTTTTATGTTCTCGAGTCATTAGAAAATGGTATTAAATTGGCCAAACTTCTCTGACATAAAAGTAGTAAAAGCAAAACATCAAAAATAATCTGTGTGAGAAAAGATGGGATCAGGAGGGAGACAAACCATAAGAGACTCTTAATCTCACAAAACAGAGGGTTGTGGTGGGGGGCAGGGAAATGGTGGTTGGGTTATGGACATTGGAGAAGGTATGTGCTATGGTGAGTGCTGTGAAGTGTGTAAACCTGGCAATTCATAGACCTGTACCCCTGGGGCTAATAATACATTATATGTTAATAAAAAATAAAAAATATTTAAAAAATACAACCTCCCCCCCCCCCAAAAATCTGTAGAGCAAGAACGAAAGTTTCAATGGAAATAAAATATCTCTGTGCTCCTGAATGAGGTAGCTGACGTGCCTATGGTGCTTGAGAGAGGTGGGTGGGGAATAAGGGGGCAAATGTTTTCTAAAGCCGAGTGCTGCTACTGCCCATCTGTGAGTTGGGAAGATGTATCAGGTAAATTTTTGTTATCAAGTTAACAAGCTTTAGCCTTGCTGGTAATTCTATACAGTGTATGTTTATGGTCCTTCTTAGTGATAGAGGATTTTCATCTTATCTCCCACAATGTAACCTTTAGATAATTGCTTTCAGTTTTCTGCAATCAGTATTTTTAAGAATCTTTTTAATGCATAAGAAAAACTTTGCAAAGGAATCTGTACCAAAACTTTCAATAACAGGATTCATTGTAGATGGTGTATTTCGACACCCACCCCCCACCTTTATTTTAAATCACTCTTGATTAAGGTAGGACTTACTGAAATGTTTGTAAAGAAATCCAGATTCTACGATGAATATTTAAATGATTCCTGAGTAAGAAATAGCCTGAAGAAATTCCACATCCAACTGCTGTCTATTAACCAAAGAAACTATTGGTTCCCAAGGATTTGTAAATTCTGTCAAATTCAAAATACAGATTATTTCAAATAGATGATGAAGATTTTTGCATCAACTATTTCAAGTTCCTAACACTGCATTGGAATTGATTTAATGCATTTTTTTTCAGCTTTATTACCTTTATGATTCCCCTTGTATCTGGTCCATATTTATGCTTCATTCAAAGCTCTCAGGTTGGTGATTCCTGAACTGGTCCATGACCAACTCCAGATAAGATTCTCATGAGGCTGCCTCAAAGATCAAAAACAATGGTTTCTCTCCGAAATTAGATGTTTCTTTTGTAAAGAAAAAGGTGAATTTATTTATCCACTCAGGAATTATCAGATGAGCTGATCTATTAGGCTGTCAGTAGATTAAAAATTTTTATAAAAAGCACAAAATAAAAGAATGTCACACTTTTATTTTTGTTATAATGTCACCTCTTTTTTTGACAAAATGTATCAGAGTGATAACATTTGTTTTATGCAAATGTTCTAAAGGTATCCAGTTGGCAATTCCAGATGTTGTCCCCAAATATGCTTTGGATTGACTAGTTAGAATCATTTTTTGTCACATTCAAACATTCATATTTCTTTCCTCCAAAAGTGGCATATTGTTTTGAGTCACTGACAGTTATTGTGGGTGTATTCTTCTTTCAAATATAAAACTTTTTTAATCATTATTTCTATCTAGTGAGTCATTAAGAATACCACACAAATATGACTTGTATTGCAGTTGATAATTTAATTAATAGTTTAAGGATTTTCCAATTTTTTTTTCTATTCAGAGAATCTTTTTGATTGTTGTATTATATACATAGGTGGTAAACCTGCAACCGGAATTTTAAGGCAGGTAGATTGAAGAGTATATTCTCTTTCTCCTGTCCTTAGCCACTCAAATTCCAGCAGACAGCCATTATTTTTTTATAACTTCTAAAGATATTGTAAGCATTTGAACATCAATAAATTGACTCATATAAATGTGTGTATGTATATAACTTTTACCTGTAATTGCATAGTATACATGCTGTTCTACTTTGACTTGTGATATATCTTGGATTATTTTCCATATTTATCTCTATAGAGTTTCTTTAATATTTTTTTATGACGGTATAGTGTTACCTTGTATGAAGCCATATTAAATATTTTACCCAGTCCTTCCACCAGCTGGACATTAAGATGGCTTACAACATTTTGCATAACAAAACATGTTGCAATGAAAATAATTCTACATTAGTTTACTTACACATTCACAAGTTCCAAATACCCACCCACATTGATACATAGCTATGTCTCTTTTCCACACACCCTCTCCAACTTAGTGTCACAGATGTTTTTTCCTCACTAACTTAATAAGTAAAAAAAGAAAAAAATTCTGATTTTAACTTGCATGTAATAAAGTTGAGTTTCTTTTCCTATAGTTAAAAGTTGTTTACATTTTAAGTTGCATGCAAATGTAAGGACTAATAACCACATCACCTCAAATATGATTCAGTTGAAAACCTTGTTCCTCCTACAGATGACATCTGTTTCAGAAGGGACAACTTATTTTATTGTTTACTCCTTTTTCTCTCTAAATTGCCTCTGGGTATTCTGGGATTGGGCTAGAGAGAGAGCAGGTGAGCCAAAGACCAGGAAAGTTTTACTTCAGTTGCACCATGGAGTCTCTAGGTTTGACAAGGCCAGTTACTTTTTTCACTTGCAACATACTTTTTTGGGTTTTCCTGGAGAGCTTCCTTCTGGGAACATTTAGGTGCATTTCTTTGGACAAGGGTCAAAGCATGTGCTTTACTTAGGGCTGCTTTTAACTCCACCTCAGCCTCTGGGATTCTTTTAATCAGCCCTCTGTTGGGACCTTCAGCCTTTCCAATATCCTCCAACACAGAGAGTCTACCACTTGGGATATCTTTTGGTTTAAACAAACTTTGTTTTATTTACAAACAAGGAGGAGTAAAGAGACAGAGATAGCTCTCAAAACAGTCTCCCCTTGGGGTTAATGCTGGTTTTATTTAGTATGCCAGGGGGCAGGGGCAGGAAGCTTGCATATTAATTAGGGAATTCATACATATTTTATTTCTTAGGTATCTAAGTTAAATGCACATGCTTAGCATGTTAATATGCTAGTGCATATCTCTTATGTTCAAAAAAGTGGAAGAATACCACCCCACCCCTGAGAGTTAAAATGTTAAAATGCGCTAAAGGCAACGGAGGGCAGCTTTGGGGACTTCTGCACAAGTCTGCTCAGATCTGGGTGGAACTGGTTCTGCCTTTTCGCATCTGCACCCTGTGGGTGTTCAACTCTTCTAATGGTTTTGGTGGTTGTTCAGCATTTCACGTGGCTCTTCCAAGTTGGATTCCTGCAAAGTATTTCATGGAAACCATTTTTACCTACCTCGTAGATTTTGTTATGTCTTCAATGACACAAATGGTTTTCTTGGATGAACTACTTTATAAGATGACCCCAATCTGGCTGTTTTGATGAGTTCATGCCTCGTTTTATGACAACAGACCTCTTTGATGTTGGTAAACATGGAGGTAATCCCCAAAGCAGCCGGCTTTATGTTCAGACCTCAGTCCCTCTCTTTCCTTTATACTCACCTGGTAACCGTTTTACTTCAAACCTTGGCTGGTTCTTCTCTCTTGACCTAAGATGAAGAGAAGCCAAAATTCCATTCCAACAACTTTATCCAAAGAAAGTTGTCTTTATCAGCTTCTTTAGCTCCAGACTTTGAGTTAATGTTTCTTTCACTTAATGTAAGATGAGTTATGGGCTGACAGAACTGGCTTTGGTCTCCATAATGTCTTTGATCATAGGCTATTTGGGTCTTTGTCACATTGTATATTGCTTTCATTCTTTTGGGAATCAGCACAAACTTGCGGAAAGCAGTAAGAGTCACAGCCAATATCCTGCTACATGTATATCTTAAAATAAAATGAAATTAAAAAACCTCTAGCAAAACACAGTTCTGTTTTCTGATCTCCCCAAAGTTTAATGGCTAGTTCACTCTAAGAAGGGAGTTATTAATAAAAGTTTATACCAGGTTCCAAGCTAACATTTTACAATTACAAACTTATTTAATTTTCAAATATCATATCCAGTTGGTACTGTTATTAACCCCATTTTGTAAATGGGAAACTGAAGGCTAAACAAGTAGTTTGTCCAAGATCACACATCTAGCTATTGGGCTCAGATTTTGAACCAAGTCTAACTCCACAATCTTGAATCTGTGCTCTTAACGATTACATTATTTTGGCTCCTATTACTTTATGTTGACTGTTTTTCAGGGAAAGAAAATTAAATCTAAAGATCAATTACCCTCATTTCTGGTTGCCTTCATATCTCTTGTTGACAACTAAAATGGTTTTAATGTGTAGACTCAATTTTTTTTTTTTTTTTAATAAACCAGTTCTCAAATTATACCAGAAATTCAAAGAACTTTCAAAGGAAATTTTATTCAGAACTTGAATTCCACTTAAAGATTATTTAGAGGGGCCCCTGGGTGGCTCAGTGGGTTAAAGCCTCTGCCTTTGGCTTGGATCGTGATCTCAGGGTCCTGGGATTGAGCCCCACATCAGGCTCTCTGCTCAGCGGGGAGCCTGCTTCCTCCTCTCTGTCTGTCTCTCTGCCTACTTGTGATATCTGTCTGGCAAATAAATGAATAAAATCTTAAAAAAAAAAAAGATTATTTAGAGAAAATAGGGGCACCTGGTTGGCTCAGTGAGTTTAGTGTCCAACACTAGATTTCAGTTTAGGTCATGATCTCAGGGTTGTGAGATCAAGGTGTGTGGATTCTGCTTAAGATTCTTTCTCTCCCTCTGCCCCTCCCCATCATGCTCACACATACTCTCTTCAAACGTCTCTCTCTCTATATATATAAAAATAGTAAGACAAAAAAATAAATTAGACTTGCAATTCCAGATTAAAAATGTACCATAGACTGGGGTGCCCGGGTGGCTCAGTTGGTTAAGTGCCTGCTTTTGGTTCAGGGCATTATCCCAGGGTCCTGGGATTGAGTCCTGCATTAGGCTCCGGGCAGGGAGCTTGTATTTCCCTCTGCCTGCCTGCCTCTCTCTCCTCTCTCTCTCACACACACACACAAAAAAACTTTGAAAAAATATATCCTAGACCAAAGAAAAGATATATTATAAGAGCTGATATATAAATTCTTGAAACCAATGATGATTATAGAGAAGAGGAAAAAAAAAAACAGGGGAAACATTATTATTTGAGTATTCATAATATGAAGCCTCAAATTTATACATCTGCTTAAGGAACTGAAACTCCTCATCATTGCTCACTGGTAAACAATTGCCTTCACTTAACAGTAATGTCTACTCCTGCTTCTGACATCAATTTTCAGGTTGACTGTTTCAAAAATATAGGTACCTGCAGATATAGCCACACAAATGAAATGCAAAATGATTGCCAACTGAAATTCAAAATCTTTTAAAGGATAGAGAATTTCATTAAGTCAAGTTCAATGATGTTTTTAGAGCTCTTTGAATCACATCAGTGTCATGGATAAATGAGTGGAAGAAATTCTCTTTTCACTGCTTTTTCATAGAAATTAAGCTTCACATTGTGTTTGAATTAGATTTGTAAGGGGTAACAATCTATATAACCAGAGGAAAGGGCTAAAATTCTCTTGAAAAAATACTAAAAATTTTGGTTAATTAAGAACAGTGGACAGGCTGGCAGATTTCTGTTCTTTGTAACTTAAAATACAATTTTCTATAATATGCTTTATAACCCATGTGGTTAAACTTCCTTCAGAAGTTTGTGGTAAAAAGATGTGGTATATATACACAATGGAATACTATGCAGCCATCAAAAGAAATGAAATCTTGCCATTTGCAACAACATGGATGGAACTAGAGCGTATCATGCTTAGCGAAATAAGTCAAGCAGAGAAAGACAACTATCATATGATCTCCCTGATATGAGGAAGTGGTGATGCAACATGGAGGATTAAGTGGGTAGAAGAATAAATGAAACAAGATGGGATTGGGAGGGAGACAAACCATAAGTGACTCTTAATCTCACAAAACAAACTGAGGGTTGCCGGGGGGAGGGGGTTTGGGAGAAGGGGGTGGGATTATGGACATTGGGGAGGGTATGTGATTTGGTGAGTGCTGTGAAGTGTGTAAACCTGGTGATTCACAGACCTGTACCCCTGGGGATAAAAATATATGTTTATATATATATATAATAATAGCACTTGTGAAATAAACATTAAGTAACACAGGTAAAAAAAAAAAAAAAAAATATGCTTCCAAGACTTGTTATGAAAGTATTTATATTCTTTTTCTCATTAACTATGAGTAAACATAGGGAGAAGATATGTAAACTTGATTACCAGCAGTGAAAACACATATATCTCTAATCTGTACTGAGACTTTTTTTTTTTCAGTCAACATTGGTTTATTTATTCTTTTACTTGCATTCCACCCCCTCATTCAATTATTATTACTATTATTTGTAGATGTTTACATATATTTAAATGTACAAATCTTAGATCTAGGTTTTAAAAAGATACAGTGTGCAATCTACAACCTGTCATGATATAAAACATTTTGCATCTTCTCCAAAATTCCCTTTATCCTTTTCTAGTCTTGCCTATTCCCCTCCCCCCACCACCTTCAGCCGAAACATTGCTCTAATTTTTTTTGAAACTTAAAGTTTTTCCTGTTTTAGGACCTATATGATGGAAACTCCTGTATGTACTTTTGTTTGTTTGTTTCTGGCCACTTTTGCTCAGCTTTTCTCTGAGATTCTGTGTGTGTGTGTGTGTGTGTGTGTGTGTGTACAACACCCTCCCTATCCATTCATCTATTGATGGGCACCTAGCTTGATTCCAGATCTTGGTTATTATAAATAATGATATAAATAAAATATTGTAAATAATAATGTAGTTCCCTCTGTTGTGTTGCTTAGGGGCATTCTGTTGTATAAATGTACTACAATTTATTATCTATTCTTTTGTCAAAGGACATTTTGGTTGTTCTCAGTTTTGTGCTATTGGGAATGAAGTTGCTGTAAATGTTCTTATATACATTGTTTTATAAAGACATTTTCATTCCTGTTGGATAAACCTCCAGGAGGAGAATTACTGCATCCATAGATAGGTCTGTGATTAACTTCATAAAGAATTGTCTAAACAGTTTTCCAAAGTGGTGGTATTGGCAATGTATACGAGTTGCAACTGTTCTACATCCTGCTAACATTTGACATTATTTAAGCTTAGGCATTTTCATGAGTATGTACTAGTATCTCTGTGTGTGTGTGTGTTATTGATATGTAGTTGACATGCAATGTTACATAGGTTTCAGGTTCACAGCATAGTGATTTAACGAGTTTATACTTGATGAAGTGCTCACACACAAGTGTAGCTACCATCTCTCCCCATACAATGCTATCATGGTACTACTGACTGTATCACTTTTATTCCTATGACTCACTCAATCCCTAACTGAAAACCTTTATCTCCCACTCTGCTTCACCCATTTGGCCCATCCTTCCCACTCCCTCCCTCTGGCAACCTTAGTTTTCTATATTTGAGTCTGCTTCTGCTTTTTGTTTATGCATTCATTTTCTTTTTTTTTTTGTATGTTTTTTTATTGCACGTGGAAGTGAAATCCTATAGTATTTCTTTCTTAGTGTGACTCCTTTCACTCTAGGTCTATCAAGTTTTTGTAAATGGTAAGATCTCATCCTTTTTACAGCTAAGTAAAATTCCAGTGTGTGTGTGTGTGGACAACAGCCTCTATATCCATTCATCTATTGATGGGCACCTAACTTGATTCCAGATCTTGGTTATTGTACATAATGAGATGCAGTAAGCATAGAGGTGCATGTTTTTTTGAATTAGTGTTTTCATTTTCTTTGGGTAAAATACCCAGAAGTGGAATTACTGGATTGTATGGTATTTTTATTTTTAATTTTTTTGAGAAACCTCCATACTGTTTTCTGCAGTAGCTATCCTTGTTTGCATTCCCACCAACAGTGTGTGAAGGTTCCTTTTGCTCCATAGCCTCACCAACACTTGTTGTTTTTGATCTTAGCCATTCTGACAAGCGTAAGGTGATATCTTCTGGTGGTTTTGATTTTCATTTCCCTGATGATGAGTGATGTTGAACATCTTTTTATGTTTTTCACATATACAGTCTATTGACTGTAGATTTTGAACATCTTTTTATGTCTTCCACATATACAGTCTATTGACTGTATATATGTCTTCTTTGGAAAAATGTCTACTCAGATTCCCTGCTCCTTTTCTAATCTGATTGGCATTTTGGGGGGGAGGTCAAATTGTGTAAATTATTTATATATTTTGGATATTAACTCCTTATCAGATACATCATTGGCAAGTATTTTCCCCATTCAGTAGGTTGCCTTTTTGTTTGTTGATGTTTCTTTTGCTGCTCAAAATCTTTATTTGGTGCAGTCCGGATAGATTACTTTTGCTTTTGTTTCTCTTGCCTCAGGAGAGATGTCTAGAAAAACTTTGCTATGGCTGATGTCCTAGAAATTACCACCTGTGTTTTCCTCTTGGAGTTTTATGGTTTTAGGTCTCACATTTGGATCTTCAATCCATTTTGAATTTCTTTTTGTGTATAGTGTGAGAGTCATCCAGTGTCATTCTTTTGCTTGTAGTTATCCAGTTTTCCCAGCACTATTTAATGAAGAGGCTATATTTCCCCCATTGCATATTTTTTATGGCTTTCTATTCCATTTCTTTGAGTTATTTTTGTACCAGTACTATACTGTTTTGATTGCTAAAGCTTTGTAGTGTATCTTGAAATCTAGGATTGTGATACCTTCAGCTTTGTTCTTCTTTCTCAAGATTGCTTTGGCTATTTGAGGTCTTTTGTGATTCCACACAAATTTTAGTATTATTTGCTCTAGTTCTGTGAAAAGTATTGGTATTTTGATAGACATCACACTAAATCTGTAAATTGCTTGGGTAGAATGGGATGTCTCTTTTATTTGTGTTGTCTTCAGTTTCTTTCATCAGTGTTTTATAGCTTTTTCACCTCCTTGGTTAAGTTTATTTCTAGGTATTTCATTCTTTTTTGATGCAGATGTAAATGGATTTGTTTTTTTAATTTCCCTTTCTGCTACTTCACTATTAGTGTATAGAAACACAATTGATTTTTGTATATTTTGCATCCTGCAACTTCAGTGAACTTAATTATTCTAATAGTTTGTGTGTGTGTGTGTGTGTGTGTGTGTGTCATTTTTGGGTATTCTCTGTATAGTATCAGGTCATATGCAAATACTGGCTGTTTAACTTCTTCCTTACCAGTTTGGATGCCTTTAATTACTTCTAATTGCTGTGGCTAGGACTTCCAGTACTATATTGAATGAAAGTGATGAGAGTGGACATTCTTGTCCTATTTCTAATCTTAGAAGGAAAATTCTGTTTTTCACCATTGAATATGATGTTAGCTGTGGTTTTTCATATATGACCTTTGTTGTGTGAAGGTATGTTCTCTCTGAACCCACTTGTTGAGAGTTTTACTGAGACCTTTAGTTCAATTAGCTAAACTCTAATAGTATCATGAAATTTTAGTACCTTTATTGATACAAGAATAAATATTTTACAAGACTTTTTTCTTCCACGTGGTAAGAGAGGTGATTTTACATAGCATTTAAATTCTCCAGGAATTAAAACTCATGTTCACCAGATTTCTTAATAAATACAATTGAAATTTATACTTTATAATACAGCTCAATCACATTAAAGTCTACAATCTGATTCTACAAATTGAAGAGGAAATTGGCAAGAATTATGACATTATAGGGCCTTTAAAAGAGACTTATTTGAATATCAAGTGATTCAAAGAAGAGAAGATAGATGAAGCAGTTGGCAATTTTTGCATGAATTTTTCTCTTTAAGTTCATGCTATAAAAGTCAAATGTAAAGTGAAAGCTTTTGAATCACAATATCACACAATTTTCCAGAATTATGATAGAAAGTCAACACTTGATTTATTCTTTGTTCTAAGAATTAGCCTAGATGAAATTTGAATATATCTTAGCTAAATGCCATGGATTTGGATGAAATGGAAGAGGACGCATACAATATATAAGCAAACTCATAACTGAGTTATTAAAGGAAGTAATGTAAAAAAATAGGCAATTACCTAGGTGCCTTTTATTATAGCTAGTCAGGAAGTAGTAACAAATTGGACCATTAGTAAGAAATTAAGCATCATAGTTACTGAGAAAGAATCTTACCATTATATTGAGTGCTAAAAAGTGGTTTGCTAGGATTATGATCCTGTTAATATAACAGGCTAGAATATTCATATTTTTGTACCTATTGAAAGCAACTGAAAATTCTGGATAAAAACTTGAAAACTAGATACTTTAAAAGCATCAAACAGTGGCAATATAGTGAAAAATCACCAGGCTAACTGTAAGTGGGAACCAGAGGATGTATGAACATTTAGAGTGCCAAAGTCATGTTTTCCCTGACAAAATGGGCCACAAAGGGTTGCACAGTTATAGTAATGGTGAACCAAAAATACATTGAACCACCTGCTTGGCCAAGGAGGCTGTGAATAAAGTTGCTTTGTTACTGAGCAGAGCATGAAAGCAAAACAAATAAAACAAATTTACTGAGGCCTGTGTTTTGTGTTGGTTGGCTTGTTAGTTTTTGCCAAGCAAAGAGCCTCTCTTGGTGATTGTTCCAAGTGCATTTGAAAAAATTGGGTGCAGTGTTTTGTACAAGTCAAGCCCAATTTGTTGATAGTGTTGCTCAAAAATTCTGTATCCTTACTGACTTACTGTCTTATTATTTTAACAAATATTGGGACAAGGGGTGTTAAAACTTTAAAGTGGATTCCTCGTAGACAATGACTGTTAGAGCTTTTTTTATTCAGTTGTAGTTTTTAAATTATAGTGTGTAGATATACATTCAATCTATCATTGGAGTTGGATTTAATCTACATCTTGCTATTTGTACTGTATGTTTTGGAAAGACTAATAAAACAATAATCTTGTAGTGAGACGCGTCCAGATAGACAAGTCAATAATCACCGATATCGGTAATGGAAACCAGCTACAAGAATAGGTACTGCAGACTTCCTAAATGACAAAAAAATATAACTTTGGGCCAAGGTTTGACCTGTGACCATTTTTATATACTTCTCATATTAGAAGCAACTTTTACATTACTAAAGGGTTGGAAAAGAAAGAAAACAGAAAACAAAGAATATGCAATAGATTCTATTTGTATTCCACAAAACTTCAAATATTTATTTTCTGGCCCTTTAAAGATAAAAAGTTTAACCCCTGTAAATTTAAGAAAGTTGATCTACTGGGTAAAATTGTAGAAAAATATTACTTCCCAAACTAAGAGGAAATAGAATATTTACATGGTCTAAAACCATTAGCAAAATTCAACAAGAGACAAAAATCTTCCCCAAAAGAACACTAGCCCAGATGGCCTCACGGATATGTTCTACCAAACATTATTGGAAGACTCTTCCAGAAAATAGAAACAATGTAAGGAATATACTTTGTCTCATTATATAAAGCTAGCATAATTTGGATACCTAAAGTTATAAGTATAATACAAACAGAACAACTTCATGAGCCAATCTCTCTATGAACGTAGAGACAAAAATCAAATGATGAGACTAAATCTAACCATTTAAAAAAAATGCATCATAACTCAGAATTATCTCAGGAAAGCAAGGAAGGTTTATCACCAGAAACTAAAGTTGACACAATATCATGTTAAAGGAGCAAATTCACATGATCTCAATAAATGCAGAAAAAAATTAGATTTATTAAAAAATTTTAAAATATAATAAAAATAGTCTCAAAAGGAGTCCCTTGTGCTCAGCCCATGTCACCAGACTGAGACAATACCTAACCAATTTGCCATTTCAGCTTCTTTCAGGAATGTACTCTTAACCAGTCTGTCTGGAATATTTTTGTCAGCACTAGTGAGGTAATCTGACACTCACCAATGAAAAGTGACCTTATTGGAAACAATCCACTCTACTAGAATAACTCCTTTCCCTAACTCCTTTCCCTACCTCCTTCGGTCTATAAAAGACTGATTTTGTGCAGCTCCTTAGAACTTTCTATTTGTTAGATAGGATGTTGCCTAATTCATGACTCATTGAATAAAGCCAAGTAGATTTTTATATTTATTTGGATAAAATTCACAAATATAAAAAGTCCTTTCTCTTTACAACTTCTTAAACTAATATCTGCAGTAACACTTCAAAGACCAACTTCACATAAAATCAGGAATGAGGAGACCCGTTCTAATGTTCAATACTTCATTTGAATGTCTAGTCAGCACAGTAAGACAAGCTAAATAAAAGAATTTCAAACAATGATACAAATGATCATTATCAATTGCTTATGATATTATCTGTTCAAAATCTAAGAATTCATATTTGCATATTTAGGTACTTCTCCAAAATCCTAATAAGACCAATAAATGGACAATATAGAAATTATTAGGCCAAAATCTAAATGGTAAAGGGAATCCAGGATAGATAATTCAAACCAGACTCTAATGAAACTAGGATGTGAAGTTGAGCTGTGAGCTTGATGGCTGCCCTTCAGAATAATACTCTCTGCCCTTTTGAAATAATAGTCTGCACTCTTATTTTTACATCTTAAACTTGCATTTACTCCCAGATAATTGCAGTCTGATTCCCACTCAGTGTCACTGAGTCACACAAACAACCCAGTCTGTGTGTCTAACTGCCTGTTAGAATATGCCTATGTATGCTCATCTCTTTTTTTTCCCTTTTTTTCCACTTTTCCTTGCTTTCCTCCTTCTCTTGCATTCTTTTCTTCTTTCTGAGTGCAAACAATCATTAATAACTTTGTCATCAAAGGTAGAAGAAAGAAATCTTCATGGAATAGATCTTTTTTCCTTGAAACAGTAATTTTTTAAAATTTATTTGTTAAAAGATTTATTAGAGCACAATTGTGAATGGGGGGAGGGGCAGAGGGAGAGGAAGAGGGAGAATCCCAAACAGACTCCCTGCTGAGTATGTGGAAAGTCAAGACCCTGAGGTCATGACCTGAGACAAAATCAAGTGTTAAATGCTGAACTGACTGAGCCACCCAGGCACCTCTGAAACAATAATACTAAAAGGGTCTATTTTAGTTATGTAGATAAGTTAGAACAAAAGATGTTTAGATGATATTAACTTGAATTTAATCTTGATTCTAATATTTTTGAGTTAATGTACATTTTAGTATCACAATTATACTAATATTGATACATTTTCATCAGGAACATGTCATCTGACACAGGCTATATTAAGCAAGTTTACCTCATTTTCTTTACAGCAAATTTAAATTGCTTCCCACTTTTTTGATCCTAATTTTATTGCAATTGTTTTCATTATTTTTGTCATTGTTTCAAAGAATTCTGGGCACCTGTCAACTGTATCAAATTGTATTGCTCATGTTTCTGTTATTGGGATCTTTCTTTGTTTTCATTTCCACCATGTCCAATATTCTTGGATTGTTCTCTGGCAAGTGTAAAATATATAAAACTATTGGATTTTTCTCTCATTTTAGCTATCTGCAATTTTAAATGTTAACTTCATATTTTATTCTTTTTTTTCTTTAAAGATTTTATTTATTTGACAGAGAGAGATCACAAGTAGGCAGAGAGGCAGGCAGAGAGAGAAGGGAAAGTGGGGTTTGATCCAGGACCCTGAGACCATAACCTGAGTTGAAGGCAGAGGCTTAGCCCACTGAGCCACCCACCAGGTGCCCTTGTTGATTATTTCTATGAAATAGTTTATAAAAATTTCCACTAAGACTTATGAAATGAGTAAACACGATTTTCTATAAATCATTTTTTAACTCAAATATCTATTACTAGGTCCATGGAAAACTTCCCCTCGGTTCTTCCTGAGACTCTGTCCTCCTCTGTAAAATTTTGTGTTTTCTGGATAACACCATGCATACCAGTACACAGTGCTTTATCAGTAGTAGATTCAGTCAGGTTGGTACAGATGCCTGGTTCCTGTCTGTATGCCCCTTCGGTACCAGCCCATTTCTTTTGATCTATTTCAGTAATGTATCATCAGTGAGACTGCCTACATTTGTTTCCATTTGTTTCATATGCAGTGCAAACATTTCTCTCAGGTGCTGATCTACTCATGTGCCATGAGGTGCTGCTCACAAGCAGAGCTCAGTTTCTCTTTGCCCCTATGACCTATAGTTATCTCTTGTCAATACTTTAGTTATTGACTAAATACTTGTATTGACCAATAGTTTAGCTATAGTTATCCACTGTCAATACTTTTTTCTTTCAAGGTAATTGGAAAGCTGTGATTTATTTAAGTATAACTAACATACACCTTTATCAATTTCACTCATTCCCTTCCCCTCACAAACCACCTCTCTGGCAACCACTAGTTTGTTTCCTGTATTTAAAAGTCTTTTTTTTTTTTTTTTTTTAACTCTCCTTTTTTGTTGTTGCTAGTTTGTCCTGTTTCTTAAATTCCACATATGAGTGAAATCATATGGTATTTGTCCTTCTCTTAACTGACTTATTTCACTTAGCTTTATACCTTCTGGGTCCCACCACCCTCCCCCCCCATATTGTTGTAAATGACACAATTTCATTCTTTTTGGATGAGAAATACTCCATTTTTGCCTTCATCTATCACTAAACACTGGTTGCTCCACATCTTGGCTATTATAAATGCTACAATAGACATAAGGGTGTATAGATCTCAAATTAGTATTTTTGGAATTTTTTTTAAACTAGCCAGCATTGGAATTACTGTATCATATGATATTTTTATTTTAAATTTTTGAGGACTCTCCATACTGTTTTCCACAGTGTTTGCATCAATTTGCATTCCCATCAAGCATAAAGTGATATCTCATCGTGGTTTTAATTTGCATTCCCTGATGATTGGTGATGTGGAGTATCTCTTCATGTTGATCATTTTTGGTCATTTCTATGTTTTCTTTGGGAAAAAGTCTATTCAGGCCCCTGCCTCCTCTAATCTATTGATTCCCCCCCAAAGTATTTTTCCTCTAGTGTATTCAGTTATTGAATTCTTCATCTCTGATTGGTTCCTTTTAATATTTTCTAACTTTGTTGAAGGTCTCACTGGGATCCTCCATTCTTCTCAAGTCCAATAAGTATCGTTATGACCATTACTTTGAATTCCTTATTAGGTATATTTCTTACCTCCATTTCATTTATGACTTTTGCTGTGGTTTTGTCCTGCTCTTTCATTTGGGACACATTCCTCTGTCTCCTCATTTTGTCGAACTCTGTATTTGTTTCTATATATTAGGAAAATCTGTTATATCTCCTGATCTTGAAAATAGTGACTTTATGAGGAAGAGGTCTTGAGGTGTTTTGTAACATATTTCCTTTGTTCACCAGAACCAGACATTTCAGGGGTGTCTCCTATGTATGTTGTGTGTGCCCTAGTTGTAGTTGAGCCTCATTTGTCTTCAGGCCAATTGTCAGTTGTCAGTTGGGCCAGTTGTCAGTTAAGGGACCAATCTGGGACCACAGTGGGTTTATAGTTGGATGGTGTCAGCAGTCAGACTGGACCATTTTTTGCCAGGGCTGTGGTTCTACTGATCTATAGGATGTTTTCTCCTCCTTGTTCCTGAGAGACTCTCACTGGTGGGCAGGGCTGGCAGTGGGACAGATACATTTCAGGGCTGCAGAGGTACTTACAACCCGGCATTTCTCCACACTGCCAGTGATAAGGTTCAGCTGCGGGAGCTGCGGAGGAACTGGTATGTGATGTTCTCTCTCCAGGGCAGGAGTCACTTTGGGATGTTGCTGGTCCTTTGCTTTGGAAGGATCCCTGCTGAGTGGGTGGTTTAAATGGGGTGGATTCTCAAAGTGTGGGGGCAGGTTATGCTGTGTGAGCAAGATGGGTGGGGAGTGTTGGTGCTATTTCCTGCCAGTGTCTGGCTATCAAGGCTGGGGGAGGGGTCAGGAAAATGGTGACTGCCAGCTTTTCTGTTTTTGAAGAAGTCTCCTAAAGATCCCTGTCCCTCTAGCACATGTTCTGAGATTAGTACATAAAGCTTCATGCATAATCCTAAGGTGCTTTTTAAACTGTTGTTTATATGTTATATCTCAGTGCTGTCTCTTTAAGGGCAGGGACTCAGTTTTCTATTGCTCTCAGGCTCTCCCAGAGAGCTTGATGATTCTTAAGGCACCCAGAGTTAAGCCCTGTGGCTTATAAAAACTAGGAAAATTACGCCACACTGGTTTTCAAAAGCCGAATATTATGGGCATGTATCTTTCCAATGCAGGTCCCACGAGGCTGGGGTACCTGGTGTGGGGTCTACTCCTCTCATTTCCCCATGATTATGGTATCACTTCCATTTGTGGTTAGTCTCCCCAGAAGTCTGGTTTCTGATCACGTCTCTGTCCCTTCTACCTTTCTTACGTGTCCTTCTCTCTGCAGTTAACTGTGGAAAGTCTGTTCTGCTTGTCTTTGGGTGGTTTTTTTCCATTGGTTGTACTGATACAGATATTAGCTAGGTGTGTTCTTGGGATAGATAGATGAGCTTAGGATTCATCTACTCCACCTTCACAGAACCCTCCAAAAGTATTTCTTTTTCATCTTTGGGGCAGGGATCCCACTTCCTTTTTTCCTTCACAAGAACGTACTCTTTACTCAGAGATTGATCCATCTTTCTTTCATTCCTTATTTTTCATTATTTTACCTCTAAATTCTTCTAAGAATTTAAAATATGTAATAAAAACTTAAGGGTATTTCTGTAGTTTGTGCTCCTACAATTTCCCTTAAGGCATGAAAATAGAGGACAGGCTGCTTGCTTTAGTGATGTCCACCGCCTCCAAAAAGACAAAACAGAAAACAAAAGACCAAAAACCAAACCCAAACCAAAACAATATATAAAAACGAAATAAACCAAAACAAAAAACTAACAAGAAATAGGTAAATTATTTCAAAATATTACAAGGCCATGTTACATAATTTTTATATAACCGGTTATTACATTTCCTAATGCTGTCAATAGAATGTGATTCTTTGGTTAGGCTTCTTGTAAATAATAATACATTTTCCATTTGGATGTTTTAGTGGCAGTGAGCTTTAGTTTGTGTTTATATCTCTAGCAGTCAAATTAGTTGGTGTAAAAAGTTCAAAGTATGCATTTCTTTTAGCAAGGAGCTGAGGGCATTCGTGGGACAGAGGTATGTTAGATAAGGTTTAGGAAAGGTTAAAATTGTCAGCTTTTGGCAAATAGGTACTCATTGCATTAAGGAAAAGGTAAATATAATAGGATGAGTTTTGGCTTCATAAAAAATTCTCCCCGTTTTATTCCTTATTTTGTGTTTTAATTTTTGCTGGGGATAAAAGAGGAAACTTGTGTGGGAACATCTCCTAGAAGGGAGGAGGCATAAAATTGAAACCTTCATTCATTTTCCTTTGGAATCTACTGAAACAGAAACAGTTCTGATGTTCTGGTATTGCCCTGACTGATTTTCTCCAACCTTCATCCACCCAGCTCCAGAAGAAGGGAAATACACCAGGCGCATGGACTCAGTACAGGATTCTGGGTGATCTTGAATGAGAACTTCCTCATGACTTGCTTGTGTCTGATTCAGGGAGCTTCTCCTGATCAGATCTGTGCATCATATGTTTTGGAGTGAGAGCATAGTAAGAGTTGCTGCATAAATTTCTGTGTATATGTAAGAAAATGATTTGTGAAATCTGGGGCTGAGGTCTATGATAATCAGGACCTGGCAGTGATTGAGTGTAACCCAGGGAGGTACAGTTCCTCTTCTCCTACCCTAGGAGGTAGTCTAGAGACTAGTCTAGAGATGTGTCACATCAGTGGCCAATGGAGGCTGTGGAACTGTAATAACACATAGAAACAGAAAGCCAAAACAGAGCAGACAATTGGCCCACTGAAATGGCCCAGACTGTTCAATTTCTTTTCCATGAAGTAATTGGAACTGATTGTGATTTTTTTTGAACAATTGACACCTTGAACAGTTCTTGGATTTTTCCCAGTAGTAGAATATTTTACCACAGAAATAAGAAAATATTTCAAACAGGGAAATGGGACTGATGGTATTTAATTTAAATATTAAACATAGATTTTAGATAACAGTATTGAAGAACAAAGTGAGAGGCTTGACTCTGACACCACTACTTGACATTAAAGCTTACTATAAACTAATCAAGAAATCCAGACAGTTTAATAGTGGTGAAAGAAGAGAGAAATACATCAGTTGAACAGAATGAAGTGCCCAGAAATAGACCCGCATAAATATAGTCAACTGATCTTTGACAAAGGAACAAAGGCAATGCAATGGAGAAAGGACAGTCTTCTCAACAGATGGTATTAGAAAAAGTGGATGTCCATGTACAAAAAAATAAATAAAGACCTTTCTCCTTTCACAAAAATTAACTCAAAATGGATTCTAGACCAAAAAGTAAAACACAAAGTTACAAAACTTCAGAAAATAGGAGAAAAATCTAGCTGACCTTGGATTTGGCAATGAGTTTTAGATATAATAAAAGCAAAACCTATGAAAGAAAAGCCACAATCTGGGAGAAAATATTTGCAAAACACATCTGATAAAGGACCAAAATATTCAAAGAACTCTTAAAACTTAATGAAGGAAAAAAAAACTTAATGATGACAAAATAACCCAATTTAAAAATGGACAAAAGATCTCACCAAGGATGGTGTACAGATGACAGCTAAACAAATGAAAGGATGCTGACCCCCATGTGTCATTAGGTGATTGCTGATTACATAAGATACAACTACATTCCTGTTAAAACGATTAAAATCCCAAGCACCAGCATACCAAATGCTGTCAAGGATCTAGAGCAACAGGAACTCTCATTTACTATTGGTGGGAATGCAAGATGACTTAACCGCCTTGGAATTCTCTGCTTTCTGGTAAATTTTTCTATGAATCTAAAACTGCTCTAGAAAATAAAGTTTATTGAAAAAAATTTAAAAATTCTGTGAAATAAACTGGTGAAATGGGGTATGTAACTTAGGAGCAGATACAAATGTGGGGGCACAGAAAGATTAAATAACTTGCCAGGTCAGTTTGAGTCTGTGGTTTGCCCTGGACTATTCTGTTTTAGATAATTAGATACCATTTTTATTTTATCACATACTTCCATGCATATAATCTCTACTTCATACTACATCAGCCTGTTTTGTTACACTATCACTTTCTAATTAAAAAACATAGAACAAGACAAACTTTTGTAAACCAACAGTCTTTCCTAGAGAGTTAGGGGTCATAGAGAGAGGTAAAACCAAACAACAAATATAAAAACCTAAATTAGCAGGTGTAATTTCCAACTTTTAAAAGTCTCATAAACTACTTGCCACTGGGATTTCTTCTTGGCCCATTGTCCTAAGAAGAATCCAACTTCTGGCTGTTCTTTAATCATTTCTCTCCTGCTTTTTCCTCAACAATTTTAAAGGGAAAAAAATGAGAGATTAGAAAAATATTTACCCAACATTATTTCTCTTATGAAAAAATCCCAATTATTTCTTTGATATTTGTTTGGCTTTCCCACTGAGTAACCTCACCCACCAGCCAAGTAGCCCGTCAATTCATTTCCATTCCTGTGAGGACAATTACTTTCCAAAGAGATGAATATTGGTGGTTTTTCTTGGACCATACTGTATAGATAATTACATTTTATACTTTCACAGAAATATCCAAATTAATATCATTATTCCTAACATAATTTCTGTTTAGATATGTTGAATATAGAAACTACATCTTTTGTTGTTGATGTTGTTTTACAAAAACTACTTCTTCCCAGAGATGTCTTTTGGGCAAGTTACATAAGTTTTAATGATTTCCGTTCTTCACCTATAAAATGGATATGATAATGATCATTACTTAATAAGGTGATTGTTAAAAAATTAAATGAGTTTCATTTATTTCATTTATTCTGCTGTGAAGTGTGTAAACCTGGTGATTCACAGACCTGTACCCCTGGGGATAAAAATATATGTTTATAAAAAATAAAAAAAAAAATTAAATGAGTTAATATATGAAATAAGCCCAGAACTATGTATCAATTTATTTCATTACTCTATAGCTAATATTATTATTAGTTTTATTTATTAGCAGAGATGTAACAATATCTTTAAATTTAAAATATGCTTAATACTATAGTTATTTCATGGAAACCTCATTTTGAAACTATTCACTTAAAATCCAAGTTGCCCATATATCTGCAAATTGCAACTTTGTGCTTATGATGCCAATAAAATTGCCCATCTCAGAAGGCTGTTAGAAATTATATTGATGATCAAACCTAATAAATGCTATCTTAGAGTACAAAAATAACTTGAATCCAGGATAAGTCCCATTGCATCCAAACCAGGTGAGAGGAGATGGAGATAATCACCACATTATGAAGGTACATTGTCCTAGGAGTTGAGAAATAAAATGGAATAAGAATTTAACTCTCAGGCTGTCATATGTCCTATATATATAGAGAGAGATTTAAATGGTCTGAGATGCTTAATCCTAGCACTAATGGACTCTGAGAGTATTGGGAAACCGGGAACATAAATATAAATCTTGTCCAGAGAAATATTCTTATGAGGACAAAGTCCCACAAATGTATGTTTTGACTTATGTTTATATGTATAGCCACAAAACCCCTTTCTTGTTAGTGCCCAAGATGATGGCAGGCGTCTTATATCCTTGTGACACCCAGAGCAAAGAACCACCTCTGAATATTTTCTAACCATACCGTACACTAAGAACCAAGATGGCATGTGGTTTTTTTGGAAGATCCCAAATTATTCAATGTTATATATACCAAAATCTAGCCTCCTCTCAAATCCGTATAGATAAGTACTACAGAAAGGGGAAAGGGCAGGAAACTTGCAAGAATGCCCCCAAACTGCTAAATCAGAATCGAATCTGGGTGCATTCAAATCAGGAAAACTTATTAAAATACAGATGACAAGACTGTATCTGCTGAGATTCTATTTCACCTCATCTGTGATGGGCCAGATGTCTGTATCTAACAAGCTCTTTTGATGACGCTAAAGCACATTAAAATTCCAGCTCCCCTGAATGAGACTAGTGGAAGGAACAAAAGGAAGGGGTAGGTGTGGTCCTATGCACACTCAGGTCTTAAACTCAAAACCCTAGATGTGCATGGGAGAGGGGAGAGGCTGTTTTTCCTTCTTTGTTTAGTTTACTTGATTTTAATGTTAGTTTCTGTAGTCACATTCAGTTAAAGGCTATTAAGCTTGGTTGGTTCTGTCAAAGTGATCATGAATCTATCATCTATTTATCTATCAACACACACATGCACGTGCACACAGTGAAAATATGTTCTCAACATAATTTTGTCTTTACCTAAAAGTAATTTGGAAGTTAAAGAAAATATCATCTATCCAAATACTTATCTTATTTCCAAAGACACTGTTACCTTTTATTTGTGCTGATTCTTACCATATTCAGCAATGTTAAAAACAAAGAGCAAATGGAATAAAAAAATAGAACAAGGAGTACTGTCTTGTACAACTGACATAGAACACAATAAAACAAACTTTTTGAAACAAGTTAACAAGAAAAGATCATGAATGAATGACAGAGAAGTGTTTATCATAAATTCACTACATCCCTTACACTATATACTGAAACTCCAGATATATTAAGCAGGTATTTTGAAAATCCAGAAAAATTTTAAGTATTTTATTTGACCAGTTGATAAATACATTTGAAGGAAGTAGAAAAAATGGCAAGGAAATATTGATATGAACATATTATTTAAAATATCTATATAAAAATTATGCTAAAAATTTTAGTTACTTTAACAGTTTAAATAGAGTGTGTTTCCATTCCCAGATAATGACAACGTAGCTTTAATAAAAAGCTAAGCCAGAGTATAAGAAAGTCAAGATTTACAGGTGAACCAAGCATATGAAAATAAATTGAGAAAGAAAACATAAAGAGAAGACAAAAACAAAAGCTATGTTTATTTATAGAATTTTATTTTTACATTATCCTATTATGAAAAAGATTTGTAGAGGAAAAGTTAGATAGGAATTTTTTTTTCTCTTTAGTGATCAAATAAGTTAAACTTATCCTTTCAATCATATTAAACTCCCTAAAGCTTTTTCTTAAAAATCTGCCACCAAGTGCATATCCAAGTTTGCAGTTAATAGACATAGGTTTTGTTTTTTTTTTTTTCCGGAGTATTTTAAGTGATCTCTACACCCAACATAGAGCTTGAATTCATAACCCTGAGATCAAGAGCTTCCTGCTCTACCAACTGAGCCAGCCAGGCACCCCTGGATATAGTTTTATAGAGCTAATGCTATTTATACCTGACACAATCTTTTGGAAGGCAATATGGCAAGAACTATAAACATAGATATATTATTTGAATGAGTGGTCATTTTAGCCATTAACTTTTCGAAAAACAAAATATTTGCAGGTGGATTTTTTAAGCTGGCATAATATTTAATTTCAACAAACAATATTATTCAATTTTTATTCACAATAGTAGAAATGAGTATAAATGAGTTCTCTACTACAGAAATTGTAGAAATGAGTAGAAATTTTGAAAATTTTTAAAAAGTAATCTGAAGCTCCTCATAAAAAAGACTATAGAGAAACAAAATTACGGAACAATATGAGATATAACAATATAAATGAAGATGGCTACCTGTTCATCTTCTGAAAAATTATTCATTGAAAACAGATTGGATATTGCATTTAAGCTTCATTGACACTGTTATGTGTATCAGGATTTCATTCTTCCTTCTACTGAGTAGCATTCATTTAAGTAGTTATACCAGACTGGTTTATTCACTGATGGAAGGGCCTTTGGGTACAGGCTTTTGTGCAGTGAAAGAAGCCAAAAGCTGTGTTAATTATTCTATTTGAGACTTTGGGAAACAGACAAAACTATAGTGAAAGAAAACAGATGTATGGTTGGCAAGGTTTGGCGGTAAGGAGAAGAGTAGATTTCAAAGGCCTCTGTATTTTCTGGGCCTGCTGTAACAAATTACCACAAACTAGATTATTTAAAACATGTACGTATTAAAAGCGATTCTGGTGAAGTCTAAGAAGGAAATAAGGAACATGTTGTTTGGACCCTGGTGAAAAGGTAAAAAGACGATCCTTATTATAAGGTGACAGAAAACTTGCGTGAATTGTTTTGGGTGGAAAATAGAACTTAGAAATAATGAATTTGGTTATTTAGATAAGAGAATATTCAGACAAAGTGTTGAAGGCATGGCCTAGTTTCTCTTTGCTGCTTATAATAGAATGAAAGCAAAATGAGATAAAGTGAGGGGGGAAATGTTAACCCAAGAGGAACTGGTAACTGATGATTTGGGAAATCTTCCACATATCCACATTGTTAAAGATGAGCAAGTCTGCCTTGGACAGAAATTTGCCCCAGGATGGACCATATCCAGAGTCTCACCCATACCTGATTTAGATAACTCAGAAGATGAGACTGGGGACTTTTGGAGTTGGTCACATTTAATCGATGAGATTTTGGATTCAGAGTTGATGGAATGGGGCAAGACTTAGGGAAAAGTTAGGATTGGGGGAATGCATTTTGCATGAATCTTAGGAGACTGGAGGGCAGAGTGTTGTTGGTTGAATTGTGTCCTCCAAGATATGTTCAAGTCCTAACCCCTGCTGTCTTCAAATGTGATCTTATTTGGGAATAAGGTCTCTGCAGATACAATCAATTTCAGATAGGATCATTCTGTATTAGGGTAGGACCTCAATCCAATGACTGGATGTCTTTATGAGAGAGGGAAGTTTTAGATATACAGAGACCCAAATATACAAGGAGAACTTCATATGAAGATAGAAGCAAAGATATATTGACTTGTCCTCAGGGTAAAATTTTTAAGTACAAATTTAGAAACATCCCATTTAATCCCAGACATTTTGTAATTTCCTTTTTGAGTTTTGTTGTTGTTGTTTTGTTTTTGTTTGTACCTGCTGAATATATAGAATGGGAAGCACCAAGGTGTAGTGGTGCTGGTACCGCATTTCTGTGTTCAAATTCAGGCTCTGCATTTAGTAGCTTTCAGAACATAAGAGTTAATTATCATCTCTGTGTTTCAGTTCTCTCATCTAGAAAAAGTGGCTAAATAAAATGGAATTGCCTTATATGGTTGTTACTGGGACTAACTGAAGAGATATTTAGCCAATGAGAAGAGAACTCCTAGTTCTGTCTGCTTCCAGAACACTTTTGAAAACACTAACATATATATAGTTTTTGGCCAAATTCCTCCAACCCCACCCACATCTGCCCTTTCGCTTTGTATTTTCCTTTGTCTCTTCAAGCCCTCATTAACACTTATCTGTTTCAATCACCTTTGCCTTTTCCCTGTTTTCACGATGATGTACTTTGTTATCTTGACTCTAAAACACATGTTGCATGCATGTGTGCACAAGCACACAGTCTTTTTATATTTTATCTATAACTTCTATATTTGGAACAAAGAAGATCTTCAACGTTCAACTTAAAAAAAACAATTCTTATCAGAAATCCCACAGAAATGACTTTTGAAACTTCAATGCTCTAATTTAGCTTCCTGGGAATTTTCTAACTTTTCCAACAGAGATGGCAGGTGATGACCAGGAAATTTTGGTAACTGTGTTTTTAAGGAAATTATGAATGCTTTTGTAGAAAAAAAAATTGCTCAATAATAACTTGACCTAGTTCTCAAACTAAGAGTTAACGTATCCTGGAAATGATTGCCTTAAAATTTAGATGTAGGTCAAGTTTGACCTTATTTTATAAGCGAGAAAAATTGGATTTGCTGTTTCAAGGAAGCATAAACATTTGCATTTCTTATATTTTATTTTTAGGGAGTAAAAAACCACGGTGGTTATTTATGGTCATAGAAATCTTTTAAAAATGTTTTTAACAAGAAACAAATGTTTATGACACTTAGTTTGGAATGAAGATCTACCCATGTGACTGACATGTGGAAAAAAATCTCAATATGAAAATACCTAAAAGTGGTACTTGACAGGTCTATCACTGATTATAGCAACAATGTTAGTTTTATCCTCTCACATCAGAACTAGGGTGGTGGCATTGTGTATTTTTAAAATGAAAGGTTGAAAGCCTGTGAAAGCAAGAAGCCATCATCCCAAAACCCCAAAATTAATGCTATCTTAAGTTATGCTCTATTTTGTTAGAGATGGAACTAAATTTAGAATTAGTACTCTCTTTGAAGAATCAAAATTGGAAAGGGCTGATAGGTTTGTGGTTTATCTTTTAATATATGGGAAAATTAATTTTTTTTTTTTACATTTTCAAAATGTTGCAAGTACTTTCCACAGTGCTGCCTATAAGTGAATAAGAAGCATGAAAAGCAGCTGGCTCCATCCTGAGACTAGTGAGGATGCTGGAGTTTAAAAGCAGGTGCAGGGGATGAGCAGATGTGATAGTTCTTCTTTGCTCCTCTCTTTCCAGAAAGAAAAGGAAGAGATTTGGTGGGGAGATTTGGACCTTAGTCTGTTTGGACCTTAGTCAAGTCTGGGCTTGAGAAATGAATTCAAATTTGATATCTTAAAAGTTGACCGAAGAAACTGAGCTGGACCATGTGGGATGAAGGTGTGGAACAGAACAAAGAATGGATAGAATAACTCCCCTTGAATATGTCCTTCACAAATGGTTTGTTTTAAAAGGGTTTACAAGTCACATTGGTGATAGTTAAACCCATTGTTAAGAAGTCTTTTAAGGAAGCATTGTGGAAAATTCAATTAAAATAGCAAAGGTCTATGGGGCCTGGGTGGCTCAGTGGGTTAAGCCTCTTGCCTTGGCTCAGGTCATGATCCCAGGGTCCTGGGATCCAGCCCCACATTGGGCTCTCTGCACAGCAGGAAGCCTACTTCCCCTTTTTCTTTCTGGCTGCCTCTCTGCCTACTTGTGATCTCTGGTTGTCAAATAAATAAATAAAATCTTTAAAAAAAATAACAGAGGTCAGATAGTGAAACATTATGAAAGTAGTAAAGAGGAAATACCCTTTTGCTTGTTTATTCTCCTGTCAACCAAAAATGCAGGTCCATTCCAGGACATGCATTCTTTGTAGCCAATGTTAGAGTCTCATTGCCACAATGATTGCCATTAAGACTCTGAACTAATCCATATCTTTGTTCTCTTCCTCCCACCCCTTTCTGAATTTTTCTCACATTTCTGGTTTTCCCTACGTTTTCATTAACCCATGTCCAGTCTAAATCAGCATTTGAACACACTAACATTTATTTAGTTTTTGATCAAATTCCTCCAACCCCACCCAGATCTGCCCTCTTGCTTTGTATTTTCCCTAGTCTCTTCAAGCCTTAATTAGCATATTTGGCCTTTGTGGTTAGAGTAGAGCCAAACCCCAGTTGGATTCTTTAAAATAGGCAAGGTGAATTCATTCCTCTAAATTCTTTGCATTTAAAAAGAGGTATTAGCTCATCAAATAATGGATGGACACTGGGAGGTTCTTAAGAGTTACCATGAGTTTGGGGTGCCTGGGTGGCTCAGTCAGTTTGGCATCCCACTCTGGATCTTGGCTTAGGTCTTGATCTTAGGGTAGTGAGTTCAATCCCGCATTGCGTTCCACACGGGGCCTGGAGCCTACTTAAAAAAAAAAAAAAAAAAAAAAAAAGGAGGAATTGCTCCTAGGGCCTGTGACTCTTGATCATGGGATTATAGGTTCAAGCATGTGACTCTTTATCTTGGTGTTGCAGGTTAAAGCCCTACACTGAGTGTAGAGATTACTTAAAAAAATAAAATCTTGGGTTGCCTGGGTGGCTCAGTTGGTTGAGCCGCTGGTTTGGCTCAGGTCATGATCCCAGGGTCCTGGGTTCTAGTCTTGCATCAGGCTCCTTGCTCAGTGGGGAGACTGCTTCTCTCTCTGCCTCTGCCTGCCACTCTGCCTGCTTTTGCATGGTCTCTCTCTCTCTCTCTCTCTCTGTGTCAAATAAATAAATAAATACAATCTTTAAAAAAATTTTTTTTTAAAATCTTAAAAACATCAACCATTGCAAGTCCATACCCCTCCTCAGTCTTCATTGTTATAAGTGAAACTCACAGGTTTCAGTAAAACAAAACTTTGTGAAGTAGAAATAAAGTTGAGAATCACAATTTCATAAATGTTGATGTGCTGGAATAAATTTTACATTATAGCAGCTCATCAAATCAAATATCAATTTACACATTCTTTACTAAAATATTCCATTCTTGTTTGGATCTTTAAATTCTCATTTTTAAAAGAATCTGTAGAGAACAAATAAGAGTTCATCTAGTTAAAAAAATATATTTTTAAAAGTTTAAAATATGCTAAGGTCAATCTTCACTGCCTTTGAAACAAGTATAGAGTCTCAAAGGGAACAAAATTCTTATTGAACATAAGGAAACCAAAACTCCAACATGTATCAGTGTTGCCTGGTTACATGATATTAAATATAGGGGGAAAAAATCTGTTCTCAAAGTAGGAAGAAGGGAATTTATTGAAGAAAAATATTAATGAAAGAAATGTAATGAGTATTATGAAGCTTGTGAAGACAAATATATCTTTTTTTTAAATAAGATTTTATTTATTTGAGAGAGAGAGTGCACACACAAGCCAGGGAGCAGCAGAGGTAGAAGCAGCCTCCCTGCTCAGAGGCACAACCCCAGGACCCCAAGATCATGACCTGAACCGAAAGTAGATGCTTAACCAACAGGGCAACCCAAGTGCCCTAAAGATACCTGGATATCACTATCTTCACTTGTTATTTGCAGGAGATAAAACTCTCTATGTATAATTAACAGTAATTTGTGGTCCATGGAACGAAAACCTCAGGGAAAGAAAAGAAAGGATCAATTTATGGAAAAGAAAAAAATTTGTGATAATACTAAATTTTTATTGTATTATGCTATTAAAGTTAACGAAGCCCAACAATGTAGCCAGCTGACTACATTAACCTTTCTCAACTATTACCCCTTGTTTTTTAAGGATTGGAGACATCTTCATGTGTTAATAATGACAAGGTCAGGAGTCATCTACTTAAATTCACTATAACCTTAAAATAGACACAGAATGGTGCAAATTACAAAGCATTTAATTAAGAGCCAGAATTCCTCACTTCTCATCAAGTATTTTAATGTTCCATAAACTCTGAACCATGAGAACAGTCTGGCGTTTCTTTAATTGTAATAAAGCTTCTCGGAGAGCTTGCCTTAGGTATTCATTCAGGTCTGTCTTCGTGGGTTTAGTTTACTTCTGTAACCTTTTCCTCAACTATAAAAACGTTTATTGGACAGCAAGCAAATTCACAGGTGTGACTCATTACTTATAATCAACAAGGAAAGACAGATTTAGGAATTTAAAGAGATCCAGCAGAACTGAAGAAGAATTAGAGGGTTATGTGATGGAAAAGTTCTGAAAGAAATAAAGGATGCTGAAAAAAATGTGAATGCAGGCATTAGAACTGCACTCCCATTAGGAGGGAAGCAGGTGAGACATTTAACAGAGACTGGTAGAGCCAGACCAGAATTCTCCAGTGTTTGGTGTATATTGGCATGAATCACTGTAGGCATTAAATGGAAATAGTTTTGAAAGTATGTATGTGACTATGTTTATCTGATTGGCTTCAGTGGCGATCTCTCAGAGCTTTTGCCCTTGGAAGCATCCAAACTCATATATTCCTTTTATAGAGATTACCGTGGGGTGCTGGAGGCAGGCACAATTCCAGGTTTTTCTATTTGAAAGCAGTGAGAATGCATGTGGGTTTCTCTCCTCCTCAGCTTCACTCTCTGACTTTCTCATGTACACACATAATCAAGTATAAACATCTTAATGTTTCAATTATCAGTGACAAAACAAGAAATTTTATAAATACCTTATTTAAAAAAAAGGAAAAGGAAAACATTCAATTCCCAGAAATAAGAATTCCATTATTATAAGGTAAAGCTGTTATTAAATGTAACCCATATATTCCACAAAGTAATGGGAGAGGCTAATGTAAGACGTGTTGAATATTTTAGTGTACTGTATTCATTGTTTTATTTTTTTTTTTAAGATTTATTTATTTATTTATTTGACAGAGAGATCACAAGTAGACAGAGAGGCAGGCAGAGAGAGAGAGAAGCAGGCTCCCTGCCGAGCAGAGAGCCCGACATGGGACTCGATCCCAGGACCCTGAGATCATGACCTGAGCCGAAGGCAGCGGCCCAACCCACTGAGCCACCCAGGCGCCCTGTTTTATTTTTGTTAAAGTTTTTAGAAACGTAATTTTCTATAGCTTACTACATTGTCAGAATCCCCAGTCTTTTTTTTTTTTTTTAACAAGATGTGAAGTATTTTAATTACATGAGGATTTTAGAAGTGTATTACAAGTTAGCAATAAAATACTATATGTGGGGACACCTGGATGGCCCAGTTGGTTAAGCATCTGTCTTTGGCTCACATCATGATTCCAGGTCCTAGGATCACGTTCCATATCAGGCTTCTTGCTTACCGGGAAGCCTGCTTCTCCCTCTGCCTGCCTCTGCTTGTGTGCTTTCTTTCTCCCTGACAAATAAATAAATAAAATCTTAAAAAAAAATAGTATACGTGACAATGTTTCTCCCAAATTACGTGACAATCAAGGTCTGTAAAGTAGTGTCACTTACTAGAACTGAAAATAAAATTCTAACATAAAAACTGTATTTCTAGAGAAAAAGATATCTAAGTTTTCTGCCTTTTGCCTCAGATTTTTCAGGCCCATTGTGAGGGATATTTGAAAAAGTCATTTGTCATCAGTGGGCAACACAATAGTGGGGGGGGGGGACACTGGACCATGAGGCAGAAAGCCAGGAAAGCAGGCTGTGAAGGCGGCTGATGATAATACCTGGAAAAAGCATTGAATAACCTTACAAAAATCTGGAAGCTGAATATAGTACAGGAAATAAAGTTGGTTAGTGTCTTGTTTGACTATGCTTTTAAGATTTGTATGATATTCCTTACTTACTCTTTTATCGTTTTATGCACTTAACAAGGAAATCATTTGAAAATACCTTTAGTTGATGATCTAAGAGCTTTGATGAAAAGGAGAAATTTTCTGTTTCCTCAAATCCCTGAAAAAGGCTCTTTTTTAACTTCTGAAAAGCCATGCCATCAAATGCCTACATTGTGTGTAAAATGTAATTTCCCAGTAGGAGGAACAGGTTTACTTTGGAGAATGAGCTGAATTCAGGGCTGGGGCAGGAAATGTGCAAGATGAGCTGGAGGTTATGCCCAAAGTGCTTGTATAAAGGAGGTTCTCACTGGCAAAATATTAGATAATTAGATTATCAGAGACCACAAATGATTGGATCACATCAAATATGTTTAGATCTCTGAGTATATAATTATACTAAAATAAGAACTAATAGTTCATTATTATTAGATCATGTCAGTGGACTTACTCACATGAAAACTGGTGCAAAGAGAGAAACAAGCATATGTGAGTAGCTACCTATATCACAGAAAAAGAGATACCAAGATATTATGTGTCTTGGGGTGGAGAAAGTAACACTATCTTTGAAGTAGTTGTAAAAATGAACAGAATAAAAACTTAATATAGGGGTGCCTGGGTGGCTCAGTTGGTTAAGCAACTGCTGTTGGCTCAGGTCATGATCCGGGAGTCCCACAATCGAGCCCCACATTGGGCTCCCTGCTCAGCGGGGAGTTGCTTCTCGCTCTGACCCTCCCCCTTTTCATCCTCTCTCTCTCTCATTCTCTTTTAAATAAATAAAATCTTAAAAAAAAAAACTTAATGTAAATTTGACTATGAGCAGTTTCAAACTACTTTATTTCTTCAACAAATAAAATTCATTGGGGAGAAAGAAGATGGAGAGTATGCTTCTGGATTAAAAGAGAATTATCAATTGTGATATGTGAACTTTTCAGATTTATGCAGACTAGAGGAGATAGCTCTAGTTATCTCCCACTGTTCCTGGAATGTAGAGAGTGCACTACAATTATTTCTTCATAGGGAAGAAAGATAATTCTTTTCTATTTTTAATTTTGGATGTATTTAAAGGTAGCTGAATAATTTAGAATATTTTTAACTAGTTGTATAGAACATTATTTTGAAGCATATAAATGTTTGGTTTTTCTATAAAATCTGTTTAGTTCTTCACATTTTCAGAGTGTCAACAATACTTCAAATAGCATCCTGAATTTAGCAATAAAGAAGGTCACTTTCCTCCAAGAATCCAAAAGGAGTGTGGTTGGATAGCATCTGACTTTTTTTGACTTGTTTATTATGACATTTACTAAAGAAACTCTAAAACTTGAAACTTTTTCAGTGTCATTTTCCATTTTGTTATAATATTCAACTTCCTATAAGCAACATCTTTCAGTGTTACTGGTGACATTGATTTTTTTGTTGTTGTTAGAACTTTGGCTATTTGATTTTTTCTTTTTAACTTGTTCAGAATTGATTTCTCTTCAACGTTGGAAGGACTTTTCATCATTAGTCTTAATATCTATGAAGGTGTTTCCCAAAAGAGTAGGGAAAGAGCTTATGCTTGAGTCACAGTAGAGTTCAATTAACTGAAAATAAAACTCATGATGACATCCTCAGAATATATATCATCTTTCAGGTAGAATATAATTAAAATAGGTGAGAGAAGCACAGGAAGACAAATTTTAATGCAGGAAATGTTCTTTTTAGCACACTAGTATGAGAATTCCTTCAGATGCTTCTTGCTATTTAAACATTTATTTGAAACCTATTATAAATGTTTGTATATATGTTTTATATGTGTGTGTGTATGTGTATGTGTATGTGTATATATGTGTGTATATAAATACACATTTTAGACACACACACACAACTTGAATTTGAGGAATAGAGAACTTTTCAATATTACTACCTCTGTTCTCTGTGCCTTCAGTGGAAATCTTCCTACCAAGTTTTCTGTTAGTGGAAGTTTTACTCAACTTTAGGAGTAATTCAGAATTCCAGTGTCTATAATTTCTACAATTCTCCAGAACAGAGATATCAACAGTATATCACCTTTATACTAATTGTTCAGATAACTCTAGAAATATTGTACTTGCTCGTGAAAGTGTCTATGACCTGACCAGGTAAAATTCACATTCCTATGTATTTGTTAAAACCACAGATGCTTTCCATATTATAATTTTAAAAAAAGAAAATTTCAGAAGTTTTATTTCCAGTCTGATCATAATTGGCATCCCAAAAAGACAGAGCCATCTTAGAAAATCAGAATAAGGCATTCACTAATTGCATTCTTCCAAATTAACCAGATCTCTACTTCCTAGAAATCCAATACAAGCTTTACTTATTCAAAGTTTACCTTTTCTTTACTGTTAAATCTCACTGAAAAGTACTTCTTACGGCTTTTAATAGCTCATTCTTGAGTTGCCTCCAATAATTTGTCATTCCGTGTGAACCATGTGGTTGTAAAAATGAGCAAGAATAGACATGACTACATAATTCATGTATCTTAAAATCTAGTGCAGAAGATAGATGTTAATCAAGCAATCATAACAGCCAACATAAAATTATGACTTCAGTCAGTGGTAAAAAGGAAGTTATATGGTCCTATCAGTATATGAGGATCATTTATCCTAGCATGTGGGTCCTTTCCAGGGGAAATGATACTCACCTGAGATAGGAATGATTACTAAGAGGTAGGCAAAGGAAGAAGGAACATATATAGACACTCTTCACTGAGGAGAAGTATCATGAGAAATTTGGGGAAATGAAGCAGATAGGTAAAGTCTTACCAGGGGCTCTGATTGCCATAGTAGTTGATGTTGGCATTCATTTTGCTGGCCACTGTCTGAATACCCTTCAAAAGTTGGAGGGGATTTTCCTTGTGTGGTCTTTGGTGGGATTCTGGGTTGTCCTTTCCAGAGAAAATAAAGGGGGCTGAGCATTACCTCTCCCTACCTTCTGACACTGGTCAACTAGATGCTTCCACACGGGACTTTGCATTTGGAGTGACTAAAACGAAGATGTTAAGACAGCTGAAGGGTATTCACAGCAAAAGAGTCACAAATACTGTAATGGTCACAAGGAATATCCGTGTTCATGGTGGTGTGGCAGGAAAGGCAGGTGTCCAAGGTCAGGATATCTGTAGTGGTACCTTAACTTTAACTATACTGTTCTTGTGGTAAAATTCACTGCTAAATTCACTGCTGCTTAGCCTTCTGTATGTCTGTTCTCTAGGAGAGCAGAACCAATAGGATACATGTATATCCTATATATTAATAGTTTGGGGAAGAAAAGTGACATATATAGGTATTAAAATTATCTTTCAATTTAGTAAAAACTTTAATATAAAATAAATGTTCATTTACTTTTCAGTTTTGTTTACAGTGTAATTTTGCATACTGTTTATAAAATTCTCTAGAATTTCTACTTGTTTCAATTTGTAATGGCAAATGGTATACCACTATTATCATGGAAAATGTGTCCTCAGAACCACCATGGACTAATTAAGATTAGGCTGATTTATTCTATCATAATATGCCATTTGTCAGTACTAGCTTACTTTCATTAATTGTGTAAGTAAACAAATATGTAGAAACCCCAGACTTCATTAGGTCGATAGGTCAAGGCTATGAGCAATGCTGGAGGGCGTATGAACTGACATGAACTTTACTGAATAGGGAGCATAAACAGTGTAACTTGTCTGTAAAGCAATTTGGCTGTATGCAGTAAGAACTTAAACATGTTAATCTAACTTGTATTTAAAAATATTTCTTCATATTTCACTGCTAAAGAAATAGAAAAATATTGTGGCAAAAAATTATATTCAAGTTTATTTGCAGTAAGAAGTACTTGGAAATATTCTCTACATTCTGTACTTTTAAAATGAGCCTGCTACGGGTTGGATTGTTTCCCCTCAAAAGATACACTGAAGTCCTAACCCCCAGTACCTGTGAATATGATTTTACTTGGAAATAGAGTCTTGTGGATGTAATCAAGTTCTGATGAGGTCCTTAGGGGAGACCCTAATCCAGTATAATTGGTATGATTGTAGGAAGAGAAGACACAGTAGGAGGGGATATTGTTATGTGAAGACAAGGCAGAGATTTTAGAATGCCTGGGGTTTCCAGAAGCTGGAAGAGGCAAAGAAAGATTCTCCCTTGGAAGTTTCTTGAGAAGGGCACCTGGGCGGCTTAGTCATTAAGCTTCTACCTTCCACTCAGGTCTTGATCCCATCATCCTGTGTCAGACTCCCTGCTCAGCAGGAGCCTGCTTCTCCCTCTCCCACTCTCTGCTTGTGTTCCCTCTCTTGCAGTTTCTCTCTCAAATAAATAAATAAAAATCTTAAAAAAAAAAAAAAGGTTTCCCGAGTGATCATAGCCATGCCACTGCCCTGATTTCAGCCTTCTAACCTCTAGAGCAGTGAAGGAAACTTCTGTTCTTTATAGTCACCCAATGTGTGTGTGTGTGTGTGTGTGTGTGTGTGTGTTTTATAGCAGCCTGTAGGTAGCTAGTACAAAGCCTGTATCACTTTCATAACCAGAAAATTTGTTCAGCAGTAATTTTGTCAGTTCGCTTCAGGACAGTAGTTCTCAGCCCCATTAGATTCCTTTTTAATAACATATTTTGAAATTCCCTTTCAACTAACCTGAAATTAAATTCATAGATAATAAAACCCACCCACATAATATTCAAATGCTGATATTAAGCCTTGATTTTTCCCTAATCAAAATAAAGTGTTAATTTCTAAGGGAATAATAAGTATTTCAAATACTAAAGGTCTTGGTCATTAAAATACATAGTGAAATAGTCACATATTTGCACCATGAGCGAAACATGTGTATTCACATTGTTGTTTTGTATTAATGATTCAAATACCTTGAGTAGTGTGAATGTTTATATTTTGATTTTCTGAAAGAGTTAACATCTTTTATTGATTCCTAACAAATACAATAGGATTTATTTTCTGGGTTAATCTTCATGATAGTTATGTCATTTATGAGACTATGCTAAACTATCAAAACTCAGATTAATGATCACCTTCTACTTGGAAATACTAACATTCAATCATTATTATTCCTCCCTTATATTCCTGTATATCCGGACCTGCCCATTTTTATAAATGGGTATGTGTATATATGCACAGCCTATTGCTGAAAGTGCTTTACTAAGATGTACCACCTACTTTTTGTTCAGTAAGAGTGACAAGATCCCGGGGCACCTTGGTGGCTCAGTGAGTTAAAGCCTCTGCCTTCAGCTCAGGTCATGATCCCAGAGTCCTGGGATCAAGCCCCATATCAGGCTCTCTGCTCAGCAGGGAGCCTGCTTCCTCCTCCTCCTATCTCTCTCTCTCTCTCTGCCTGCCTCTCTGCCTACTTGTGATCTGTCAAATAAATAAATAAATAAATCTAAAAAAAAAAAAAAGTGACAAGATCCCATTGTAGCAAATATGGAAGACACTTCTTAGACATTAGAGACATGCAGAAGATAGGTCTCCACCTTAGAGACCCTTCATCTATCTAAGTGGGTTTTGGCTGGGACTTCCAACTCTGTAGTCCCAATCAAAGCCAATTGGGAGGAAAAGGCCAGGGAACATTAAAAATTATATGACCACAAAAGTAAAGGAAAATAAAATCAGTGTGCTAACCACGCCATTAGCCTAGAGAGAAAATGAGCTTAATGGTAGTTCAGCATTTGTGAAGGAACAGAATTCACACACCATTCTCCTTCAGCTCAACCAGGTTTATTATATGTCTTGGGAATAGCAGTGTTTGTGAACTGTCAAGTGATTGAATCATCTCTAAAAGCTATTGTACATGAAGCCTCTTCAGGTAGGAAGATTGCTTTGATATCCAGCAGGATGTATTTACCACTGCTTGACTCTGTGTCAAGGAACTGAGAAAACCTTAACTTCTGGCTCTGGTCCCCTTTTCAGGATCAGTTTTCATCAGAGTGAGTCAAACCCCCTTGCACAATTGTCAACTGCATTGTAAATCAGTGGTTCCCCCTTTGAGTGATGGGTCAAGAACAGCTTCTGCACAAGGGACAGCCAGCTCCCTGAAATAGAACCAAATCAGGCAGAGCTTTCTCCCTTTCATGATCATTAGTAACTACAGAGGCAGAGGTGGGGGGAAAGGTTTCAGCACCTATTTAAAAAAACCCCAAAACAATAACATCAGAAAGGAACTCTAGAGAGGTTGGGCAGGACTTCAGCTAATATGAGATTGTGGGTATCTTTAAATTCTAGTTCTCTTCTTTTGCCCTGTGTTTATTCCTGTTCCATTTCTTAAATCCCTTTGTATAAGGAATGGTGTTTCATTTTGATTTCTTCTATATTATTCTCAAACTGCCCAATTCCTCCCCTTTCATTTGTTGAAACATGTATGTTACTTTGGAATTTCCACCCAAGTACAGTGTGTTAAGCTCTGAAATAGCGGTTATAAGATTGAATATTTTTTGAGCACTCAGTATGTAGAAGGACTGTGGTGAGTCCTTTTTAAGCCATCTCCTCCCAGTCGTGGAGCCAGGATCAAATTCAGGTTTGTTCAGTTCTGAAACCATACTTTCAATGACTTACATCGCACTGCTTCCTTGCATCTCACTAATAAAAAGAAGAAGAAGAAAGCTGAAGATGAGAATTCTAGTCCTAAGCCTGCTATTGTTTGACTCTCTGTCTTTAATGTTTTCATAAAGTGATGGGATTCCATGGTTTTCAAACTATGTTTGTGAGAGCCTTAGAATTTTGACAGTTCTTTGGGAGAGGGTTGGAGAATGACACAGGTTGATACAGTAAGGATCCAGGACTGTAGCTACTTTCAGTGGAAGGGAAGGGAGGAGCACAGGGGAAGGGAGAGAGAAAATCTTAAGCAGGATCCAAGCCTGTGAGGTGGGGCCCTGAGGTCAAGACCTGAGCCCAGATCAAGAGTCAGACGCTTAACTGACTGAGCCATGTAAATGAGGATTTCAAATAAGAGTTGGTTCTGTTGGGGCGCCTGGGTGGGTCAGTGGGTTAAGCCTCTGCCTTCATCTCAGGTCATCATCTCAGGGTCCTGGGATCGAACCCCACATTGGGCTCTATCTGCTCAGCAGGGAGCCTGTTTCCCCTTCTCTCTCTGCCTGCCTCTCTGCCTACTTGTGATCTTGCTCTCTGTCAAATAAATAAACAAAATCTTAAAAAAAAAAAAAAGAGTTGGTTCTATTGCATAAAGACACTTTAAATCACAAGATGATCTGTAAAACTTTGTCCTTATTTAAACTGAGTTATGACTGTAGAAGTTTTCTTATATGATTGTAGATAAGTAGTTCTGAACTAATATCTTTAAATTTATTTTTTATTGTTTTGGCTCTACTCTTGGAGGCTTCTGATGTTTATCAACTTCAAAAGTTAGACTCATCTTTGGATGAGATAAAACATGATTTTTAATTAAGAAACTTAAGCCTCATTAGGGAAGCCAAGACATTGACTATATCGGTTTATACATCAGAAGTTCGAATGTGTGATTTTTTTTTTCTTTGTAAATATTTGCTAAAAGAGATCAAAGAGAAATTGCATTTAGAAAGGCATTTTGCAGGGGCACTGGGTGGCTCATTTGGTTAAGTATCTGACTCCTGATCTCAGCCTAGATCTTGATCTTGGGGTAGTAAGTTAAAGCCCTGCCCTGGGCTTCAGGCTGAGCTGGATCCTACTTATATAAATAAATAAATAAATAAATAAATAAATAAATAAATAAACAAATGGAATAAAATAAATATAAAAACCATTTTGCTTTTATTAACTTTCTGGGTATTGAGTAAACAATTAAGGACAAATAAGCATCAATTAAAACTGATGTTTGACTCTTAGTTTCTCAAGATTTATTTAAAAAGGTTTAAAGTAATTTCATGTTTTAAGACTGTAATTCCTGACAAATTACTGTATTATGTTTTATTAGATTAATCATATTAGTCCAATTAAGCAGTAACCAGAGCAGCTAAAGGAATCAAACACTGCTGCTAATATGATTTTAAATGTCAGCTAAGATAAATATGCATATATATTATTTTGTCAGTTTGAACATTTTAACATGTTCTGCTTTGTGAGTCACTAAAGTTTCTAATTTCTTTGAAAAGTGAAAATGAATCTATGGAGGCATTACTTCGTTTTGTCAGAAATCCAATTCTGGTACAAGTTAGGAGCAGCTACATATTTAAGTTCAGCATTATTTTAGAAGAGACTGTTTTCCAGCAAAGAAATTGGTACCAAATTCAAACAAAGTTTTCCAAATCCTTCATTTTAAACTATAGCATTGCATTTAAAAAAAAAAAAATCAAGTATTTTGTGAGACATATGGTTTCTGGAGGCATATCTAACGTCTCTAGCTCACAATATATAGGAAGAGAATACATTCTAATCAGGTCAATGCGATCTTTATTTTGTAGAATCAGGTAACCCACAAAATTTTTAACAGTATATTCATCTTATTTTCTCTTTAAAAATAAGAAATTAAGATGTAGCAATTAATCTAACAAAGACTAACTATAGCTTTTCTAATTTGAGAAGCAAAATATCTATAAATCCATTTCTCTGTACCAGAAACAGATTTTTAATTTTAAAGATAGGAATGCTGGTAAGGTAGAGTAACCATCGTTGGAACTTGAAATAATTAGAATACATTATGTAAAACTCAGAGATCTCAGTTTTCAATAAAACAATATAGCACTGACAAATTTGGTATAAAATATAAACTCCAAAAAGTCATACAACTTAAAATTTTAATAGAATACTAAGAACAAAAACAAAAACCAAAGTGATACTATTAGCTGTACTTTGAACTATAAATCCCTTTTCTTTATTATTTGCTATTAAACTCAAATTGTTTCAGCTGCTCAAATCTTCATTTAAAACCTACTACTGTGTGTCTATTGTGTACAAAACACTCTTCTAATATTTAAGAAAATTAAAACTAGATTTAATACTGTGTTGCAAATTTGAAAGTTGGTAAGAGTAGATCTTAAAAGTCTTCATTACAAGAAAACAATTTTTTATAACTATTGTGATGGATATTAACTAGACTTATTGTGGTGATCATTTTATAATAAATACAAATGTCAAATCATGATATATACCTGAACCTAATATAATGTTAAATGTTAAAAAAAATAATAAAACATAGCATATAAAACTAAAAGAAAAATTCAAAGTTTTTATCTACATTATAATTTACTTCTAAATTTAAGTAAAATTTAATGCTACTTAACTTTGGTGTCTTTTATTTATTTATTTTTAAAATTTATTTGAGAGAGGGAGAGCACACACAAGTGGAGGAAGGGGCAGGGGCAGAGGGAGAAGCAGACTCCCTGCTGATCAGGGAGCCCATCTAGGGACTCAGTCCCAGGACCCCAGGATCATGACCTGAGCCCAAGGCAGATGCTTAACTGACTGAGCCACCCAGGTGCCCCTTAGTGATGTCATTTTAAAAACATAGACTGAAGTTACTACCTTTATTTTGTTAAATATCTTATATGTAATTGTTTAGTGACTTGCTGAACTGGGGGTAATTTTAAACTTAAATATGGTCAGATTTATCAGTCTTTCTATTTCCCTCAATATGCTTTATCTCTTACAATGCTTTCATATTTTATGATTATGTCATTGTCCATATTTTAGCATTTTTTTCACCTTTATTTTTTATCAATGCCTTAAATTTGTCATTAGTATTGTTACTATTATCATTCTCATTTTAGCTATTACTTTTATAGGCAGTGTTTACTTAGATGTACATACGTGTTCATTTCTTTGTTCATCATTGTTTCTGAAGTATCACTCTTCCCTTCTGAGAATTTATTCCATGCTGAACTACATGCCTTAATGGCTCTTTTAACAGAGATCAAGATATTTAAAATATCCAAGTTGACTTCTATTCTGTTTAATCATATTTAAGATAAATATAGACTATTTTCTGAGTAATTATTCCTCTACACTTTGAAGATATTATTCCATTATTTTCTACTGGGTATTGGCAGTCTACTGTTTCTATTTTGGTAATTTCTCTTTTCTCCCCAACTAATTTTGAAGTTTTCTCTTTGTCTTTGGTATTCTGTAGTTCAACTATAGTCCATTTATTATGGATTTGTTTTTATTTTTCTGCTTAGGACTTGTTTTTTTTCAAGCCGAGTATTTCTTTTTTCAGCTTCAGAATACACTCTAAATATTTACTTTTTCTACACTCTCTTCTTTATTCTCTTTCTAGAACTTCAATTAAATGTGCTGTGGAATTCTCATCTCTACCAGATCTATCTGACTAGCTCTTCCATATCTTTTTTCTCTTTTTGCTGTATTCTGGATATTTTTCTCAGCATTATCTTAACGTTTCTTTAATTCACACTCTACTAATGATGTAAAATCACTGTTCCTCAGAAGTATATTACAGGAACCTGCTTAATAAGCTTTTTAAGTATTGATCCAAGTTATCAATAAAGACATTAATCATATGGGGGTCCTGAAGAAGTCATTTTTATTTCATACTTCTTGAAATTTCCCTGTAGCTTATTGTTTAAGTTTCACTTTTCACTTTTTTTCTGTGAAAGTTTCACATTTCATTTACATAAGGTGTGTCATTTATCCAGCCCATATTTCTCTGTCAACCAAAATAAACCATAAGAAATGAAATAATTGATGGAAAAATGATGTCAATACCTTTAAATTTAGATAACCTATATCTTCTGCATCTCTTTGACCAACAACTCAACTGATCAAAGAAGAAAACAGAATCTGTGTGATTTATTTGGTTCAGTTGGATAGACATTAACTTCTATTAAATGCAATCTATTTTTGCAAGCTTTAAGAAAGTACTGTGTTTCTCATCCATTTTGGGTTTCAGAGGGAACTTTTGCCTTGTAATTTATAAAATTTATTCTTAAAATAAGAACTTTATTTACTCTTCAATGTCAGTGTCTTCTTCTATCCTCATGTTAAGACTGTGAGATCCAATTTGTTTTTCTAATTTCAAAATTTTCTATTTTATCAATGGTAATGTATCCAAACGTAGATAAAGGTGTTTAAGATATCAAGAGAAATATATTTAATTTACATTTTCAACTTTATCTTTAAACATTTTGATGAACATGTTTGTGTTAATATGAATATGATAAGTGTGTGAAGAAATTGAAATGATAGGCTTCATAAGTTACTTGATTTGAAGAATCATATGGAGCCACTTAAGCTTGTCAGGTAAAGGAGAAATATAATTAATTTCCATTTTCAACTTTTTCTATCTTTAAATGTTTTGATGAAAGCATTTGTGTCAATATGAATATGATAGATATGTGAAGAAATTGAAATGCTAGGCTTCATGAGGTATGTTGAGATTGGATTATTTGATCTAAAGAATCATATGAAGCCACTTAAGCTTGTCAGGTAAAGAAGTTGCATAATCCTATTTGGTTTTGGGAAGATTAACAGGATTCAATTTAGAAAATGGGTGATAAAGTGTGATGACTAGAGATAGGAAAAAGTGGTTTGATTCAAGGTTTACCTAGGAGGAAATTACACAATAGTTCATGGTAGATTAGTTGTGGAGGTGATGGAGTCAAGGACCATGCTTATGCTGACATTGTTATACAAGAGACCAAGGTCAAATGTGGACAAGAAACTTTCAGTTTTGAGCAAAATAAACAATGGCTTCCAGTGGGATATCTGAGTGGATTTATCCAGTTATAGGTCTGAAGTTCAGGAGAAAAACCTTGCCAACTTGTAATCAAAATCAGAAAAATATATGCAATCATCCAACGGGAGGAAAAAAATGAGATGACAAAAAGGGATGTGGGGAAACCCAGGAGACAGTGGGTCAAGAAAGTGAAGAGAATAGAGTTTTTCAAGAAAGAGGACATGGTTAATGCTATCTCACGATGCTGATCATCATGACTGAGGTATATGAAAGAGGGATAACAACAAGGTCATGTTGTGACAGCACTTTTAGGGAAGAAATGAGTAAATAAATTATGGTATATACATAAAGTAGGATATAATAAAGCTTTTGAAATATATAGCCTGCATGTATTAAGTGGGAAATATTGAAAGAAAACAGTGACCTGTGAAGTGAGACAGTATTCATATGATCATGCTATGTTACATTAATTTCATGTGTACAATTTAGTGATTTGACAAGTTTATATATGTTCACGTAACTACCACCTGTTCTATCACTATTATAGTATCATTGACTATATTTCTTAGGCTCTGTCTGTCATCCCTGTGACATATTCATACCATAACTGCAAGCCTGTATCTTTCCCTCCCTTCACACATTTTGTTCATCCCCCATGCCTCCTCCCTCTGGTAGCCATCAGTTTGTTCTCTGTATTCATAGGTCTGATTCTGCTTTTTCTTATTCCTTTATTGTTGATTTACATTCCACTAATGAAAGCAATTATATGGTATTTGGCTTTCTTAGTTTAACTATTTCACTTAACATAATACCCTCTAGGTCCATCCATGTTGTCTCAAATGGCATGCTCTCTTCCTTTTTCATGGCTGTGTAATATTCCATATTTTCCTTACATCGTCATCTATGTATGATTGCTTAGGTTGCTTTCATATCTTGACTATTGTAAGTAAATCTGCAATAAACATAGAGGTGCATGTATCTTTTTAAATAAGTCTTTTTGTTTTCTTTGGGTAAAGAATAGTGGAATTATTGTATCATTAGATTGGTTTTTGAGCATTGAATTTTGTAAGTTCTTTATATATTTTTGATAATATCCTTAATCAGATAAATCATTTGCAAAATCTTCTCTCATTAAGTATGTTGTCTTTTTGTTTAGTTGATAGTTTCCTTTACTGTGCAAAAGTTTTTTATTTTGATGTAATCCCTGTAGTTTATTTTTGCTTTTGTTTCCCTTGCCTTAGGAGACATACCTAGAAAAATGTTGCTATGGCGGATGCCAGAGAAATGACTGCCTGTGTTCTCCTCTAGAGTTTTTATGGTTTTGGGTCTCATATTAAGTTTTTAATCTTAAATACTTAAATTCTTAAATCTTAAATACTTAAAGAATAGTATTTTTTATTTATTTAAGAGGGGGGAAAGTGTGTATGTGCATGTGCATGCACATGAGGAGGGGGAGGGGTAGAGGAGGAAGGAGAGAAAATCTTTTCATTTCTTCTTTTTAAGTTATTTTTATTAACATATAATGTATTATTTGTACCAGGGTATAGGACTGTGTATCATCAGGCTTATACATTTCACAGCACTCACCATATTACATACCCTCCCCAATGTCCATAACCTGACCAACTTCTCCATACCCCTCTCCCCCAGCAACCCTCAGTTTATTTTGTGAGATTAAGAGTTTCTTATGGTTCGTCTCCCTCCTGATCCCATCTTGTTTCATTTTTCCTTCCTTACCCCTGAAACCCCCTGTCCTGCTTCTCAAATCCTCACATCAGGGAGAGCATATGATAATCGACTTTCTCTGATTGACTTATTTCACTCAGCATAATACCATCTTGTTCCATCCACATCATTGCAAATGGCAAGATTTCATTTCTTTTGATGGCTGCATAGTATTCCATTGTGTGTGTGTGTGTGTGTGTGTGTGTGTTTATTTATTTATTTATTTAATTTTTATTTATTTATTTATCCATTCTTTTGCTGATGGACATCTAGGTTCTTTCTATAGTTTGGACATTGCTGCTATAAACACTTGGGTACATGCGCCCCTTCAGATCACTACATTTGTATCTTTAGGGTAAATACCCAGTAGTGCGATTGCTGGGTCATATGGTAGCTCTATTTTCAACTTTTTGAGGAACCTCCATACTGTTATCCAGTGTGGCTGTTCCAGCTTGCATTCACACCAACAGTGTAGGAGGGTTCCCTGTTATCCACATCCTCACCAGCATCTGTCCTTTCTTGACTTGTTATTTTTAGCCATTCTGACTGGTGTGAGGTGGTATCTCATTGTAGTTTTGATTTGTATTTCCCTGATTCTGAATGATGTGGGAACTTTTTCATGTGTCTGTTGGCCATCTGCATGTCTTCTTTGCAGAAATGTCTGTTCATGTCCTCTGCCCATTTCTTGATTGGATTATTCTTTGGATGTTGATTTTGATAAGTTTTTTATAGATTTTGGATACTAGCCCTTCATTTGATATATCATTTGTGAATATCTTCTCCCATTCTTTTTTTTTTCCCCTTGGTAAAAGTTTATTGAATTAATGAGATAGGAATAAAAATTCACAATTTGGTTCTTTTTTAAAATAATTTGTTTTTAAATTTTTTATAAACATATAATTATTAGTCCCAGGGGTACAGGTCTGTGAATTGCCAGGTTTACACACTTCACAGCACTCACCATAGCACATACCCTCCCCAATGTCCATAACCCCACCATCCTCTCCCTACCCCCCTCCTCCTCAGCAACCCTCAGTTTGTTTTGTGAGATTGAGAGTCACTTATGGTTTGTTTCCCTCCCAATCCCATTTTGTTTCATTTATTCTTTTCCTACCCCCCAAACTCCCCATGTTGCATCTCTACTTCCTCATATCAGGGAGATCATATAATAGTTGTCTTTCACCAATTGACTTACTTCACTAAGCGTAATACCCTCTAGTTCCATCCATGTCGTTGCAAATGGCAAGATTTCATTTCTTTTGATGGCTGCATAGTATTCCATTATATATATTTATCACCTCTTCTTTATCCATTAATCTGTTGATGAACATCTAGGTTCTTTCCATAGTTTGACTATTGTGGACATTGCTACTATAAACATTCAGGTGCACGTGCCCCTTTGGATCACTATGTTTGTATCTTAAGGGTAAATACCCAGTAGTGCAATTGCTGGGTAGTAGGGTAGTTCTATTTACAACTTTTTGAGGAACCTCCATGCTCTTTTCCAGAGTGCCTGAATCAGCTTGCATTCCCACCAACAGTGTAGGAGGGTTCCCCTTTCTCCACATCCTCGCCAGCATCTGTCATTTCCTGACTTGTTCATTTTAGCCATTCTGACTGGTGTGAGGTGGTATCTCATTGTGCTTTTGATTTGTATTTCCCTGATGCCAAGTGATGTGGAGCACTTTTTCATGTGTCTGTTGGCCATCTGGATATCTTCTTTGCAGAAAGAACAGATATCCAGTCAGTTCATGTCCCTGCCCACTTCTTGATTGGATTATTTGTTCTTTGGGTATTGAATTTGCTAAGCTCTTTATAGATTTTGGATACTATCCCTTTATCTGATATTTCGCTTGCAAATATCTTCTCCCATTCTGTCAGTTGCCTTTTGGTTTTGTTAATTGTTTCCTTTGCTATGCAAAAGCTTTTGATCTTGATGAAGTCCCAATAGTTCATTCTTGCCCTTGCTTCACTTGCCTTTGGTGATGTTCCTAGGAAGAAGTTGTTATGGCTGAGGTGGAAACGGTTGTTGCCTGTTTTCTCCTCAAGGATTTGAATGGATTCCTTTCTCACATTGAGGTCCTTCATCCATTTTGAGTCTATTTTTGTATAGAAAATAGTGTAAGAAATTTTTGTATAGAAAATGGTGTAAGGAAATGGTCCAGTTTCATTCTTCTGCATGATGGCTGTGCAATTTTCCCAACACCATTTGTTGAAGAGACTGTCTTTTTTTCCATTGGACATTCTTTCCTGCTTTGTTGAAGGTTAGTTGACCATAGAGTTGAGGGTCTATTTCTGGGCTACCTATTCTGTTCCATTGATCTGTGTGTCTGTTTTTCTGCCAGTACTATACTGTCTTGATGATTATAGTTTTGTAGTAGAGCTTGAAGTCTGGAATTGTAATGCCACCAACTTTGGCTTTCTTTTTCAATATTCCTCTAGCTATTCGCAGTCTCTTCCAGTTCCATATAAATTTTGGGATTATTTTTTCCATTTCTTTGAAAAAAGCTGATGGTATTTTGATAGGGATTGCATTAAATGTGTAGATTGCTTTAGGTAGCACAGATATTTTCACAATATTCTTCTAATCCTTGAGCATGGAACATTTTTCCATTTCTTTGTGTCTTCTTCAATTTCTTTAATGAGAACTTTATAGTTTTCTGCGTACAGATTCTTTGCTTCTTTGGTTAGGTTTATTCCTAGGTATTTTATGGTTTGGGGTACAATTGTAAATGGGATGGACTCCTTAATTTCTCTTTCTTCTGCCTTGTTGGTGTATAAAAATGCAACTGATTTTTGTGCATTGATTTTGTATCCTGACACTTTACTGAATTCCTACATGAGTCTAGCAGTTTTGGAGTGGAGTCTTTTGGGTTTTCCACATAAAGTGTCATATTATCCACAAAGAGTGAGTGTTTGACTTCTTCTTTGCCGATTTGGATGCCTTTTATTTCTTTTTGTTGTCTGATTGCTCAGGCTAGGACTTCTAGTACTATACTGAATAGCAGTGGTGATAGTGGACATCCCTGCCATGTTCAGGACCTTAGGGGGAAAGCTCTCAATTTTTCCCCATTGAGAATTAATTCGCTGTGGGTTTTTCATAGATGGCTTTGATGATATTGAGGTATGTACCCTCTATCCCCGCACTGTGAAGGGTTTTGATCAAGAAAGCATACTGTATTTTGTCAAATGCTTTTTCAGCTTTTATTGAGAGTATCATGGCTCTTGTTCTTTCTTTTATTAATGTAGTGTATCACATTGATTGATTAGCGGATGTTGAATCAACCTTGCAGCCCAGGAATAAATCCCAGTTGGTCGTGGTGAATAATCCTTTTAATGTACTATTGGATCCTATTGGCTAGTAATTTGGTGAGACTTTTCACATCTGTGTTCATCAAGGATATTGTTTTGTAATTCTCCTTTTTGTTGGAGTCTTTGTCTGATTCTGGGATCAAGGTAATGCTGGCCTCATAAAATGAGTTTGGAAGTTTTCCTTCCATTTCTATTTTTTGGAACAGTTTCAGGAGAATAGGTATTAATTCTTCTTTAAATATTTAGTTAAATTCCCCTGGGAAGATGTCTGGCCCTGGGCTTTTGTTTGTTGGGAGATTTTTGAGGACTGCTTCAATTTCCTTACTGGCTTTGGGTCTGTTCAGGTTTTCTGTTTCTTTCTGGTTCAGTTTTGGTAGTTTATGCATCCATTTCTTCCAGATTATCAAATTTGCTGGTGTATAGTTGTTCATAATATGTTCTTATAATTGTTTGTATTTTTTTGGTATTGGTAGTGATCTCTCTTCTTTCATTCATGATTTTATTTATTTGGGTCCTTTATCTTTTCTTTCTGATAAGTCTGGCCAGGGATTTATCAATCTTATTAATTCTTTCAAAGAACCAGCTCCTAGTTTTCTTGATTTGTTCTGCTGTTCTTTTAGTTTCTATTTCATTGATTTCTGCTCTGGTCATTGATTTCTTCTCTTCTCCTGCTGAGTTTAGGCTTTCTTTGCTGTTCTTTCACTAGCTCCTTTAGGAGTAGGATTAGGTTGTACACTTGAGACCTTTCTTGTTTCTTGAGAAAGATTGTATCGCTATATACTTTTTCTTCTCAGGACTGCCTTTACACAAAATCTGTGTCCCACAGATTTTGAAAAGTTGTGTTTTCATTTCCATTTGTTTCCATGAATTTTTTCAAATTTTTAAAAAATTTTTCAATTCTTTAATTTCCTGGTTGACCCATTCATTCTTTAGTAGGTTGCTCTTGAGCCTCCATATGTTTGAGTTGTTTCCAACTTTCCTCTTGTGATTGAATTCTAGCTTCAGAGCATTGTGGTCCGAAATATGCAGGGAGTGATCCCAATCCTTTGGTACTGGTTGGGACCTGATTTGTGACTCAGGATGTGATCTATTCTAGAGAATGTTCCATGTGCACTAGAGAAGAATGTGTATTCTGTTGCTTTCGGATGGACTGTTCTGAATATATTTGTGATGTTCATCTCATCCCGTGGGTCATTTAAGACCTTTATTTCCTTGTTGATCTTGTGCTTGGATGATGTGTCCATTTCAGTGATGGGGTGATAATGTCCCCTACTGTTATTGTATTATTGTCGATGTATTTCTTTGACTTTGTTATTAATTGGTTTATGTAGTTGGCTGCTCCCATGTTAGGGGCATAGATATTTAAAACTGTTAGATCTTCTTGTTGGACAGACCCTTTTACGTATGATATAATGTCTTTCCTCATCTCTTATTATAGTCTTTGGCTTAAAATCCAATTGATCTGATATAAGGATTGCCACCCAGCTTTCTTTTGATGTCCATTAGCATGGTAAATTGTTTTCCACCCCCTCACTTTAAATCTGGAGGTGTCTTGGGTCTAAGATGAGTTTCTTGTAGGCAGCATATTGATAGGTTTTGTTTTTTTATTCATCCTGATACCCTGTGTCTTTTGATTGGGGTATTTAGCCTGTTTATATTTGGGTAACTATTGTGAGATATGAATTTAATGCCATTGTATTGCCTGTAAGGTTCCTGTTACTGTATATTGTCTTTGTTCCTTTCTGGTCTACTACTTTTAGGCTCTCTCTTTGCTTAGAGGACTGCTTTCAATATTTCCTATAGAGCTGGTTTGGTGTTTGCAGTTTGCAAATTCTTTTAGTTTTTATTTGTCCTGGAAGCTTTTTATCTCTCCTTCTATTTTCAATGATAGCCTAGCTGGATATAGTATTCTTGGCTTCATATTTTTCACATTTAGTGCTCTGAATATATCATGCCAGATCTCTGTGGATAAGTCTGCTCCCAATCTAATATTTCTACCATTGTATGTTACAGACTTCTTGTCCCAAGCTGCTTTCAGGATTTCCTCTTTGTCACTAAGACTTGTAAGTTTTACTATTAGATGACAGGGTGTGGACCTACTTTTATTGATTTTGAGGGGGGCTCTCTGTGCCTCCTGGATTATGATGCTTGTTCCCTTTGCCATATTAGGGAAATTTCAATTGTAATTCACTTCAATATACCTTCTGCCCCTCTCTCTCTTCTTCTTCTGGAACCCCAATTATTCTAATATTGTTTTGTCTTATGGTATCATTTACCACTTGAATTCTCCACTCGTGGTCCAGTAGTTGTTTGTCTCTCTTTTGCTCAGCTTCTTCATTCTCTGTCATTTGGTTTTCTGTATCACTAATTCTCTCTTCTGTCTCATTTATCCTAGCAGTAAGAGACTCCATTTTTTTAGTGCACATCATTAATAGCTCTTTTGGTCTCAGCTTGGTTAGATTTTAGTTTTATTTCTCTAGAAAGGGATTTTATTTGTCCAGAAAGTGTTTCTCTAATATCTTCATGCCTTTTTTGAGCCCAGCTAGCACCTTGAGAATCATCATTCTGAACTCTAGTTCTGACATATTACCAATGTCTGTACTGATTAGGTTCCTAGCCTTTGGTACTGCCTCTTGTTCGTGTGTGTGTGTGTGTGTGTGTGTGTGTGTGTGTTTATGCCTTGTCATTTTATCCAGATAAGAATATATGAATAAGAAAATAAAATATTAAAAGGGTGGCAAAGACCCCAGAAAAATGTATGCTAACAAAATCAGAAGAGACACAAAGCCAGGGGAAGAAGAGAGAGGAAAAAAAGATAAAAAAAATAATATATACATATACATATATTGGACTGGTGAATAGAACAGAACCACCCACTTGATTTTGGGTGTATTCTGGTCTCTTTGAAGAAACTACCTCCCAAATTTTAAAGAAAGAAAAACATATATATACAAAAATAAGGGTAAACACAATAAAGGGATGGAATATGACTATAAAGATGAAAATTTAAAAAGAAAATTTTAAAGGAATTGATAAGGTAAGTTGGTTGGAAAATGAAAAAAAAAAAGAGAGAATATGCTTAGGCTGGAGACTAGAACAAACCCATGTGCTAGATTTAGAGTATATTTTGATCTATTAGAAGAAATTGTATCCCAAAATTTTAAAGAAAAAAAACTATATGTGTATAAAAAATAAGGTTAAATACAATGACAGGATAAAATATTATTGTAACAATGAAGGTTTAAAAAGATTTTTTTAAAGAAAGGTATTGTTAAGAGAAACTAGTTAAAAAATGTTAAAAGAGGAAAAATGAAAAGTTAAAAAAATAGGATAAGAAAAACAATAAAATTAAAAAATAATTTAACTTTTCAAGACTAAAGGATCATGGGTGAAAAGCCATGAATGCTATGCATTGCTTTCCCCTAGCTTCTGGAGTTCTGCAGTTCTCCTTGATCAGTGAACTTGGTCTTGCCTGGATGTTCTTGCTGATCTTCTGGAGGTGGGACCTGTTGCAATGAGTCTCAAATGTCTTTTCCTGAGGTGGAATTGCACCACCTTTTCCAGGGACCAGGCTAGGTAATCTGCTCGGGTTCACTCTCAGGAGATTTTTTTTCCCTGAGCACATTCCGTAGAGCTCTGGAGGATGGGAATGAAAATGGTGGCCTCCCAATCTCCAGCCTGAAGGAGAGAAGAGGTAATGGCCCCACTCCTCAGTGCACCTCAGAGAAGTGCAATCACTCCTGTCTCTCTGGTCTCTGGCCATGCTCTATGCTCACCCAGGCTGTGACTGAGCATTTCTGTCTCTGGCACAGAGCTCCGTTTGGAGTCTCCAAACCCAGCAGATTCCAGCCATGCATTCCTGTGCCACTCCTGTAGAAGGAAGAAGAAGGTGATCTTTCTGAGTCTGCCACTTGTGGAGTCCCTGCTCGAAGAGCAGTTTCTTGACTGTGCCTTGGAACATGGTTTAAGGTAAACCTGATCTAAAAGCTCACTCCTCAGCTCTGTCTCTGTAGTCAGCTTCCCCACTCAAATACCTGGGAGCTCTGCCACTCACAGGAACCCCCGATCTTTCTGTGACCCTGCAGGATCTGAGACCACACTGTTCCGGCAAGGGTTCCACCCCCGCTTAACCTTTTGAGTGATGTCCCTCAGTGAAGAAGACTTCTAAAATTTCTGATTTTGTGCTCTGCTGCTCCACTGCCTGCTGGGAGTCACCCCATCCCCCATGGTCTATCTTCCTATCCTTTTGGAGTCACTTCTCTGCATGTCTTACCTTTCAGAAAGTGCTCGATTTTCTGTTTCTAGAATTGCTGCTCTTTTTCTCTTCTATCTCCTGTTGAGTTTGTAGGTATTTGGAATGGTTTGATAATTATCTAGCTGAACTCCTGGGACCAGATGTCATTTTGGTCTGCTTCTCCTCTGTCATCTTCTGACACCTGTCAGATAGAGAAAATCTTAAGCAGGCTCATCACCCAGGGTAGAGCCTGATGCAGAGCCTGACATGGGGATGGAAGAGGGGCTCAATCTCACAACCCTGAGATCATAACCTGAGCCGAAACCAAGAGTTGGATGTTTAACCAACCAAGCCACTCAGGAACCCCAGGTTTTTTTTTTTTTTTTTTTTTTTTTTTTTTTTTTTAATCTATTTTGAGTTCACTTTTATATCCTTATATAGTAAGTCACTATTCATATGAATTTTAAAATACAAAAATATATAATATCACATGCTGTTATACACAGATATATACATATGTCTATATAAATATAAATACAGAAAGTCTGAAAAAAGATTGGAAGATTACACATCAGTTTCAAGAAAATTAGTTTTTTTCTGTAAAGATGTTGACAACAATGCAATGGGTGGATTAGGTGTGGATTTTAATTATATTGGTAAAGTTTTACACCTTTTAACCAAAAAAAGAAACAAAAAAAAAAAAAAAAGAAAGAAAAGGAAAAGTGATCTAAAGCAAAGAATGACATAGAATAACTTTTGGTGGTAAGGAAGTCTTATTCTCTGAACTCTGCGTGTTTGCAATATTTCATAATTTTGTAAAATAATTAGTCTTGTATTAGATTTTCCCAAGAAGTGCAGATTGGAAATATGATCAAATTTTACTAGGAATCAAATTTTCTAGATATTTAAGTAACCACATTAAGTGTGAAAGGTACAGCAATAGAACAGTAAATATTTGTCATGGTTTTAAGAAATTTGTTAACCAAGTAGGAAGTTGGTACTTAAACTTAAGAATAAAAATATGCAATTTTCATTCTTCCATGATGTGTTACTCTTTACCAAACAAGTTGACATATGTAATCATAATTAATCATGGCCTATTAAAAATGCCTTTAATGGGAAAATGAAATACTATGTATTAACTTAAATCTACTTAGTATTTTTCTTTAACATAGACATTTCATTAAGGACACTGATAGTCTCCTAACATTAACATTGTATATTATTTGTTCTGTCATTTCTTATAAAAAGGTTTGATCATTTAAATTGATGGCATATTAAAAAATAGAGTGAGTTCAAAAACAAAAACAAAAAATAAATTTTGACTTGGTAGAGAAACGTAAAATTCCTTGGCATATCTAACTTACTCTAAATAGCCAAAGAATAGGCATATCAAATATGTTTTTCTTTAATTATGTATAATGCATATCTTAGTCCTTCATTTATCAGCGGTTTTTAAACCATTCCTAATTGTTGTTTAAACTAGTTTATTAAAAGTTAAAACTTGTCAGAAATTTTTAAAAAATCTAAATATTTCCTAGATATAGAAATCATAGTCCTTCAAAATACTGAGTAAAAAGAAAAAAACATAAAATGCTACCAGGATAAAAAAACAAAAAAACAAAACAAAAAAACTGCCATCAAAGAACTTAATCCTAGGCTCTCTAAGACTAATATTATCAGCATCTATTGACCAATTTTAATTGCATGGTTATGCCAAAATAAAGCTCATAAATGATTTCTGCTTATCTATATTAGACTTTGCAGTTATAATAGTTACAATGACAGCAGAGCTGAAAAATCTCAGAACACAAGTCTGCATGAGACTGTCAGAGTAATTTTAGATATTTTTTGATCTTGGATTCTGATCTCCTAGTGTTAGATTCTTGCCTATTTTGAATTTTGGTATCTGTACTGTGAAATTTCATGTTGTAGTATGGAAATTATAAAGTCAAGTTCAAGGTCACCTACAGGTATTGTACTTACAGAAAATAGTATCAGCTTGTGCTGACCAATGAATGATGAAATGAAATAAAATATTATTCTCATAAAGTTTCAGTAAGTTGGGGACACAGTTTTGTAAAGAATATCTATATTCACCTTGGGTCCCTCAAATTTGAAACTCTTGTGTTTTTAATCTCCTATTCCCATGTGATATTAATCTATTAAAATCTGAAAACTAAGGTTTTATTTTTCCTATCTGCTGTGGATTACCTGAAATCAGTTTCATCTTAGATGTTTCATTCTCTGAAACTAACCCTCTTCTGTGACACACACACATTCTATTTGGAAAACATAATTAATTGCAAAGCACCAATTTGTCTTCGATATTCATTATCTGTGAGTGTTTATTACTGTACTAGAAAATTATATTACAATTCTCTTTTAATTATCTTCCTGAGGATATAGCTCATTTCCTGATGACAACTGGAAAACATCCAAATGACTACCAGCCACAATTAAGATATGTTTCTTATACAGAAGCTTCAGGAGATATTCAGTCCTTGAGTGTTTATTAAGTGCAGCTTCAATCCTAACCTTGGATATAAAATATTAGTGTATATAATATATATGTGAAAATCTGATGAATTTTTTTGGTGGCTTTATATAAAATTGTTTTAGAAAAATTATCTTTTAGTTGACTTCCAATCTGTGTGAATAATATGTCTATAATCTATCTATCTATCTAGATATGGAAAGAGTTTGGCTCTGGTATTTCAGTTTTTATAGGAGCTATTATAAGGAAATATGCACATAACTGGTTAAGGAAAAAGGTCTCCTCAGGACCCTGAGGTTTTTCTATCTGGAAGAAAAGAAATATTAAATAAACAGTATAAGAAGATAAATGACATACTATTCAGAGAAGGAATATAAGGATTTTTCTCTTTGAGAAATTAGGAGATTCTGCATGTGATTCTGCATGTGATTGTGGGTTTTGGGAGTAAGTAGAACATGTGGGCCCATACAAAAGATAGGTTGGGGCCAACAGAGTACTTTTTAATTTTCAAAGTATCCAACCATGTTATTTCATGGAATTGAGCATATTTGTTATTACATGTGCTGTGGTTAAAGAGAGGCCAGGACAGTATCATAGATGCATCTTCAGGAGTCACAAGCAAGATTTAGTCATGTTCAAGAGAAGAGGCAGTTTATTATCATTTTCATGTACTAAGTCCATTTATTGAGCAAGCACACAATAAACGTTAGCTTTTACTCTCACTGGCAAGGATGTGATTGCAAAACTCCTGGAGTAGGTGCAGCTAGTGGATGCTTCCAGCAGGGGGAAGCAGACCCCTTCATAGTGGGGTAGCTGATTTTAAAAGCATCCCATTTGCAACTAACAATTACCAGGGAGTTGGTTTGTTGGTATCTCTCAATGGTCATTGCCAGAAACATGATGGTGCTAACCATCTTCTTAATCTTCCCTCTTTTGTAGGCATTTATATTTTCAACCTGCATTTTTTGAGTTAAATCTGATGGAGGCAGTAAATATTTTAGGAGCAGAAAAAGAAGGGTACGGAAAGTACTTTATATATTTTTATATGTTGATAAATATATTACTATTGTTCAGTCTATAAGACAGTCTCAATTAATGATTTATGCTCCAGACTCCCTACTGAGTCTGGAGTCTAGAACCACAGATGCCATGGCAGGCACTGCCCAAATCTGAACATAGCCACAGATAAATTCTAGGTACAAACATAATATTGAGATCTCACAACTTTGCTACTTCAGCTTGTTTTTGGTTTTACCTTGGTTTCTTTGTCCTGTCCAATTGCAAGGAGGAGAGCTAGAAAAGGTTACCTAACAATATTCATGCAGAATTCTAAGCCTCTTGTTAAGCCCATTCAGACAAACGAAGCTGCTGCTATTCACATGCCCTTGTCTTGTTCTACTTGTTGGAATTTTCTTCAAGTTAAATGAAGATTATTGGACTAGATTACATCCTGTGTGATAAGGACCTAAAGTGTTTGGTTTGGATAATAACAGAAAGAATGACTATAAAATACTAGAGATTTCAGAATGTTGAAACACCCTTTTAATTTAAAAGATGTTTTGTTACAAAATACCCAAAGCTTCAGGTGCTCATTGTCCTATCAACTAAGCTTTTTCATTCATCTGCTTATTTTGTGATTTTACAATCAGCACTGATCTCATTTTCTATTCCCTAGGTGGGGATGGGAAGGAAATCTATTCGGTTCATGTATATTTTTCCTGCTGTCTCTGGGTTTCTGTGTCATACTCTTTTTATCATTTCTTTAAAATAAGTCTTATATTTTACTTCTTAGCCCCTTAAGGCTGAACCTCCCTCAAACCTTGCACTCAATTCCATAGTTTAATCACATTAAACATAGAAGCTGTATTATCACAAAAAGTGGATAAAGAATTCTGTGCTTTGAGTAAGTACTTACTGTCCACTTGCCACTACAAGTATTAGGAAAGTCACTCTCTCCTAACTGGTTATCTTTTCGATGTAAATTTTATTCTCTTTCATATTAGACAATAAAAACAAGATTTTCCCCCTTCCTGACCCAGTTTAAGAGTATTATGCTTTTCCTTCTCAAAGAATATTTAGTCTATGCAATATGAATGGAAAGGAGCTGGGAAGTGCCCAAGTCTATATAAAATGATTAGCATTTACATCATTGGTTGACAAGCTGTCTATTTTACCAAGTTGCCTTCATGTTTACCTAAAAGGGATAATATGTTGGCAGAACTCATTTTACTGATATGGCATATGTTTCTGGTTGTTGAAATCCCACTTATCTTTTAAGATGTTGCTGCAGCACCATCTCTTCCATGAAGGCTAAAGCATTGATTACTTTGTTCATCTGTACATGAACCATGTCTCCTCATGTTTCCTACTACTTGTTTTGGAAATGAACGATTACTATACTCTCTCTAAGTGGCTTGAGCACTGTGACCTATAGTCACTCACTCTAGTGTCCAACAAATACCTGGTAGGTAGAAGCATGCAATAAATTGTGTTATCTTATACCCATCACATCTTGTTTTCTAATATTGTTCAAATTTTATTCCTTAGCTGGAATATTTGTATTTCAGCTGACTCATTTAAAACAAATATTATCATTATAAGTAGACAGGAGGAAGGTGGTAAAAGCATTTATAGAGTTTATCAAGAAAAATATTATGGCTTCTTTATTTCCTTCACAAGAAAAGCAAACACTGGCAATATTTATGTAGATATTTTCTTACTGGACTGGAAATTATAAAACTGGTTACTTTAAAAAATAGCAACTTGTTCTCTTACTTGGTTTAAACTATGTAGAAGCACCCTTGACACTTTAGTTGGTTTGAGAAAGATAGTGTAAAAGTGCATTGTAGATAAAATCTAAGATAATATTACTCAAGAGTTAACAATAGATGCAGTATTTTATGATCTTCTCTAGAGATGATCTTTTCTAGACCTTCTCCCTAATACCCTCCATATTATCATTCTTTCTTAAAACCAGAGTGGATAATTAGTATAGAACGTCACTGGCATGTTAAAAAATCTGACAATGCTAATGACCTAGAAATTGGTGGTACATAGAAACAGATGCTTGCTCGTGGCTATACAATCTTTTAAAAATACTTTTCCTTCCATATTTTGACAATTCTTTACATTTTCTCAAATTGTTACCTTTCTCAAGATAAATATTTTTCCCCCTTAATGACAGCGTTACTTAGGCCTCACAAAATAGACCCATCCATGTAAGAGTTTGAATTGGAGGTGAGCTTCAGAGGGAACCAGTGGCATCGCTGTTCTTGCTGCTGGCTTGGGTAGAGGCAGAGGCTGGTTACCTCTGGGTTCTGTAGCAGCAGTAACTCCCTTAGCAGGCACTTGTGCAATGTAGTCTGCAGAGTTACTTCTGGAAGCTCATCCTACAAAAACTATGAGGTCTCAAACGTCCTTTAATAAATCCACTGGAGCTCAAACGAAGTACAATAGGTTATTCTGTTTCCTGTAATGAAGAAACTTGTGTCTTATTTTAAAATATTGTATCTGATGCCTTCATCTACCCAGAAACCCCAGAAACCCCACACTTCGTTTCACTCATGGTGAATCCTTGAAAACCATTTATTAATGATAATGGCCTTGCTTTTTGTTTTTGTCCGTAAGAAGGCAAATGCTCTCGACTTAACTAGATCTCTATCTTGTTAGAAAAGAAGAACCAGGGCGCCTGGGTGGCTCAGTGGGTCAAGCCGCTGCTTTCAGCTCAGGTCATGATCTCAGGGTCCTGGGATCGAGTCCCGCATCGGGCTCTCTGCTCAGCAGGGAGCCTGCTTCCTCCTCTCTCTCTCTGCCTGCCTCTCTGCCTGCTGTGATCTCTCTCTGTCAAATAAATAAATAAAATCTTTAAAAAAAAAGAAAAGAAAAGAAAAGAAGAACCATGCATTATGGGGGTTGGTCTTCTAAGTTTTGACTTGAGGGGCACCTGGCTGGCTCAGTCTGTGGAGCACGTGACTCTTGATCTCGGTGTCAAGGGTTCCAGCCCCACACTGGATGCAGAGATTACTTAAATTTTGACTTGAAAACCTAACTTGCTATGCCAAGAAATGTGTTTTCTGAAACCCCCATGAAGATATATATATATATATATATATATATATATATACACACGTGTCAAACATTTTCTTTTCTATATCCTTTTGGAACAAGTTCAGAAATATTTCTGCAGCCAAATACATCTGTCAGTTTCTTAACTTTTAAAGCAAAATTTATGAATTTCATCAAATCATTGCATGATAAAATGAAATAAAACAGTATAATATGAAGCACAAAAATGGCCTTTTATCCAAGTACTTTTATCCAAGTACTCCAAGTATTGTCTTCAATTTTGTATATCTACACTAAAAAAGAAGTTTTGTTGTTTAAACTTCTCTTTTTTTTCTAAAGCATCTAAGAGTCAGAGAGGATATGACAGAATAGATATTTACTCTAACATTCATCTTACTGTCCCAACAAACTAAACAGCTTAAATTGTATCCTTTGCTGTTTCATTAGCATCATAAGGAGTTTAAGGTTTATTGGTTTAGGAGTAAGTTTGAAACTCTCTCTGACATCTTTTGCTTCTTTATACCTGCAGGGCACATAATTGAATTGATCATAAGCCTTGTCTATGGCACATTCTCAATGTTGATCCATCTTCAGCCATCTTTTAATTATTCCTTATTCATTTGTTTCTATAATATAATGGACACCCATGACACTTTCTGGCTGTGGTTTGTGTTTTCCATATTTATACAATATACATTCTTTCTGGAATACCAAACTACTTGAGAGATGAAACAAACAGGAAGACTAGCTTCAGTCCTTTAGTGAATGACTGAGTCTTTTATAGGGAAAAAACATACCATTAAAAAATAATTTGTAATAAAAATACAAGTTAGGGGCATCTGGGAGGCTCAGTTGTTTAAGTGGTTGCCTTTGGCTTAGATCATGATCCTAGGGTCCTGGGATTGAGCTCCACATCTCGCTCTCTTTTTAAAAAAAGAAAAAATATATATGTAGATATACATATATATATATATATGTTTTAATTTGTGAAAGCAATAACTTCATCAGAAATGCTATACACTAACTTACATATATATATACACACACACACACACATATATATGATATAGACATATATATGACATATATATGTATATCTAGATATACATATATAGATTTTTGTAGATATACATATATGTACATCTAGATATACATATATATGTCATATATATGTGTGTGTATATATATATGTAAATTAGTGTATAGCATTTCTGATGAAGTTATTGCTTTCACAAATTAAAAC
>NC_081558.1:180080200-180265554 GCF_022355385.1 Mustela nigripes
CCTTCTCCTTCTCCTTCTCCTTCTCCTTCTCCTTCTTCTTCTTCTTCTTCTTCTTCTTCGAGAGGTTCTGAAAGAGAATCTCAAGCAGGTTCCACCTCCACAGCAGAGCCTAATGGTGGGGCTCGATCCCACACTTTGTGTGTAGTTAGGCAAAAAGTGTGACTTCTGAAAAGTATATCAAATACTGACATTGGATTCTATGGGCTGTTGATAATTTCTCTACTTAGGAGAGAGCCAGAGTAAATAGCTGAGGATTATGTAGGCCTGGGAGAATTTATACATTGCATTTGAAATTTGAGAGCATCTTTGTGAATATTTTAAGATGTTTATTAACCAAGTTTCACAGTGGTTTAAGATTTTATTCATTTATTTGAGAAGGAGAGAGTGTTCAAGAGAGGGGAGGGTCAGAAAGAGAATGAGACTCCCCGCTGAATAGTGAGTCCGATGTGGGGCTGGATCCCCGGACTCTGGGATCATGACCTGAGTGGCAGGCAGGCGCTTACCTAATTGAGTCACCCAGGTCCCCTAAAAGACTATTTTTGAGAAGATTGTAATATTGTTTTTATAGAGAGTGGAGAATTACTAGTTAATGTACTTTTTCTCAGTTATCTGTGTGTTAAGAAAAGCGTGTAATATTTTAGAAGGTTTTATCCATTTTGAATATGTGGTTGATTTTTTATTCACATAAAATAAGTCAGGGGAATGCAGGAAATGTGCTGATGGCTGTTCTTTGGATGTTCGTGTTACTGAATATTAATAAAATTGTGTGATCTGGAGGTCAAAAACATTTTTTTTTAATTTCCAAACTTTCTAGAGCTGTCTGCATTTTTTATTTGGAAAAAGAAACAATATATGGAAAATATTTAGCTGTTTGGAAAAAACAACTGGCACATAATACATCAGTTACCACACACTGTCATACAATACACTGAAGTGGTTACCAAAACAACATGGTTTAATTTTATTTGTTTGTTATTTGCACATAAATATTTTCCACATGAATAATGTCAAAATATCTTCTGATTCAAGCAGAAACCCACAAAACCCATTTCTTTTTCTTCCATTAAAATGTTAAGAAGTAAGATTTACTAGAAGTTCTTGTTGAAACATGAAATTTAAGAGAAAGCCTATATAACTATTTGCTCAGATAAAATACCACAAATCGCAACAGTGCATTTATCATATTTCTTTGTAGGAATATGTATATATACATATGTATATATACATATATATATATTTCAACTTTTAAATTAAGATATATAAGCATTAACTGAACAGGAGTTATAGGATTCTAGTGTTTGTGCAGGCAACTGAGAAAACTGCGTTCTTAATACAAGAATCTTAACTAAGAAATAATCTACAGCTGCTTAGAAATGTATTTTTGCCCTTATTCAAAGATGACTCACTGTCACCATGTGTTGAGAAGTTTCCTTTTTTTTGAATCATAATTGACATACAGTATTATACAAGTGTCAGGTGTGAAAGACAGTGATATTGATATTTTATACCTCACAAAATGACCATGATAAGTCTAGTTACCATCTGTTACCATACAAAGTTATTACAATGTTATCGCCTGCATTTCCTATGTGATATATTACATCCCCGTGACTTATTTATTTTACAGCTAGAAGACTGTACCTTTTAAACCCTTTGACCTGTTTCATCTGTCCCCCGACTCCCCTTTCCTCTGGCACCCACCAATTTCTTCTGTGTATCTCTGAGTCTGTTATTGTTTTGTTTTCAGATTCCATGTATACATGAAATTATACAGCACTTATCATTCTCTACCTTATTTCAGTTAGTATAATACCCAGTAGGTACATCCATGTTTTTGCAAAAGGCAAAATTTCATTCTTTTCTGTGGTTGAGTAATATTCCATTGTGTGTGTGTGTGTCTATATCTCTGTCTGTCTCTAGATATCACATCCGCTTTATCCATTCTTCTATTAATAGACACTTATATTGCTTCTATTCTTTGGTTATTATAAATAATGCTTCATTGAACATAGGGGTACATATATGTTTTCAAATTAGTATTTTTGTGTTATTCAGAGAAAAACCCAGAGGTGGAATCCTGGATAATATGGTAGTTCCATTTTTAATTTTTTGAGAAACTGCAGACCATTTTCCACAGGGGCTGCACCAATTTACATTTCCACCAACAGTGCATAAGGGTTCTCTTTTCTTCACAAACTTATCAACACTAATTCTTGTCCTTTTGATAGTAACCATTCTGACAGTTAAGAAGTGATATCTGATTGAATGTTTTTTTTTTTCTTTTTCAAGTTTTTATTTAAATTCCAGCTAGTTAACATACAATGTAATATTAGTTTCAGGTGTAGAATTTAGGGATTCATCACTTACATATAATACCCAGTGTGTGTCACAAGTGCCCTCCTTAATACTCATTACCCTTTTAATCCATAGCCCTGCCCACCTCCCCTCCAGCAATCCTCAGTTTGTTCTCTATAGCTGAGACTCTGTTTTCTGGCTTGCCCATCTTTTTTCTTTTCTCCCGCTATGTTCACCTGTTTTGTTTCTTTAATTACACATGTGAGTGAAATCGTATGGTATTTGTCTTTCCCTGACTGACTTATTTCGCTTAGCGTAATATTCTCTAGCTCCATCCATGTCATTGCAAATGGCAAGATTTCACTTTTTATGGCTGAGTAATATTCCATTCTCTCTATATACCACATCTTCTTTATCCAATAATCAGTCAATGGACACTTTGGCTGCTTCCATAATTTGGTTATTATTGATAACACTGCTATAAACATCAGGGAGCCTGTGCCCCTTCAAATCTATATTTGTGTATTCTTTGGGTAAATACCTAGTAGTGCAATTGCTGGATCATAGGGTAGTTCTATTTTTAACTTTTGGAGGCACCTCCATACTATTTCCCATAGTAGCTACACCAATTTGCAGTCCTACCAACAGTGCAAGAGGGTTCCCCTTTGTCCACATCCACCAATACCTGTTGTTCCTTGTCTTGTTAATTTTAGCCATCTTGACAGGTGTGAGGTGATATTTCTTTGTAGTTTTGATTCATATTTCCCTGATGATGAGTGATGCTGAACATCTTTTCATGTGCATACTGGCCATCTGTATATATTCTTCAGAAAGATGTCTGTTCAGGTCCTTTCCCCATTTTTAAATTGAATTTTTTTTTTTTTTTGCTATTGAGTTGTATGAGTTCTTAATACATTTTAATATTAATCTCTTATCAGATACATTTCATTTGCAAGAATCTTTTCCCTTTAGTAGGTTACTTTTTTTTTTAAGATTTTATTTATTTATTTGTCAGAGAGAGAGAGAGAGAGAGAGAGAGAGAGAGAGAGAGCATAGGCAGGCAGAGTCACAGCAGAGGCAGAGGGAGAAGCAGGCTCTCCGCTGAGTAAGTAGCCTGATGTGGGACTCCATCCCAGGATGCTGGGATCATGACCTGAGCCGAAGGCAGCCGCTTAACCAATTGCGTCACCAAGGCTTCCCAGACTTTTTGGTTTTATTGATGGTTTCCTTCATAAAAGCAAAAGCTCTTATGTTTGGTGTAGTCTAATTTTTTAAAAAAAATTTGTTTTCATTTCTCTTACCCAAGGACACATGCCCAAACTAAAGATATTGCTTAGACCAATGTTAAAGAGCTTACTGCTTATGTTCTCTTCTAGAAGTTTTATGGTTTCAAGTTTTCCATTTAAGTCTTTAATCTATTTTGAATTTATTTTTGTACATGATATGAGATAGTGTTCCAGTTTCATTCCTTTGCAGGTAGCTGTCCTGTTTCCCCAGCACTTTTATTGAAGAGACATCTTTTCCACACTGTATGTTCTTGCCTCATTTGTCATAGGTTTATTGACATAAAGTAAGGGTGTGATCATTTACGGGCTCTCCATTCTGTTTTATTGATCTGTGTATCTGTTTGTGTGCCAGTACCATATTGTTTGGTTTACTACAGCTTTTTTTTATAGACTGAAATCAGGAAGCATGATACTTCCAGTTTGTTCTTTCTCAAGATTGCTTTAGCTATTTGTGATCTTTTGTGGTTCCATATAAAATTTTGGATTTTTTGTTCCAATTCTTTGAAAAATGCCATTGGTATTTTGATAAGAATTACATTAAATATATAGATTGCTGTAGGTAGAATGGACATTTTAACAATATCAATGTTTCCGATTCATGAGCACAGTATATCTTTCCATTTATTTGAGTCATCTTCAATTTCTGTCATCAAGCTCTTATAGTTTGCAGCGTACAATTCTTTTTCCTCCTTGGCTACGTTATTCCTTTTGATGCAATTATAAATAGGATTATTTTCTTATTTTTTCTTTTTGATAATTTGTTATTAGTGTATAGAAACACAACAGATTTCTATATGTTAGCTTTGTATTCTGCAACTTCAGTATATTCATTTATTAGTTCTAATAATTTTGGATGGGTTATATGCTTTATAATGTATAGTATTATGTCACCAACAAATTATGACAGTTTTACTTCTTCCTTTTCAATTTGTATGCCTTTTTTTTCCTTGCCTAATTGCTATGTCTAGGACTTTGAATATTTAATAAAAGTGGCAAGAATGTTTTTGATCTTAGAGGGAGATGTTTTAGATTTTCACCATTGAGGATGATGTCAGCTGTATATCGCTTTTACTATGATGAGGTATGTTCCCTCTTTACCCTTGTGGTTGAGTGTTTTCATTAAAATTGGACATTGAATTTTGTCAAATGCTTTTTATGCCTCTTTTGAGACGATCATATGATTTTTATCTTTCATTTTGTTAATGCAGTTTATCATACGATTTATTTGCAGATGTTAAATCATCGTTACATCTCTCAGATTAATCCCTCTTGGTCATGGAGCATGATTCTTTGAGTATACTGTTCAATTCTATTTGCTACTATTTTGTTGAGGAGTTTTGCATTTATGTTCATCAGGGATATTAACCAGTAATTTTTTATATAGAGTCTTTGTCTGGTTTTGGTATCAGGGTGATGTGGGCCTTGAAAAATGAGTTTGGAAGTGTTCCTTCCTTTTCAATTTTTAAAAATAATATCTGGTAGAATGTACCTGTGAAGTCATCTGGTCCTGGACTTATGTTTCTTGAGAGTTTTTGATTACTGTTCAATTATTTTGCTAGCAATCAGTCCATTCAGATTTTCTATTTCTACATGATTCATTTTTGGAAGATTTGTGTACCTAGGAGTTTTTTCCCAGATTGTCTAACTTATTGACATGTAATTTTTTATAATATTCCCTTGACTTTTTGTGTTTCTGGAGTATTATTTGCATTTCTCCTCTTTCATTTTTGATTTTACTTATTTCTCTTATATTTTCTTGATGAGTCTGGCTAAAGGTTTTGTCAATTTGATTTATCTTTATAAAGAAACAGTTTTCTTTTTTTTAAAATAAAGGAACAGCTTTTAGTTTCACTGATCTTTTTTGTTTTTTGTTTTGTTTTTAGTCTTTATTTCATTTATTTCCACTCTGATCTTTATTATTTCCTTCCTTCTACTAACTTTGGGCTTTGTTTGTTTTTCTTTTTCTAGTTTCTTTAAATTTAAAGGAAATACTTAATTTAATTTTAAATTTGATTTTAGTTCTTGAAATTATTTTTCTTTTTCTCGTTCCTTTAAATGTAAAATTAGATTGTTTTGAGAGTTATGAATAACTTTTGTTATTTTTAACAAAATTTTGCTTCATCTCAAAGATTTTAGAACATTATGCTTCCATTTTTATTTGTCTCAAGGTATGTTTGATTCCCTCTTTGCTTTCTTTATTGACTCATTAGTTTTTAGTAGCATGTCGTCTTTGAGTTATTGTTTAATAGCATATAGTTTAGTCTCCATGTGTTTGTGTTTTTTCTACTTTTTTCTTATAATTGATGTTTACTTTTATACCATTATGTTTGGGAAAGATGCTTACTACGATTTTAATATCCTTAAATTCATTGAGACTTGTTCCGTGGTCTAACGTGATTTGTCTTGGAGAACGTTCTATGCACACTTGAAAAAGAAGTATATTCCGGTTGTAGCTTGTCGGTGTGTGGGGAGGATGAAGCTCAGGGCACTTGCCCAGCCTAGCTGCAGCTCATCTGATGCATGGGAAAGTCAGGATTGAAATGCTCCCCATCCTGGTTGTAGCTCAGTCTCTGTGTGGAGTGGTAGTGCAGGGTGGGCAGAGCATGCCCTCCAGTACAGCAGTCTCAAGAGATGGCACTATTGTTCTGTAACTAGCAAGTTAGGATGAAATTGTAAAAATGGCATTCACCAGCACTTCTATGCCTGAATAAATTTCCTGCATGTGCTTGCCTCTCCAGCAGCCACTTTAAAACTAGTAAGTGGGTTTCCTTCATGTATAGTCTAGGTGATTTTCACTCTGTTGGTCTTAACTCTGGATCTCAGGGCAGGTGGGTTTGCATGTGAGCTTGATGAGAGTGAGCTCTTTGTTCCTTTTAGTTCTGCAATTCTCTTGGTCTTGACTCTTGTTGAATTTTAAAACTAGCTATTTTGTGGGCTTATATTTCCAGTACTGCCCTCCAGGGCCAGCATGACTGCTATGGGGCACAATTCCTTTATCCTTTGAGGGAGTATTCCATATTTTGGGAATTGCCTCCACTTTGCTGGGTCACTATTTCTAGAGTGGCATCCCAGATAAGGCTGTGTCTACCTCTTCTACCCTTCTTGATGGGTCTCTTGTCTTTTGTTATGGTGGTACTGTTCATCTAGTTCTCATGTCTTTTGAACAAGAAAATTATTTCATACATAGCTCTAAATTTGTTATGTCTGGGGGAAAAGGTGACTTCAGGGTCTTCTAACACTGCTATCTTGAACCCTCTCAGATATGAGACATTTCTCAGCTGGCTACCTCCTAGGACATTACAAAATCCTGATAACAGTCTTCTGTCTTTTCCTTAAACAGCAATTTCCACCTCTACTTGTGTTCCCAAGGTGACTGGTAAGAAGTTGTAATTCATTTTCTAATTTTCAAGATCAATCTGATAGGTTTGGAGTCATTAGAACCATACTTTAACAAATTGAAATGGTATCATAGGTATATATCAATAATCAATAATTATGTTATTGTAATAGTATTATTATTGCAACTATTATTACAACAATGATTATTACAACTTCTTGTTGTGTTTTTGCTAATGTGCAGATCAATTTTAATGTTAGAGTATTAGACATCTCTTGACAAGATAGAAATGTACATATAAACATCTTTTATGTTGGCTAATTGAATTTAAATGAAAACAAACAAATCCTCTCCCATCTATTACTGTATGTTGGACTCATCAAAGCTTTTTTTTTTTTTTAAGATTATTTATTTATTTATTTGGCAGAGAGAGATCACAAGTAGGCAGAGAGGCAGGCAGAGAGGGTGGGGGGAAGCAGGCTCCCCGCTGAGCAGAGAGCCCGATGCAGGGCTTGATCCCAGGACCCAGAGATCATAACCCGAGCTGAAGGCAGAGGCTTAACCCACTGAGCCACCCAGGCACCCTCATCAAAGCTTTTTATACAACAAATGTTCCTTTGATTTCAACATCATTAGGATTTGGTGTTTATTTAAAATATATTTCCATTCATCTGTTAACTTTTCTGTAAGGAAGAAATTTTTGATATATTATAGGTAATACTGAAAGTAGGAGAAAAACTAGAGATGTTTTTAAAAATCTTGGAGAGAAGAGCCTGGGTGGCTCTCATAGCTAAGCATCTGCCTTCGGCTCAGGTCATGATCCCAGAATCCTATAATCTAGCCCCGCATCAGGCTCCTTGCTCAGCAGGGAGTCTGCTTCTCCCTCTCCCTCTGCTGCTTTCTGCCATTGGTAGACTCTTGCTTTCTCCCTCTCTCTCAAATAAATAAAATCTTAAAACAAAACAAAACAAAACAAACGAAATAACAAGAACAAAACAAAACAAAAACAAAAACAAAAAAACCTTTGGTGGTGCCTGGGTGGCTCAGTCATTAAGCAGCTGAGTCATTCAGCTCAGGTCATGATCCCAGCATCCTGTGATCGAGGGTGCTCAGTGGGAAGCCTGCTTCTCCCTCTTCTACTCCCCCTGCTTGTGTTCCTTCTCTCGCAGTGTCTCTCTCTGTCAAATAAATAAATAAAAATCTTAAAAAAATAAATCTTGGGGAAAATATTTGAAATGGTCTTTAAAAGGACTTCCTGAACTGTTTCACATCCAGAAGAACCAGTACAGAAGACCCCTTCCCCAACATCAATAATAATAATAAGGACAATATTTGCAATAGAAATAAAAGTAACAATTTTAGCTTAAATTACAGTTTCCATCAAGATGTTAATAAGTGTAGTCTCTATTGTCTCATGCGAGATAACTTTTTGGGTTTGATATAAACATTTTAAATTCCTGTGTTTCTCCCCATGTAACTAAACATCAAAACAAGATCAAAAGATCATTTCTTACTAACAATTTGCCTGCTGGTCTTTTAAGTATCTAACTTATCGACATGTATAAACTTATAATATGTAAAATGAAAAATGTAAATAGTATGTGCTCAACTCTGTTCCTAGGGAGTTTAGTGAATAAATTTCCATTACTTGAGTGGCAAATGCACCCTAAAGTTGTATAATTCATGCCCTTTTTGGATGAGTTTAATAAGAAATAATCTGCTATTTTTTTATTTTCTTTCCTCTCTCTGCTCCAATTGCACTTCTATAGAAGTTTTAAATGTTTATGTATGTATCCGGTTATGCATATTGTAGACATCTGTCAACTCAGTAAAACTCCTGGCAGGGTAGTCATTATTTTGAAGGAAGAACTGAGCTCATCTTAATGAAACTTAATTTAAAAACTACTTCAATCCAAAATTAAAGAAATAGCAAGTCAGAAATTTGATTTTTACTTTTTTGATTTCAATACCACTAGAGAAAAATAATTTATGTTCTTTTACAAGTGTCTTTAAAACATGCAGTGTGTATATATGTTTATATATTATGTGTGTATATATATATATATACACATATATGTATATCTATCTATCTATCTATCTATCTATATATATGTCTGTGTTTGTCTGTATAAAGTATCATCAATAAATGTCATACCTGTATTCCAAGGGATAACTAGATGTAACGAAGGTCTTGTCTGCAGTGTTTATGTGTGATGTGTAGACTATTCGGGTTTTGTGGGATGCCACATCAAGGTGTACTACTTTCCTTTGAAAGAGGGTGCAAATTGCAACTAGGAGACTATTGAAAGGGGCACTGAACAGATCATGTTAACCAAATATGATTGCAAATTATTTTCCAGTGACCAATTGAATGGATTTGTTATTTTAATAATGTTTGAAATTAGATGTTTATAGAAAACATCTACATGATAATTCATTGTCAGGCAACATTCATTTCTATTTTGTCCTAGTTGGACTATTAAAGGGGAAAAAAAGAACACTGGACTAATTATTCCTTCCTTTAAAAAGTTTTATAGCTTGGGTTATAATTTCATAGATTTTATTACTTATTGTGGGTTGCTGTGGCAAATTTAAAGCATCCTATTTAATAAGATAGACCCTTAGGGCTAAAAATTAATTATAGGTAATTTATTATATTTAGTTTGAATCATAGATGTGAGGTCAATTGATTCCCCTTTATTATGTGAAACATCCTAAACTTACAGATAATTTATTGTATCTGTTTTGAATTTTAGATATAAAGACAGTTCTCTTTTTCCTTTCTTATGCAAATGATCATAAACTTTGTATTTCTTCCTAGGATTCTTATTTAGCAGTACCAGATTTGGATCATTATCGCAATTTTTTTTTTTAACTTGTAACGATTTTATCTGTACTTTGTAATTCCATATATTTTAGGAAAAATTTTATTTTATTAATTTTGGAGAGGGAATCCAAATGTGGATCAAAAAAAAATATTATGAAATCAAGGGGAATAGCAATCTCAATAATTGACCCTGTAGTTCCATACCACTGGGATATGAATGCCACATCTTGGCTAGTGACCACCTAGGAGATCCACTATCCTTTGAAGCACACCATTCCTGAAATATAGAAGTCAGTGCCTCATTAGATGCATCACAGTGATACCATGCTTGTTAAGCAAATCAGCCTCCATTTCCTTTTTGCTTCTCTAACCCTACTTAACATTAGGCTCTTTGCCACTTTTTCCCTCTCAAAGGTCAGCTCAGGCTAGACAAATTTAAGACAGGTAAAACCTGGCCAACCAAACATAAAGAGGCATAACCCAGAGCACAGATATATAAGCACAGCAATAACTGATCCTATTCAAGCCCAGTGAACTGTGTGTAATTGGCCCAGTTAGTAAGTCAAGACAGAGAAACTAAAGATTCTTCACATCAGTGAACATTGCCATGGCATCATGCTCATAGTACCAATTGTTTTATTAGGATACTTAACATCATGTTTGGCAGCACCCCTCTACAGAATTTATGGAGGTCGGGATGAAGAACAGATAAGTATCAATGAACAACAACAACAACAACAAAAATAAAATAGTTAACAACCAAAGAATTCTCTAAGGAGAAGGGCTCAAGTTTTGCCTGGAGTAGAAACAAAAGGGGCAGGGGGAATGGATTTGCTGGCAGGTGGCTCTACTTTATATTGAGGTTTGAAGGTGCCAAGAAGGCCAGGATTTACGTAATTTGAATATCCCCTGTACTGTCAAGGGAGGCTTATCACCATGCACACATGTTGGGAGAAGGGAGAAAAGGGAGGGTGCGCATGAAAAATGTCAGAGTTCAAACACCAAAAATAGAACCAAACTCTTGCTTACACTGACTAGTGTCAATTTTACAATTTTAAAAATTTTACAAAATTTTAAAATTTTGAAATTATATTGCAAAAAAAGCATCTATCAAATACTTGGGAATTACTAAGAGGAAAACTATAACTGAAGTATAGAGAGGTACTAAATGACTATTTATTATTGCTAAAAGAATCTAAGCTTCAGGAAGTAAATAAATTGATATGTTTTCATGTATTGTAGTGCTTGGCACAGAATGTAATAAATATTTTTGAGTGAAAGAATGGTACTCTGTACGGGAATGATAATAATTTGATCTAGAGGGAATGCTCTCTAGGTCAGAGAGAAAGATTTTGAGAAAGCTGATAAGGGCACACGCTTGAACTGTTGAAGAAACACCAACATGCCCAGTGTGGCTGGTTCCAAAGGAATTGTGGTCTAAGATGTGAACAAGCCCAGGAGTGCCTTGGTACATGGCTCAGTTGGTTAAGCATTGACTTTTGATTTTAGCTCAGGTCATGATCTTAGAGTTGTGAGATCAAATCCTGGGGTCTGGCTCTGTTCTGAGTGTGGAGCCTGCTTAAGATTCTCTCTCTCCCTCTCCCCCTCTCCCCCCTCTTAAAAACAAAAACAGAAACAAAAAAGATATGGGAACAAGACCATGTCATCTGGGACATTGTATACCATGGCAAAGAGCTAACATTAATGAATGGTGCTTTTCAGGACCAAATAAAACAATGGGTTAAATAGTATTGGGCAATTTTCCAAATGTGTACAAAATTAAGAGGAGCTCTTCTGATACTTCTAACAAATTTGAATTTAAGAATTTTTAGAAAAAAATTCAGTGCCTTAATTTGATCAATTTCCTTCAAAAATAGCTAGAGGATTGAAAGATGAGAAGTAGTTGGAAGATTTTAAGAAAAATAGTATGATGTGACTTGTATATAAATATAAGGAAATCATTACTATGAGGATAAAGATTGCATAATATAGAAGGTGATTTCAGGAATTCAGCTGGGTATGATGGCAGCTTGTATTAGCTGGTGAGAAATGTCTACCTTTTGGCTGTGTTTTCAAGATAGAACCCATAGGAAATATTGATAGATTGAATATAGAAGTTGAAGGAATTAAGTTAGTGGGTAAGGGGAAAAAAATCACTTTGGACAGTTTTGTATTAGATCTATTGGCTAACATATTTTCAGGTTTCTAATACCTGGGAAAGTGTATTTCTCATGGACAGAGTATAGTATGTATTTATTATATGCAAAGAAAGGCAAAAAGGGCTTGAAAATACTAAAGGGCTGCTTGTTAATAGATATTTATCCAAAGGATACAAAAATAGTGATTCGACCCAGGCACATGCACTCCAGTATTTATAGCAGGAATGCTCACAGTAGCCAAAATATAGGAAGAGCCCTGATGTCTATCAACAAATGTATCAATAAAGAAGATGTGGGGTGTGTCTGTGTGTGTGTGTGTGTGTGTGTGTTTGAGAGAGAGAGAGAGAGAGAGAGAGAGAGAGAGATGGAATATTACTCAGCCATCAAAAAGAATGAAATCTTGGGGAGCCTGGGTGGCTCATTTGTTAAGCATCTGCCTTTGCTCGGGTCATGATCCCAGGGTTCTGGGATTGAGCCCCACATCAGGCTCCCTGCTCTGTAGGTGGAAGCCTCTCCCACTCCCAGTGCTTGAGTTCCTTCTCTTGTGGTATCTCTCTCTCTCTGTGTCAAATAAATAAAATTAAAAAAAAAAAAGAATGAAATCTTACCATTTGAAACAATATGGATGGAACTAGAGGATATTATGCTAAGTGAAATAAGTAAAAAAAAGACAAATATTATATGATTTCACTCATATGTGGAATTTAAGAAACAAAACCGATGAACATGGGAAGGGAAGGAAAAATAAGATAAAAACAGAGAAGTAAACTCTAAGAGACCCTTAACTATAGAGAGCAAACTGAGGGTTGCTAGGGAGAATGGTAGGTGGAGGGATGGGGTAATTGGGTGATGGGCATTAAGGAGAGCACTGGGTGTTACATACAACTGATGAATGCACTATATGTTAAACTAAATGTCTTGCATCTTTTCACTTACCATATGTTTTAAAGGTTTGTCTATATTTTGTAGACATGTATCGGTACTTCATTTCTTTTTAATTACCAAGTAATATTCTAATGTATAATATAGCACATTTTATTTATCCACTCACCAGTTGATAACTCTTGGGTTTTTCATTTTTTGGCTGTTATGAATGTAATGAGCATTTGTTTACAAGTTTTTATGTGGACATCTGTTTTTATTTTTAGATACATATCTAGGAGTAGAATCACTGAGTCATGTGATAACTCTCTGTTTAAGCTTTTGTGGAACGCTATACTATTTTCCAAAGTTTTTCTCTGTACCATTTTATGTCTCTAGTATCATTGTATGAAATTTCCAATTTCTCTACATGCTCCTAAAGCTTGTTATTGTCTGTCTTTTTTATTATATTCATCCTTGAGGGTGTGAAATAGTTTTGATTTGCATTTCCCTGATGGCCATCTAATGTTTTTAATGATCTCAAATTATACTGGTTGCCTGAGATAACTTACAAAGTGCCTTGTTTCAAATGGGTATTGAATTCATCTCAAGCATTTTTTAAAATACTAGAACTAATAATGAATAATATCAAAATGCAGATGGGAAAGTATCTGTACATACAGGATACTTTTGATGGCTTATTCTTACTTATGATTTCTCCACAGATCTTTGCCTGTCTCATGTTTACCAACGGTGGTAGAATTGGTTATGAGTGAAGGATGCACTAAGTGTCATTTGTTTTATTCCCATCAGGTGGCCTAATAACAATAGTACAGATGGTATTTCTAAATAATTATGATGAACCCCATCATTCCTCATGTATAATTCCAATAAAGTATTATAGATTGGTTTTTACAAGAGATTAACAAAAAAAAAATCAAAAGTCACAAAGTCTTTTCACCATATTTTGTTCTCACAGATGCTACCAAAACATCTTACATAAATGTATTTAAAAGATAATTGGCCCTCAAAGAAAGCCATAGCTCTTTTGGGGGAGGATAATTTTGGTACATTAATAACAATGACAATTAATGTAACATGAGAAATAGGTGTTATCAAGGAAAAAACACATTCACTTGGTCACACCAAACAAATTCAAAGAGCTTCTTTGGCTTTTAGTCTTGTTTTGTTTTTTAGCCTTTTTTTTTTTTTTTTGTGAACATACTGTGGAGTTCTATAAATGAAACTGCTGTTTGCTCTTTATTTACTAAGTATGACATGATTCTTGAATAAGTAATTTGTGCAAGAAGATTAAAAAGTCCATTAACATTCTGGTTTAGAAATTTATGACTTAAAATTTTTATAAGCACAAGAATTTTAAAAGTTATATGTTTGTTGAATAAGTAGATTTTTAAATGTGCAATTCTATCAAAATTGCATTTCCATATGGCACAACAATAATTCATAACCATATAAATTTCAGAATTGTCCTACAATGCTGGAGGTTCTATGTAGAAGCAAGAATGATGGACTATAATTAAGTGTATTTGTCCATGCCATCTGGAAGCCTTTTGCAGTCCATTAATTAGCAGGATTATTACAATATTCTCAGCTAATGGATTTTGTCAGATTCAGGCTTTAGATTTGTTTGTGGTTGAAGGGCTGTTTGTGTCTTTGAATTAAGTGCTTGGTTATTTCAGTTATGTGTGAGACTATTACTAAATGCCACTTACCCAATCCTTAACATCTTGTTTTTTAATAGATGGAAACTCAAGAAATTTATTGAGGTGTTTGCAATTTTTGACTGGCAATACTAAAAAAGTACTTATTGTATGTATAATTGCACAAGGTCTGTAGAACAGTACTCATCCTTTATTTAAGGCTACCATGGGTCACATAGTTTGTCTCACCAGGATGGTAGGTTTTGGAGGCAAGAAAAACCTATCCCCTTAAATCAATATGTGCACCTTTTTGCAGAATGAAGAATTTGTCTGATCTGTGTTCACAGTTCCTGGGAGGAAGCTTCAAAACCCTTGGGATTTCCCAAGATAGGGAAATGGTTTTGTTATTTGTGATGGGCCCTTGGACCACATCTGAATTCATGCTAACAATAATTCAGGATGGAGACTGGTCATACTAAAAAGACTAACTATGTGTTTAGAGATTTGGGGCTTTGAGCCTCATATAACAACAACCTGATCTCCTGACACCTGGGAACGATAGAGAGTGGGGGATTGAGTTCAGTCATGTGGCTAAACATTAAGACAATTATGCCTCAGATTTGTAAGCAGTTAATCAGAAATGCAAGTAGATAGGAGATCCCCAAATTTGTAGCTGACATAAGGGCATTCTTGTTGGGGACCATACCACTAACTTGTGGAGTCTGTGCTAACTTTGGGTGATCAATGCCAGAATCACAGAATAGTATTGCAAACTTTCAATTTAGCTTTTCCTTAGAGCTCTCCATTTGACCCTGGAAGTGCTATCTGCAAAGCCTCTAAGTAGCCACATTCTAAACTTTGCAAAATGGCATTGCTTGTTGGCTGGATATCCTGATTCTCTGGATTCTGGTCATCTGTCTTATTTCCTTCCTTATTTAAACTCTTATTTGTGAAGAGTGCTTTATAGAAATTATAGTATTATAGAGAGGAATATGGCTCAATGAAAACAGGATGAGACCGAGTGTTAAGAGTTGAACAGTCATTTAATAACTCTATCGCTAACTATAATTGTGAGTGAAAATAATTGAAAATAATTTGTTCATCACTTTGAGCCTGTTTCTTCATCCAAAAAAAACAAGGTGGCTGATTAAATAACCTTTAAAGTCTCTGGGAGCTATTAGATAGTAAGATTCTTTGAATTTTAATGCCCCCGTTTTCTTGTCAGCAAATGGGAGTCAATCTGACTGATCTCACTCAAATTTGATGAGAAATAACTAAACCATTTTTTACCCATAGGAAAGAAATATACTTTACTTTTTCTAAATGGTTTTGATTCTGTTTAAATTCCACAAAACAAAAGAAAGGTAAAGATCCTAGTGTTAATAGAAAATAGTTTTCCCTCAGAATTCATCAATGAGATAAAATGTAGAGGTTTATCTGGTGAAGAGCAGAGATAGTGTCACTTTATTTGATTTCAACATTAGTATAATGTTATAATTAATACATACGGCAATTTTGTTTAAAATGAGCTTGCAATAAGTGACAGGGTTTCTGCTTACTACCTGAATGTCTGTGTTTAATTTCTTCTTTTCTTTTTCTTTGTTTTGCTTAATAACTCCACCTGACTGTGGCTTTTGAGGAAAATCACTGACATTAGTGCATAAGCCCAAGTATGAATCATTTGGGTCAGTCGCATATTAACCCACATGTATCATTGAGCATCGTAGCACAGGAGCTATGTGATTAGAATGCTACAGAAATTTGCAATATATATATATATATATATATATATATATATAAAAGATTATAAGATTAGGAGTCAAGCAGGGCCAGATTGATTCCTAAGTGCACCATAACAGCTGTGTGACCTTGGACAGCTTACATTAACTTTAAAGAGCCTCAGTTTTCTCCTCTACAAAAATCTTATTTGACAGTGCTGTGTTTAGTGCTTAGTGTTAGTACATAATAAATGGTCAACAAAATAGTTAACTATTCTTGAGGGGATGATGAGATTCCATTTTCTTTTGTTGGTTTCAGGTTCTGCATCTTTAATATGAGCAGGTTGGACTAGATAATTGCTGAAGACTTCCATCTTTAATATTCTGATTCTTAATTATTTTTTTCTTTTTCATTGACAGAATATAATTTATAAGGCCACATTGTGCTATATGAAGCTTCTTGGCTCAAGCTATTTATATTATCCCTGGCATTTTGCAATAGCTCTCCTAGAGTATAGAAGAGGTACTTCAAGTTTATTTTCTTGCCACCATCCTCTTCACCCAAGTGTGTCTGAGGTGGAGCACATTTTCTGGTCTATTCTCTTTGGGACATATTGTCATACTTTGTGGTGGTAGTTCAAGCCACAAATACATTATATGATGGTAAACAATATTAATTTTGAATGAAATATCTCAACCATTTCAATGTGCAGATTTGTTCAAGAACCCCCACAGGGAGAGAAATGTACCCGATAGCATCTCTATGGCACATCCTTTAAATAGACATCATAACTTCAGAACCTTCATTCAGCAGGTATACAACATTGCATTAAGTAAATGGCTTATGTAAAAATTCATTTTCACCCCATAGATTAGCTAGGGCATTATTATGAGTTTTATAAGTGCATATAAATATAGAATTTATTTAAATAGTATTTATCTAGGGATACCTGGGTAGCTCAATCAGTTAGGTGTCTGCCTTCAGCTCTGGTCATGATCCCAGGGCCCTGGGATCAAGTCCCACATCAGGTTTCTTGCTCAGCAGGGAGCCAGTTTCTCCCTCCCCTTCTGCCCTCTGCTCTCTCTCTCTCTGGCAAATAAATAAAATCTTAAAAAATTAGTATTTATCTGAAACAAGATGGGATCGGGAGGGAGACAAACCAAAGGAGACTCTTAATTTCGCAAAACAAACTGAGGGTTGCTGGGGGGAGAGGGGTAGGGATATGGACATTGGGGAGGGTATGTGCTATGGTGAGTGCTGTGAAGTGTGTAAACCTGACAATTCACAGACTTGTACACCTGGGGCTAATAATACATTATATGTTTATAAAAAATAAAAAAAATTAAAAAGTATTTATCTTTTTGTGTCCTCAAAGTCATCAACTTATCCTTTTGGATTCACTCTCAACATTGAGGGAAGGGTATATGCATAATATAAATCATTAGAATTCCAGTCTATTTTGTTATTGTCAAACATTGGATATTTTCATTCTTATTGCAGAGAAGTAAAAAAATTATAGAGTTGAAGAATGAAAATAGGGTTTTCTATTAATGGTGGATTTTACTATCCATTACTAAGCATTGGAATCTAACTAGAATTATTATATTTTTAAAAATTTTTTAGAAAGAACTGATATGTTTCTCCTTAAAAAGGAATCTTGTTCATTGCATTTTTATTTTTGCAAGTAAAAATGAAAATACTTGTCTTCGAAATGGGGAAGGAAGAAGACAAAGTGGGGCAAAATTATTTAGTTGATTTGAGGCTAATGGGGAAAAAAAAAAGCCCCAGCCCTACAATATACACTTCCTTTTTTGCTGAGGAAACTGTTTGGCAAAGATGTTACCTTTAAAAACAAGAGTCAAAAAGGCTGCTGAAGTGTTCCAGATCTACATTTTTCTTTGTGTGTACAGCCATTTACAAGACTATCTTCATCTCCTCACTACAGATTTGATTTTTATGAGGCTCAAATTTTCTTTGTATTGAACTTCTGTCACATTATAATCCCAAAATAAGATTTATTAGGGTACAGCTCCTTTGGCAAGTAGAGGGCTGAGCCTGCAAAAATGACTTTTGAGAACACACTTGAGGAATGGCAAAATTTTAGACAGATCATTTTTTTCTTGGTGTTAGTTTCTAAAAAATCCTAATAGGGAAGTTTCCTTTACAAATATGAATTGAATGGCCAATAAAAGTTGTATGAGGAAAGGATGAATTAATATAACAAAATGAGAAATTTAAGAAAAATGCTATATATTTTTATCCATCCCCCAAATGTTATTATTTCAAATAAAAATATTAAAAAATATAATATTAAGTTTAATTTTGATAGTTATGACAAAAATTTTATAAATGGATCATATTTAGCATCGCTTATAGTTTATTGGACATGTATTATAAAGTCACATTTAAAGACAAGGTGTAACAAATTCCAGTTGATTTATATATATGCCTTTTTCCCAGATGGACTGTTGAACAATTTATCAACTGACACAGTATAGAGTTTTATTTCCTTTTTTATTCATTTATTTTGCATGAATTATCCAGGATAACTGATTAGGTCCCCAAAGCATATTCTTTAGGTGTAGCAACAGGCTATGAATCTTCCCAGAAGGCAGGTGATCTCATTTCTGGCCAACTTAAATCATATTTTTCATACTGGAATTCTTATAGTCTCTGTTTCTTAGGTGCTAACAAATCATACCAAATGTCTGTATCTGGCCCTCACTTTTCTTTCTGTCCCTGGTGTTATTAGTTAGGAGAGCTCTTAAATATGTAACAGACAGTGTGTGAATGAGCAAATTTGGGACAAGTCTTCCAACATTCTCTGGTAAAGGATACAGAGAGAATTAATCCTGATTCCATAGCCATCACTCCAATAAATATTATAAATATTACAAGTTATATCCAGAAGGAATCTTTATTTTAAATATTTTAAACACTTTCTTGGGTCACACTTCCAAGATGACCAAGAAATGAGGGAATAATGGTCGTGCCAAAAAGGTTCCTGGTCACTTGCAGCCTATTCACTGCACTAGCTGTGCCCATTGTGTGCCCAAGACCAAGGCCATTAAGAAGTTTTCTTCAGACCATAATAGAGGCCACTGTCATCAGGGGAATTTCCAAAGCACAAGTTTCTTTGAGGCCTATGTACTTCCCAAGCTGTATGTGAAACTTTAGTACTGTGTGAGGTGTGCCATTTACAGCAACGTGGTCAGGAATTGCTCTGGTGAAGCCAAGAAGGACCTAACCCCCCACCTCAATTTAGGCCCAGGGATACTACTCTATGACCTCCACCAAAGTTCATGTAGGAGCTAAGTCCTTAAGGATGGAAGAAAAACTGTTCTCTGGAAAAAACAAACCAAAAGGAGATTATACTTAAAAAAAAAAAAAAAGATTTTAATCATTCTAGATATTTAGTAAAATGTGAGTAGTGTGTTAACCTTGGAGGATTAGACACAGTGAGTCAAAAGTCATAAGTCCTCAATTATAAAACATGGGGAAAAGGCGTGATGACATTCATAGATATGTCACAGAGAATTTCAGATCACTCATTTCTTTATGTAAAAGCATGTAGGAATAGATGAAATTAGCAGCATACAATTTCAGACCACCAAAGTGCAAAGTGCTATACCTTGGGTAGCTTTTTCCAAACCAGTAATACCTTTACTTCATAGGCATTAATAAATAGCCACACCACTCTATTTTATATAACATTTGTTATTCACTGACATACATTTTAACTTTATTGTAGTGTGGGTATCTCTAGATCTTTTCATCTTAATGTAAGCTTCTTGGTGGAAGGCTCCACCTCCCTTGGTCACTGCCGTTAAACAGTGTCTTGAGCACTGTTACCTCTAGATTAATATCGAGCACTGACAGGAAGTGACTTCCTTTTATACCTTATTTCTAATGGGACACTATTGATGCTAATTTTTGTGAGCACGTCACAAAAACTCTTCACACATTATATTTTAAAAATCTCCAATAACACTAGAAGACCTAAGATAAGTATTATTTTTCTCATGTAACAGTTGAAAGAAAAATAGAGTTGTAAGAAGTCAAAAGATTCAGAAGTAGAATGAAATCCAACTTGTCTAACTAAAGAACTGCATATGATGATTTTAGGATGCTCCAGCTTTAAAAAGTTTTAGTTTCTATTTTATCATGGACAAAAACCCAATGCATTACACAGGACAAACCATTTATAATAGTACAACAGATGGTTAAATACTATCAAACAATTAAGTCATAATTTTGATAACTAATGCAGTATGTGATTGTATTCCCAAACAGAGAAAATGCTAAATAAATTCTTCTGGGAAGTTCTTAACACAGTACTTGAAAAAGCAACTTTGAACTAACACCAAGGTATAGTTAAACAATAATTCTCATATATTACTAAGTATTTTTATGCATAATTAATCCATTGTTTAGAACACACAAAATTCTGATTTATTTATTTATTTATTTATTTTTGCAAAAACAGAAAACTGGAAGCTAAGTAACAAACCAAATATTTACCCAGACCTATAGGGGACTATTTTTAATTCCAGTGTTTAATAGAAATCAAAGCAAATTATGATTTCAAATTGCAAAATTTCTTTTCTCCATGCAAATTTAAGCATGAATGTCTTGTGCCTAGCAGGACAGCATGGGCAGGGGTGGGGTATGAAGATTTGAAAATACATAAAAAAAGCAATTCAGCTGTGGATTTTATATGAGATATAGTGCTCTGGTTTTAAAATTCATCAGTAGTGTCAAAGGTTTGCTATTTTGCATGTCTAAAAAGCTATAATGTACTATTTGTATCACTAATCTATGGCAGATTTACTAGTACAAAATTTTACTATTCCCTTGTAACACTATTCCCTACATATAGTGTTACAACAGCTGTGACGTTAATAATAAGCTTATAAGCAGTAATATTTATTTTGTAATCCCTGAATTTATGTTTCCTTACTGTGAAAAACTTCCATTAATACGGATAAGCTACTGTTAACATTAAATTAAGCTGGATCACTCTCTACACCTTGAACGTAGTGTGGAAAAATACATGATAAACAGGCACTCTTAACATTGTTGAGAAGCATTTAAATATTTTTGAACAGAAGTCATATCTTTGGAACCCAAATTTAAAACCTAGATAAAACAAAGCCTTAGTAATTCAAGACTGAAATGTTTTATGTTAATGTGAGGACTATTTGTGTTTTGATGAAGTTTTACTATTCACTTTCATTTTTCTAGTTCAAAATTTGACTACTTCCTATTTGATGTCTGTCTGTTTTTTGTTTGTTTGTTTGTTTTTAATCACCAAACACTAGGCAGGAGCGATGGTTTCATGAGAAGGCACCTGGGTAGTTGTCTGAGTATTATAATAAATGCCTATTAAACTTCATCTGGCCTTCTGTCCTAACTATGTTCACAAACTCTTCAATAGCTCACTTTACTATTTTTTCTTCTGGTATCTTGTGGAGGAAGGGACATTAAAAAGTAATTTAGTTCAACTCTGTAAGAGAGTTACTACCCATACTGCTGAGAGATCATTTGTGGCAAATAAATAAATAAATAAATAAATCTGACCTGAATTTTTTTTTAAATTCAAACACTTCAAGAGATTATTCACTTTTTACTCACTTTTCAATCCAATTACTTTTCTCCTGACTCACTGAAACATAGTTTCAAAACACGAACATTTTAATGAAGATCATAAGCAGCCAAAGGAAGGAGTGGTCCTTTCAGATAATGGAGCCCATCACAGGAAATTAGGCCTGGGTTTGGAGGAGCCAAAAAACTGCATAGGGAAAGAAATGACTAGTTACTGGAAAAGTGTATCAGAAAAGGAGAAAGGAGAGCAAGAGAAAAGCTTTACATTTATCAGAAATTTTGCTTAAGGCTGGTCCTAGGCGATTTCCTAATTTCAGGACTCGACCCAATTCAAAACTGTTCTAAAAATGAGGAGGGAACTGTAGTTTAAGAAGCTTAAAGGTTTTTTTTTTTTTTTTTCCTATACACCAGTAAACAAAAGTCATAAGTAAGTTGCCTTAAGTATTTTAGACATAGTCTATGTGATTTTTATCAGTAATGGTAATAGCGTGTATGGAGTGAGGAAACTAAAAATATACAGTCTAATTCTTCCTGACCTCATAAAATGTTCCAATACTTTAAATAGGCTTTAGCAATGATTCCAGAGAAAAGGAATCTGTTGCTGCCAGTGGGTTTAATTAGTATAAAATAGTATTCACATAATATTCACCAGCTGTGGTTTGAAAAATACTTTTTTTGAATTGATAAAATAGATGATTTTTCATATTTTGGGATCAACACTCTTATTATATTTTCGAAAGGCAGTTTTAACAGTTGAAGTGGCAGTGGCAGAATGCTGTCATTTTAATTTTTTATTTCAATGTTGTTCTCCAAGGCAGAGCCTCCTATGGAGATTTTAACACATTCTATTTGTTTTTTAATTAGTCATATATCCTGCATCTTTCAGGATAAGTTTCACTACTGTTAGAAGTAAAGAGGAAAAATTAATGGTCGTTGAAATATGAGTAATGAACCCTGTCTAAAAGACGTGTGTATGGGTCTCACGCCACAATTCATAGAACAAAGCCCAATCCCAGCCGTATGGCTGTGATCATCTCTTTGCGGATCTGGTGCAGAAGTAGTAATCAGCCATGCTGATTTTCATTTAAACCACTGGAGCCTCTTATGGGTTCAGGTGAAAATTTCTGTGACATTAAAATAATATCCATTCAATGGCTGGATATAATAGCTGTGTGCTCTGCCAGATAAATTGTAGTTAGTTATACTCTAGAATAGAAAGAGCAAATTTGCATTCCATAAATTTCCACTCCTCAAGTCATAGGTTGTTTGCTGTTCTGCATTCCTTATTTATTTTATTTTATTTTTTAATTTTTTATTTTTTATAAACATATATTTTTATCCCCAGGGGTACAGGTCTGTGAATCACCAGGTTTACACACTTCACAGCACTCACCAAAGCACATACCCTCCCCAATGTCCATAATCCCACCCCCTTCTCCCAAACCCCCCCCCCCCAGCAGCCCTCAGTTTGTTTTGTGAGATTAAGAGTCACTTATGGTTTGTCTCCCTCCCAATCCCATCTTGTTTCATTGATTCTTCTCCTACCCACTTAAGCCCCCATGTTGCATCACCACTATCATATGATCTCCCTGATATGAGGAAGTGGTGATGCATTCCTTATTTAAAGGATGAAGAGCCCTTAGGACAACACTCATTGTCTAAACAAATCAATATTAAAAGGAGTACAGAAAATAAATGTAGAGCCCTCTGTCTATTTGTGGACCTTAAACTACTCATAAACACTGCCACATATATACAATATAGAATAAAATTGAGACATTTCTCTGAAATTTCTTTAATTATTTTCATATTTTTACGGGAATATTTGACAAAATATGGCTTTATCTGTGGGTTCTTAATTAACTCCATATGATGTCTGTCACATCTAATAAAAAAAATCTATAACAGTGTATTTAAGCAAAAATTACCTCAAGTAAACTCTGTATATATCAATCAAATTCAGTAATTCCGAGGAAGGTCCACTAGGTCTTGTAAAATGCTCATGCATTTATTAAACACTAAGTCACACACTTCTATACCTATTAGTTTGCCCAGCTGTGTAGCTGTTTATCCTCTTGTACTGAATTCCTGAGAGAACAAGAGTATTCTTGTTGACATCCCTTAAACTGCTGCTGCCCCATAGGGGTTCAGAGCAATGAAGCGAGAAATTGAGTTGAGGGAGTGGAGAGGACTCTTGACAATATCAGCAACAAACTGTTCTGTGCTAATCATCAGACAATGGCCTTGGAGGATTCTGGGTCCTGACTAGGCCTCTCTTGATGGCTCTGTTAACCTGATGGGGTTGGTCAGATTGTGTTCATGCAAATCTACAACTGTCAATTAGAAAGTAGTGGGGAAAATTAAACATTTAATTCCATGTTGTATGGACAGCATATCAAGCATTTTGACTCTTTTTAAATAAACCAACTGGCTAGAAATCAAGTAAACATAGATGTGCTCAGAATGGAAGTATCCTCTTCAAAAACTAACATCCTAGAACATAAAATCAAACAAATGAAGAGTAGGGAGCCACTTACATAAACATGTAAGTAAGAACACAAGTATACCATTACAGTGACAAAGGACTTATTTATATTTTAAAATTCCTTTATCTAATTAACCATTCTACTTAAAAAAATAAGGTTGTGTTAAATTCTCTGGTAGATTCTCTAAGACACTGTGAAGGATAAATCAAGATTCCTGACACCATGGAGCTTCTAATCTAATGAAGTAATAAGAACTAAAAGCAATAAATGCTGAATACACAAACTGTAAACAGTAAAAGCAGAGGGCAGATTTGTGGAGTCACTGAATAATAAAAATAATCCCCTTGATTTAAATTAACAAGGACTATACTGGGGTGTCTGGGTGGCTCAGTCAGTTAAGCATCTGCCTTCAGCACAGGTCATGACCCCGGGGTCCTCCCTGCTCAGTGAGGGGTCTCTTCTTCTCTCTCTGCCCCTGCATATGTGCTTTCTTTTTTTCCTTTCTCAAATAAATAAAGTCTTAGAAAAATAAATTTGGAAAGACTATACACCTTAAAAATCAGTCTGTGCCGATCAAAAGATACAGAAGGGGTATCTATATTTTATATATTAAAGGTTTTAATTAAAAACAAATAATGTAATAGTATCTGCAAGGTATTCCATTTTTTTCAGGTGGGAATACCATTAAAATCAAATGAGGAAGCTTGTTTGAAAACTCTACTCTCTTCTGATGCTGTTATTTTCAAAGTGGCCTAAGATTCATTGTAGAGAGATAAATTACCAATGACTTTATAAGGAATAATTTATAGAGTGTAGACAGATGTCTTTACAATGATTATCTTTCTGAATGCATCTGTTCAATGTGTTTCTTACGTTTTCAACAAAAAGGTGGCATTTTGGGCTGTAATTCTGTCATTTAATCACATGGAAATATGCCAATTCTTATTAACATCTTGACATTTTATTGCCATAAACTTATCATAAGTTCTTCTAATGTAAAATGGATTTAAATTCACGGAGTTGAGCTTTTTGTTATGTATCCATTAAATGCCTGATCCTTTGCTCCTTACATCAGCATGACTTTCAGTCAAGTAAATCAGCTGTTGGCCAGAATACGAATTATAGATTAGGCCCTGAAAGGTTAACAGTTTGCTGTTTGGGATACAATTGAAAAGCAAGAGAAAACAAAAAGAATAAATGTGTGTTAAACTCCTTCATATTAACTTCTACACCAGCCAACTGACATGTCAAGATCCTTATATTTAGACATTACCCAGTGGAGGCGCCGTGGATTCTTATTACCACACTATAGTTCTTCTGTTGCTTAACAAAAGGTGTTCACCTTTCAATTGCTACAAAATTAAAGGTTTAGCCTGGAAACCTATCTCTAGACAAAAAGAAAACCATTATCTGAGGCTGTAACCAGGCTCATCGAAAGGCCGAAAATGCACCAGAGATATTCTCAGGAACATCAGGATATAGTATAAGGAAAATGTCACCATGATATTTTGTCTGTGTTGCAAATGATTAGAGAACTATGAACTTAGTCCTAATCCAATATGTAATAGACACCCTGAATGCACCTCGATGAATGCGTAACCAGATGTTCCCTAACCTAAAGGATCGTCAAAATCTTTTCTCGAAAGAATGATGATTTCTCAACTATTTGTATTAATATTCACCTGGATGATTTAAAATAAGACACAGAATAGCACACTAACTTTTTTTATTACGTTTGTGTCAAAGACAAAATAAGTTTGACACAAAGGTGGCAATTAATGATTATTCACAAATAAGTGTGGCCAGGGAACCCTTCTGCCGCAGTGGTTCAGAGGTAGTAGCAAGGAGAGTACATTTTATAAAATCAAAAAAGGAAATATTGATAAAGCCTCTCTAATTGCAGCGATTATTCTATTAAAAAGAGATTTGGAGAAAGTTGGTATTGGAGGCTTCAGGTATATTTGGTAATCCTTGGTTGGCTGCAAGGGAGCAGTTTGGAGACATTTCAAAAGAGAAAAGATTGTTCCTTTTTGTTGGGAAGGGGTTGGGTTTTTATGACCAACCACTTCTTGTACCAAGTCAGAGCCAGAGGGTGTTTCATATATGAGAGTTTTCTGTGTATGTACTGACTGACTTGAAGTTAGAAATTGATGGCCATATCTCTCTAAACCTGTTAAAGGCAAGGAAAATGCACCTTGCCATCAAGTCAGACACAGAAAATCTTCCTAAAGTATGCAGACAAAAGGTGTTATATATATTGTGGTTATTGGAAGAAAAATTAAAAACAAAACAAAACACAGTTTTAAAATGACTAACTCTATTTTTACGTGCTATAAGCTAAAAATAGAAAATATGTTTTGTCATGTAAAAACAGACTTTATTTCTACTCTTCGCTAACAAAGGAAAGTAGCCCACTCTACTATCACCATTTTGATCACCATCAGAAAAAATAAATCATTATAAACTTGTTTCTTGCAAACAACCCTTTCAAGCTCGTACATGCTTCTCCCTTTTTCTCGGTGAGCAAAACTTGTTTTTGTTGTTTTTTGTTGGGTTTAGTCAGGAAGTTAACCAGTGAAACCACAAAGTCTTAATGGCAAGACAGTTTGCTAGGGCATGTAGATAGGAGGGGTTCACAGCTGTGTAGGTACTTACAATCTACCTAAAGACATACATACATGCACGGAAAGGAAGAGCAGTAAAAAGCAGAATGGAGTTAAGTGTCACCTGAGTGTTCCAGCAGTACAGATGAACTGAGAGTCAATGGTAACCCTAAAGCATGAGTGACTGTGAACTTGAAAGAGATGTTCCTGAGTCTGAGGTGGTTTGAAGTGGCTGTATGAGATGAGTTCTGAAGAGCCCAGTGCCATTTCTACGGAATCACCTCAGTGAGATTCCACTTACTAAATGGTTGTCTTGATAAAAATGTGAATAGATACAGGAATTGCTAGCTGGAAGAATATTGACATTCCAAGACGACAGAGAAGAATGCTGAGGCAAGGGGTAAGAAGAGGACATTTTTGTTTGACACACATTTGTCTGGCTTATGTTGCATCTTCGCATGAGAACTAGTGAGATGGATTTGACAAAATTGAATGGGACAATCCTGTGGATGCTAAATAGGCGAGGCTTTAACCGGGAGTCAAGGTTTATCTAGGCAACGGTTTTGTCTCACAGAGCCTGGTTTTCTTTCGTCTCACACTATTAGCCTCTTACGATGATCCTCTCCATCATCCAAACTTCAATTGTTAGTTATTCTATGTGTTCACAGGCCCCCACGTGTATATCTCTGGCTGGTAACATTCTCTCATACATAGATCTATAGGTAAAAGTTCATAGTAGACAGTTCTATCTGAAGGTCCTATAAACATTTCAAAGCCAGCATATCTAAAAACGCATATTGTATTTCTCTGTATGCTTTTTCTTTTTCTCCTTCTTTCTTTCTTATCTCAGTAAATGACAGCACCTAGTATTTGCTCTTGACTTTGGATTTGTCCTCACTCTCCAATCCAATGCACTACCAAATCTCACCAACTCCACCTCCAATATATATTCCAAATCCATTAGTTGTTCTCTGATTCCTCTGCCACAAATGTGGATGAGACTTCATTCATTTCTTGTATTCATCTCAGGCTTTGAACTGGTCCCTCTACCTTCAATCTTGCCCCTTCCCATGCCTTCTTCACACAACAGTTAGGATGATGTCCAAGAACACATACCTACCATCATATGCATAAATTAATTTCAGAAATATTAAATATAGAATGTAAAATTTCCACAAATAAATTACTGAATACAGTTAAGGATGACTATATAGAATTCACCCAAAATAGCCAGAATGGACTTATCATTGCTCTTTAAGCCCTCCTTCCTTCAGACTTGTTCAATTTTCCCTACATGTAATGCCTTTTTCCCAGCTTCATTCATCAAATACGCTACTTTTCCATTGGGATTTTTAATAATATTAACAACAACATTTTAAAAATCACAATAATAGCATCACCTCAAATTTTATATGCAATTCCCAAATGCTTTCTCTAAAATGTACCCTTCCAAATTAGTCATGAAAGACATCATGAACGAAGTTATATGACATGACACCTCAAAGATATTAAGTTTCCTGTACAAGGTCATACAACTAGTAAATAGCCACACCTCCAGTTTCCCCACTTCTCCCCATGAGGTCTTCTCTGGACCGTTCTCTTCCTCATGTTTATGACATTTTTGTTTTTAATTTTTTATGGCCCTTGATATTAAGAATCCCTTAAATTTCATACACTGCTTTTCTGTTTGCAAAACAATTTCTCATGCTAAATTCTTAGTTCTCTTTTTTAATACATATTTTACATTAAAATAGTTTTAGATTTACAGAAAAATTGCAGACAGCATAGACAGTTCCTATATGTACCACACCCAGTTCTCTTTATCATTAATATCTTACACTAATATGGTACAGTTTTCACAATAAATGAACCCATATCAGTACATTATTATTAACTAAAGCTATGGTTCACTCAAATTTCCCAATTTTAAAAAATCTCCTTAGATGTTAACCCAATGTCCTTTTTTGCTTACATGATCCTATCCAGGCTATCACGTGACATTTGGTCCTCATTTCTCTTTAACCTCCTCTTGGTTGTTATAATTTCTGAGACGTCTCATTTTTGTGATCTTGATGGTTTTGAAAAATACTGATCTGATATTTGATAGAATGTCTTTTGGTTGTTATTTGTTTGATGTTTTCCTCATGATTATTCTTGGGTTACAGTTTTTTGGAAGAAGAACACACAGGTAAAGGACCATCTTATATCATAGTAAGTGTACCTACTCTCAATATGACATCACTATTGGTGTTAATCTTGATCACTTGACTGAGTTTTTGTCAGTTTGTCCAACAGCTCAGAAATAACTAATTTTCCCTTTCCACACTGTTCTCGATGAATGGAAGTTATCATGGAGAGCCCACACTTAAGGAGTAGGGAGTTATGCTCCACCTGCTTGAGTGCATAGTAGCTACGCAAATTATTTGAAATTCTCCTGTGTGGGCGATTTGTCTATTGTCCCACGTTTATTTATTTATTCATTCAATTATTTATTTATATCAGTATGGATCCATGGATATTTATTTTATACTTCGGACTATAATCAATACTAGTTCATTTTTTTCACTCAAATTTTTACATCTTTGAATATTGGAAGCTCTTTCTGTTGGCTCTCACTTCTCTTTTCTTCTTACAACTGCTTGCAGAAGCTACACTATTCATTCCTTCCACTAGTATACTGCTGCTCCTCCTTAACTTTATGTAATGTAAAAAGGTATAGACTACCTACCAAGTTAAACCACCTCCATCCCCCAGCCTCTCCTCTCCTGCGTCAGTCTCCAAATACAAAGGAAACTAATATAAAACAACCCCCTGCAGTTTAGGTGTTGCATTAGTTTTTATTATATTTTCTCCTTCTTCTTCTTCTTTTTTTTTTTTTTTTTTTTTTGTATTGGTAAATCTTTGCCTTTGGATGTTGGAGTGTTTTATATAAATGTTTTTATTCTCCATAAACACCTGGGTGTCAATAAGTACTTGACCCCCCTATGAACATTTATTGATGTGTAAGTGCTAAGAAATAAGTGGTGATACTGAGAAGGAAATGAGACCCTTTATGAATTTTATTGCAATGACCTGAGTTGGGGATCATATCATATTAATTCATTCCTCAGTAATGAATAAATCAGTGATTTTTAAGCTTTAGTATGTATCAGCACCATCTGAGAATCTTGGTAAAATAAAATTGCTGGACTCCATCTCCAGAATTTCTGATTCAATAGGTTCTGTGTAGACTCAAGAGTTTGCATTTCTAATAAGCTTCCGTGTATTGGTTCGCTAGGGCTGCCATCACAAGATACCACAGACTGGGTGGCTTCAACAACAAAAATTTATTTTTTCATAGATCTGGAGGTTGGAAGTCTAACTTCAAGGTGTTAGTGGGGTTAGTTTCTTCTGAGGTCTCTCTCGGTTTGAAGATGAATGCATTTTTGATGTTCCCTCATAAATTCTTTTCTCTGTGGATATAGCTTACTGCTATCTCTCATTTACACTTCTTATAAGGACACCAGTTAAAGTAGTTATGTAGGGTCACATTCTCATGGCTTCATTTTAACTTAATACATCTTTAAAAGCCCTATCTCCAAATATGGTCAAATTCTGAGGTACTGGGGATTTGGGTTTCAACACATGAATATTGAGGGGAGGGAAACACAATTAACCCTTTATACCAGCTTATACTGATGTTGATGTTAAGATTTATTGACTTAAATCGTCAGGAAAAGCTGAGGATGTGTGAAGAAAATCTGACAGTGATCTGGATGAGTTGTGATGACAATGCCGGTGAAGAAAAGACAGAAGACGACTACTGGATAGGAAGTCTCCTCTTTCACAACTTTGACTAAGACTGACAATCATACACCAGGTGGTTTGGGAACAAGTTGAGTTGTTGTCAGGAAAATGCTTTGTTTTTCACCTTCCACAGACTCCAAATCATTAGAAAGATTGTATCCATGTGAGAGATGTTTAAAATTACTGGAAATTCAGAGCCGTCATAAGACATTTGCCGATTCACTGCTTAATGTGTTGTTTTCTGCTTCCTCCTTATGGCTTCCTGTAGATTACTCTTAAAGGTGTTTATGAATGGGGGACACTGAGCTTTCCAGACTTAATTACAATGACATTTAAGTTGGGAAGATTACATGTATCATGACGATTAAGGAGCACCTCATTTCAGAGGGTTTTTCAGCATAATTTAACAGAGGTCTCTCCAGAGAGATAAGCAAGTATTTCTGCCAATTCCATGTGGATCAGGATTTATATTTTTAGTTCACACTCTGAAGTTAATGGCCCTTGAGAATACATGCCAAGTGCTGGGATCTCTAATTTAGCATTCTGTCTTGCTTAGGGTTCAAGTTTCATAAACTCTCTCTCATATGAACAAGGCCAGGCTCTAGGTCACTCAGAAAAAACAAGAGCCACTATTGCAAAACTCTGTTTTTGTCTTGATCCCTATAAATTTCTCCAATAATTCATTGTACAATTAAAGAAGATAATTGTGTGTGTATGTGTGTATGTGCATGCATTTTTGTTTTCTATTCCAGTTAGCTATAATTTCATACAGTAAACCGATACTCTTACTGGAAGCATCTCTGGATTTCTAGTTTGCTAGTTTACTAAAAATGTCCTTATTTGCTTAGTATTACTTTTATCATTGCCAAGTTTCTTGAAAGTAGAGTTTGTGCTTGCTGACTCGTCTTATTGTCTTTGATTTGAATCAGTATTAAGTAAATGTGGAAGGGACCTTAGTGGTTATGCATCTCAAACCACATATACTGTAGTTTTCAGAGATCAGCAGAAAACACAACACCACTGAGGCCAGGACAGAAAAGAGGTATATCAGAAGAAGCATTTGAGAAACTTTTATAAGAGTCAAAGTGAAATCAATGAGAACTAATTTTATTATCTTCCCAATCTTCCATTTCAAATGTGTGTGTATACATGTGTTCTTCTGTGTATAGGCATGAATTCTTATGGCAGGGGGGAAGAGAGGAAAAATACACTCCCTAAATAATCTTCAGAGACACCTCCTTCTTTTCTAAGTTCCATATTCAGTCAATCACAAAATATTGAAATTCAAACTTCCAATAGGTTCTTGATCCAATATTGATTCTTTGCCACAAGTAACATCAACCTTACAGAAACTATTGCTTTATTTCAGGTTTTTGCTTTTCTCCTTAGTTCAAGGATCAGTGTAATATCCTTGACTTACCTCTTTTCCACTGAGCTTAAAATATTTACTATCTGGCCTTGTTTAAAAAAAAAAAAAGTTTGCATATACCTGCCATAGATCAAAAATGTTCCTTGAATGCTTATTTTTGGTTTTCTCTTCTCCCGCAAAATACTCAGTTTGTGACCTACCATCTAAACAGTGGATTCTTAGCTCTTCATCATGATCTGTGACACAACCATGTGTAGCAACTCCCTTCTGCGACTGTATCGCATACCTCTCTTCTGCTTATTCTATAGTCTAATTCTAAACAATCTGGAGTTCTGTGACTCCATCGTGCTCTCCCATACACACACTAATGCCTCAGCCTAGAATGTGCTTCATTTTTTGTCCAACCTAAAACATTTCTAATAGTCTTTTAGTAATCATCACAAGCATTGTTTCTTCCCTAAAGTCTATGGATTTTTCTCGAACAATAGTAAAGTGAAGTAGTCAGGAGCATGGATTCTCTGGTGCCACAGTGCCTCTCTCTATGCTTCACTCCGGGCTTCACTACTCACGAGCTATGTTACCTTGGGCAAGTAATTCTAAAACCTCAAGTTCACAGTCTCCCCCCTTTTTTTTTTTATCCCCAAAAGAAGTGTGCTCAAGAAAATGCATTTGGCTTTAATTTGCCCTTCCTCTTTGCTGTCAAATTCATATATAGAAAATTAAATCACTGTCTTGAGAAAAACTACTTGAAAAAGTGAACATATGTATCTTTACAAAAACACAATAAGGACAAAGATAAGAAAAGAAACATGAAAAATGTAAAAGAAGAAGTTTCAAAATGTGACAATCTGTCAGGTAGATTCAGGTCACATAGGGAAGTCTTCAGTTACATCAGGTGAAATATCTGTCTGAAGCATTACTTCCTTCCACAGATATGTTCTCAGTTTTCCATTTGAACAGTTGACCTTTCATTAATTTTTAAGTCTTGTGCTATGTTTATACTGCTGTCTTCTCACATCATTTCTGACTGCTTTTAGACTCAAAATATTCAGTTATATGATGGATTTAGTAGACGGTTTGAATTGCTTTTGCCCTGTCATCTTAACCAACCTGAATTACTAAGTATAATTTTAATATCAAAATAATTAAGTAATTGTTCAAGAGTCAGTCCAGGTTTACAAAATCTCTCTCTCTTTCTCATTTTATCATCATCATCATCATCGTGTGTGTGTGTATATGTTTATATATATATGTGTGTGTGGTGTGTATTCTGATAAGAACTTATTTTTATAAGACAATGTTTAATTATCCATTAAACCAAAGTGACAACAAAAGATATCAAAGGCAATTATAAAAGGTTACATAGTTGTGAGTAAAATTTAGCTCTTTTAATATGAAGCCTCAGTTATTTTTAAGTAACCAAAGACTGACAAACAAAAGAAATTATTTTTGCAAACATAGAATCTTTAAACAAAAGGTAAAGAAAAACTTATGTTTATAATTTCTGTTAAGAACTTATATTGTTGATTTTATTAATTTTTTTTCACCAAATTAAAACAATTTGTTGTTTATATCCTACCTTGTTCAATGAAACTTTCTTTCTTCAGCTGTTAGAAACAAGTGATATATAGTAACATACCCACCTAAAATCACACGTATTCATATGGTGACATTCATCAGAAGATATTACCTCTTTCATTTTTTCATCCAAACTTTATAATTTTGATGTTCAGTGCACTTGACCATGTGTCTGCCTGCTAAGCATTCCTTTCCTTAAAGGGGATAAAACTTCTCTGTTGTCTTTCTTAAAATGTAAAAACTGATGTAGCATTATTAGTAGTATACAAGTAATGTGTGTATAAATCATATTTCCCTGACTATTGTTCTGTTTATAGATTAGCATAAAATCTATTAAGATGTACTGAAATACCTCTTTGATTCCAGGGCTTCAAATTCTTTCTTTTCTATCATTGATGGCCAAATTGGAACTTGGCTTCTTTCCTTTTAAACTGACAGAAAAGAATAAGAACAACTCCAACTCAAAAACATAAAAATCAGTGAGGACAAAGAGAGGAACTATATTTATTTATTTATTTATCTATTTGGCAGAGAGAGAGAGAGACACACACACAGCAAGAGAGGGAACACAAACAGAGGGCGTGGGGGAGGGAGAAGCAGGCTTCCCACCAAGCAGGGAGCCTGATGTTGGGCTTAATTCCACGTCCCTGGAACCATGACCTGGGCAGAAGGCAGATGCTTAGTGACTGAGCCACCCAGGTGCCCCAAGAGGAACTATTTTAGATATGATGTTATAACCACATTTAACAGAATCTTAAAGAGTTATTAGCTAGTGGTTTAAAAACAGATTCCACTAATTTCTGTGGGAAGCTAAGGGAATGAATTGATAAAGAAACAAACAAGTCTCTTCAAAGTTTTTATAAAAAATTCAAAATTTTAAGTAAAAAGAAAGTAAAAGGTGTAATAGGCAATATACTTCATCATGTTTTTTCTTGTTGACACACAAAGAACTCCACTGAAGGTTGTCATTAATTGTCAGACCATTAACACTATAATATCACTTGGCAGTTTTCACCTGCTGCATCCAAAGTGTTCAGTTGTTTTCTTACCACTGCCAGCTCTATGAGTGGTTTATAAGAATGTGTGGCTAGGTGAGACTTCTTGAAACACTTGTACTAAAAATATAAAACTATGCTCTCTTTCTTAGATTCATGGTGGCTACAATAGGGTCATTTATGAATAAAGTTCCTTTTGACAAAACCAACCCAAGCCTATGTATAATTGGCTAGAGAATAAATCTAGATTCTTCAGAAAACAAAGAAAAATTAAGATTAAATAGAGAAGGAAAAAATATTTTCAGATATTCATTAACTACATCAGAATCATAGGAGGCCTTTTCCGCATATTTCTCTTTCGTTTAAACATTGTAATAAGTTGCAGTGATAGCTTTGGGGTCACACGTTGGTTCAAAACAGATTTTTTCCAACAGCATGATCTTGAAAAAACCTCACCATTTTGGGCTTCAGACTCTTCATCTGCCAAATGGGTTAATAATATCTATATTAAAAAGTTGCTGTAATGTTTAGTAAAATATTAAATATTCAGTGAGTGGTATATAAGACACCCTCAGAATAATAGTTCTAATTATGAAGACTGCTGCAGACAATAAAGTAGAAGTCATTGATAGTGTAAATACATTTTATAACTTAGCAAATGGCACAAAAAGAAAACACGTAGTGGAATTAGTCAAGTTATCAACATTCTTCCCCTACCTTCAAATGACTTTGACTTTTCCTGTGTATTAGAGAATTTAACCAGTAGCATTTAACTGCTTCTCCTAACTCTTCCCTGAAAGCTTCCTTCTCAACAAAGCTCATGAGAATCAGTTGATCCCTGGGAAAAACTGGAAGTGCTTTAGCACCAGCTTTGTAGGCAGGTGAACTAGTCAGCCCAGGCTGTCCTAACAAAATGCCACTGACTATGTGGCTTAAATAAATAAACGAAATGTATTTTCTCACAGTTCTGGAGGCTCAAAGTGCAATTTCAGGACTTAACATGTTTGTTTTTTTGTGAGGTATTTCTTAATAGCTTGTAGATGGCCACTTTCTCCCTGTGTCCCCATATGACTTCTTCTTGGCATATACTCTGTGTATACACAGCATGGAGTGTCTTTTCTTCTACTTACTAGGAACTCAGTCCTATCAGATTAAGGGCCCCACCCCATGGACATTTTTTAACCTTTATTTTCTTCTGAAGGGTCCTATCTGCAATGATAGTCACATTGGGAGTTAGGGCTGCAATATATGAACTAGGCAACACACAATCCAGCCCATAACAGCAAGTAGCCAAGAAGATATAAAGGTTGGCAAATCATCTATAATATCTCACAAAATGAAGAGATTATAAATGTATGTATTTGGATTTTTTTACATAATTTTAAACATTAAACTTCAATGATTCTTAAGTTTTTCTTCTGTCACCACAGAGTCCATATAAATATGTTGTGTATTTTTTTTTTGTCTTTTTGTTGTTTTTATTTCATATGGAGAAAGTTTCTGGATTACAGTTACCTGCATCAATTTTTATACTATTACATTTGTATCATTTATTTTGGAAATCTTTGAACTAGAATAAGAATTTTCTCACAATCCAAATTGTTGTGTATTTTTTAAAAAATAAAATAATTTTAAGACATTTTAAGGCAATTATGAAACTGTCATAAAATCCCTTACCATAACTAGAGAAAAAGATTATTCTACAGTGTTTTATTTTTTTTTATTTTTTTATTTTTTATTTTTTTTATATAATTTTTTTTAAGATTTATTTATTTATTTATTTGACAGAGAGAGATCACAAGTAGGCAGAGAGGCAGGAAGAGAGGCAGGCAGAGAGAGAGGAGGAAGCAGGCTCCCTGCTGAGCAGAGAGCCCGATGTGGGACTCCATCCCAGGACCCTGAGATCATGACCTGAGCTGAAGGCAGTGGCTTAACCCACTGAGCCACCCAGGCGCCCCTCTACAGTGTTTTATACTTTGTATGATATGCTGTGTTTGGTCCTGGAGACTGAATAAGAAGGTGTGAAGGGATACAAAAGCCCAGCTTGGTGTTAGATCTACGATTTTATGCCAAGAATCAAGATTTTTCTTTTCCAAGGAAGTGGAGAACTGTGAAAGAGACATAAAGTGTTTTTTGTTTTTGTTTTTGTTTGTTTGTTTTTTTAGAAAGGGTTTTGTTTATTTCTCCAAATAACTTATCCAATCTATAAATGTGTGTCAAAGCATTGTGGTTACTTACATAAAAGTGAAAAAAATGTTATTTTTTAAACATTTTCATCTGCTACTTGCAACTCCTAACGAAAACCATGCTTGAAGCTCTTGTAACATTTCACATGTCAATATATGTTTACTACAGCATCCAACACTTTGTAAGAATTTGAGAATAAGAGAACTATGTTAAAAAAACAAAAACAAAAACAAAAACCTAGGATTGACTTTCTTCTAAACACTGTGAAAAATAATGGTAAGGGCCAGGATTAGAACTTGGCAATTTTCATTCATAAATTTATTCAGCCATGTTTTCAAAGCCTGCCAGGAATTAAGCTCACGAAGTCAAGAAATAAAGTGAATTAAATAAATGCAACTCAAATGAACTTCTAACTAGAACACTGGGAAATGAAAAGAAAAATGTATTATTTATTGCATTCTCACATTAAAAAAAAAAGAAAGAAAGAAAAGAAAATTTTAACCTGGATAAATACCAGACATGGCTTGGATAAGAGTCCTGCACATTCTTCAACTCTGTGCCAGTTCTGAGTCTGGATTGTGATTCATGGAACAAGTGTGTGCTTTGCCTCTATTCTGATTTTGTCTGCATCCTCTAAAAACACAAATACAAGATTAGAGAAATATGACCTACTTTTGCAATTCCCCTCACTCCCTTCCCTTTTAAGAAATATTCTTTCTTTTAATTCTTGGAAAAAAACCTAAGCCAGTTTACATACACAGTAACATTTTAATTAGCAGATTGCTAGAACCTAGAAGATGTATTCTGTAAGATATATAACATGTTATGCATAATAAGATAGTATTCATACGTGGAAGAGTGTGTGCTGATACTCTTAAAGTTAAAAAGTAAATCACAGTGTTTTGCTTCATTTTGATGAAAACACAGGCTTCCTTGGAAAATCTCAATGAGCACAAAGAAGGGGGGGGAACATTATATAAGCCATTGTTTCAATACATTTTCAAGCTATTGCTTATTGATAAGCAGAGTGGTTTAAACAAATCCTTTTGGAGAGATATTGAATTTTGCAAATGAAACTATTTTGGAAAAAATTATACTTGAACAAATGGCAAATGATGACAGGATAAAGACACAGCCTAGGATTACTACAAAATCAGATGCTTTAGTCCCCAAATCTAAAACAACATGACCTTAGAAAGCACAAGTCTGAGAGTTTGGTTTTTCTAATTAGGGAAACACAGAAGTATAAGAATAATTAATATTAACAGTTTGAAGAGTGTAGGATGATTTTTATTTTGAATTAGACATTTCTAACCCAATTTCCTGTTGGAAGAGAGTTAGATAATTGTGCTAAGTAATTTGAGTTCCATTTTCATATTAAACTCTATAGTAAATGGAAAATATACAACCTAGATTCCCTCGTTATTAGGTGGCTCAGTATTTCAAGATCCTTAGCAAACTGTAACTATATAATTTGAAAGTTGTAATTAAAAATTTTCACAGACCTGTACACCTGGGGATAAAAATATATGTTTATAAAAATTAAAAATTAAAAAAAAATTTTAAATGTAGCCACTTTTCCAACTCCGTGTTATAAGGTTGACATTTTAAACACTATGGTGGACTAAAAATTAGTAATGAAATATTAATTTGTTACAAAGTTAGCAACATTTTAGATGAGGGCAGTCAAGGTGCTACCCTTTTTTATTTTCCCTTCCAGAAGAACGGTTCTTGACTACCGAATCATCCTTTTTATAGCGAGTGCTCTATAAAGTGGAAGATTATGCAAACATTTCTTTCCCATCTGTGAAACAGGAGGCTGAGTCCATTAGCTGAGTTGTGTATTTTCTGCTATAAATAATAATATTAAAGGAGTTATAATTAAAGGGGTCTAGGAGAAATCCATAAAATGAATTTAGATATAGACACTAAGTTCTGAGATTTAAAAAAGAAGAGAAGGAGGAGAAAGAGTAGTGGATTTCAAATACAGGTGAATGTTAAAAATTATTAATATGCCAAACATACAATATCAAGGTCCCAGACTCAGGTATTTTGATTCAGTAAGACTACAGTTAGGCCCCCAGATATGAAGTTATAAGAAAAAAATTTAAATCTTCACATCCATAAATAAATTTTCACAGAAAAGGATCATTATCATTTTCTTCATTCTCTGTTGTAACTAAAGAAGAAGAAATAAGTCACCTTGCAGATACCACTGTTCTAGACCGGCGGTGCTACACAGCCAGGGACAACCCCATGTGTTCTTGGACATTGCCATAAATGGTGAGCCCTTGGGCTGAGTCCCCTTGGAGCTGTTTGCAAAGTTCCAAAGACAGCAGAGGACTCTTGCTTTGAGCAGTGGGGAGAAAGGGTTTGGTTATAAAGTCTCCTGCTTTCCCAGAATTATTCTGGGATTTCTGTGCCTGGGTGGTATCTTCCCATGCCATCATGGCTCAGGAAGCAAGTTCATCTATGGGGAGAAATTGGATGATGAGAATTTCATCCTGAAACACATGGGTCCTGGCATGTAGTCCATGGTGGATGCTGGGCCCAGCACAACTGGTTCCCAATTTTTCAACTGAGTAGTTGGACAGCAAGCACGGGGTGTTGGGCAAGGTGAGAGAGGGTAGGAATATTGTGGAAGCATGGATTAGTTTGGGTCCAGGAATGGCAAGACCAGTAAAATCATCATTGCTGACTATGGACAAATCTAATAAATTTGCCTTGTGTTTTATCTTAGCTACCAGACCATTTCTTCTGTAGCTCAGGAGATCACTCCTAACCCCCATCTGCTTGAAAGATCCTATAATCTGTATGCCCTTGTAGTAATTCCATATTTTCCTTACTCCCTTCCAAGTCTAGCTGTATTTCAGAGTTGTTTATGATTATGTAATAAAAACTAAACAACAATGATAAAAAAGAAGAAATAAAATTAAGCTACTTATAAGGTATTTGGCTTTAGTTGTTAGAAAAAAATATCTAACAGTAATAATTATAATTAAATCATGTAATGGATACCTGTGGCTATGGAGTATCCTTTTTAAAATTTTTAAAAAATTTTTAATTAACATATAATGTATTATTAGCCCCAGGGGTACAGGTCTGTGAACCCCAGGGGTACAGGTCTGTGAATCGCCAGGTTTGCACACTTCACAGCACTCACTATATCACATACCTTCCCCAATGTCCATAACCCAGCTGCCCTCTCCCTACCTCCTGCTCCCCGCAACCCTCAGTTTGTTTTGTGAGATTAAGAGTCTCTTATGGTTTGTCTCCCTCCCCATCTATAGGGTATCCTTTAACAATCTTTTAAAACTGTGAATAAATTTTATTATTTCAGTTACAGATTAGTAGTTAAAGTGGAGAGATAATTTTCTAGGAAAGAAAACTAATTTTTAATTACCATCCTGGCACAAACACATTAATTTTCTACAGATAACCCTCACGACAACCATTTGGGTAGGTCCAATTCATCATGATTTCATACATGACGATGTAAGTTGCAAAAGGACGGACTAAGGATTTGCCCAAGGTTACACTGCTAGTCAATTATTAAACCAGATTGCAAACTCAGAATCCCCAGCTACAAATCCCATTATTTTCTTCTGCATTGCCTCTCCCTAAACTGAAATATTCCAGAATCAACATGTCTTTCCTCATCTAATTCTTCCCACAGCATCACAACTATTTGTCTAGAACTACAGATATAGGTGATTTGCCAACTTGAAAATCTTCAGTAACTTCCCACTTCTCATATAACTAATTCAAAATTTCTGGGCAGAATATAGAGGTCTCCAATATATATATACCTTCAGCCTCTCTTTGATCCCTCTCCAGCTTTGTGTCAATCAGATTTACCTGTCTTCCTAGAATAACAAGATGCCCCCATCCCAAAGTTTTCTATCTGGAATACATGTAACAATTCATTCTGAGTCTTTTTTTTTTTTTTTTTTTTGAGGGGGAGAGGAAGCCTCCCATAAACACCTAGTTTTTCCTTCTTTGTGATCTCACTATATTCCATTATCTAACTGTTCGTTAAACCCCCATTATCTAACCATTTGTTACATGTCAGTGTCCATGATTGAAATATAAGTAACTTGAAACAAGATTCTAGTTTTATTCATCTTTTGTCCTTGCACCGAAGTATTATTTGGGACACATTAAGTTTTCTTAGATAAACTAAAGTATGATCATAAAATAGTTAATAGTTTTTTTGCCTTGTAATAAATTTCAATTCACCATGGATATGTCCTACAATTAAAATATGAACTTTTAAATTAACTATATATGGATGAAATTATAGTTCATTTTCATTAGCATGCCAAGGTATTTTCCTAATGAATAATTTAAAATGCTTTTGAAAAATCCTCCTTATCAAGGGCCAAAAGATTATTTATTATTAGCTAAATATGCCTTTGCCTGATATTTAAAATTAACAGTGGGTATATCAGCATTATTAATATGCAGGTATTTAAAAACTGAGAAATAGATTACATCATGCATCTATAAATTTTCTCCCTAAACCATATTAAAAATATACCTTCATAAATATTTATAACTTAAACTCATTTTTTGTTACTAGCAAAATCTAGAGGACAGAAAACGTTGTAACTGAAAGAGGCCCAAAATCATTAGTTGAACGACATGTTCTTGAGTAGAATGAGTAGAATTACTACAATGAATTTCTGTTAATTCCTCTGTGGAATGAATAGGAAGATAGTTTATTATTTAGTTTATTAAAATTTGTATTTCTCTTTCACAAACAAATTTGGACCCTATTCAAAATGCTTGCTCTGAGCTATGGTATGCACATCTTATGTGTTTATGCATTTTTCTGCATGGGGGCTAACTAACATTCTTCAAAATCCCTAAATCTACACTTATTACAGAAGGTTATGATGACAAAGCTCACTTTGACATGCTTGGAGACCTTGTACCATTCGATTTTCATTAATAGTATATCTGTAGTTTATAAGCAGGCACACTGGAGCTCTAACACACTTAGTTCTATTAACTATATATATATATATATATATTTTTTTTTGTTTCTAAGATGCTTGTAACTAAGTCTTTGCTTTTTCACATGCATATTTCTGAAACTTTCCCCCAAATTCTCCTATTTTCAAGTCTTCATACCAATTAGACATTTTTTTTTTTTTTCACACCCCGGTGCATATGGGTTTTAGCTGTCTTTGTAACACTGGGAAATTGCCTTATAAAAACTGTGTTATTAATAAAACCGGGTAGAGTGCCTTACTGGGGTAATGCATTATTTCTAATCTCCTACCATTATGTTTCAAGACAAAATCTTGACTGATGTCCCTGAAATTGCCTCTACCAAGGCCATTTACAACTACAACTTGGAAGTGATGTGTTCCATGAAGATCCTGATAATGCCGAGAACAGAGGCTGGGTTTGCTCAGCCTTGATGAATGTTGCCCAAACATTTGAGTTATTGGACTTCAGCAATGTATCATTCTGCAAAATCTGAGAAAAGAAAACAATTTTAGAAGATAACTATAAACACTTTCTGGAAACATTAGTCCTTCCCAGACACTTTCAAATAGCATCTCAAATTAATTAAAACATCTTAGTTCAAAACCCATAGCTACTATATTCCTTTATGTGACCAATCATAGCAAAAGCCTAAAAATGCCAACTTTACAATGCAGAAAGTAAATCTTTGAATTGAAAAAATAAGGAGGAAAACTCAAATGTCAAATTTAAATTTCACTTAAAAATGTAATAGTATGTTTCAAGTAAGCAAACTTCAAGTAAGATTTTTAGTAGCTTCAACAAACAAATATGTTTAATTTATTTCCTTCATTAGTCTTTCACTGAAGGTGGGAAAGTAAAAGCAATTCTAACTCATCCTTTGTATATGTAGATTACAATGATGTCATCCATGGATTAAGAATTCTAACATTCTCTGCTGTCTACCCATTTCTCTTGAACTATTCAGCACCGGAACCAGAAATATTTTACCTTAATCTTCATCATTGCTGGTCTTGCATGTACTCTTGTCCCTAGGGGGAAACTTCAATTACAGAGCTGGAAACACATCACTGTCATCATCAAGTAGTGAGCTTTGCTTTGCCTTCATTTTTGCGATAACTTTTTGGTATCTCAGCACTGTATTGTATTCTGCTCCTGAAATTTTTTAAGATACAATTCTCTGGGGTGCTGGGGTGGCTCAGTCAGTTGAATGTCCAACTGTTGACTTGGGCTCTGGTGGTGATCTCGGGGTCCCCGGCTCTGCACTCAGCTGAGAGTCATCTTGAGGATTCTCTCTCCCTCTCCCCGATCCTGTGCGTGCACACGCTCTCTCTAAAATGAGTAAATAAATCTTTAAAAAAAAGATAGTAATTTTCGTTCTTATATGATTCTTGTATTTTCATCTAAATGTTGTTTTACTCTTTAAACCATTTCCTGTGTGCCATCTTCTGTCATCTTTGAAAGTCTGCTTGCCATAAATCATTTACTACCTTTGAAGAAAATAGCTGTAGGATAAGCTATGTTGAAGTACTAGAGAGATTTTGAATACTCATCTGCCCTCAAATATTTTTTCTGGTGGCAACCAAAATTCTGCCATTTTGAAACAAATGGTCTCAAAAAGAACAATACCTTCTTCCCTCAGCCATTTCATGTACATCATCTCATCAGGTTAATTTCCTTAAGTGACTAAAGGGAGCAGGCAGCCAAGAAAGTAAATGTTTTTGTGGGGTAGGATAAAATGCAGAATGATATCAAACCAAACCAGACCATGAAACATGGAATAGTGGCCTCCAGAAAGCGGGAAATATTGGAGCAAAAAAACACCTTTTTCTAACATTGACCGCTAGGGGAGCCCGGGTGTTTCAGGTGGTTAAGTGTGTTTGGCCTCTGTCATGATCTCAGGGTCCTGGGATCCAGCCCCAAGTTGGACTCAGTGCGAAATCTCCTCTCCCGCTCCCTCTGTGCTCTCTCTCTCTCATTGGCTCTCTCTCAAATAAATAAATAAAAGCCTTTAAAAAAAAATTGACCCCTAACTCCACTGCAATAACGATATCTTCCAGAAAGTACAGAAACAATAACTTACGCTCTGAAGGTCAAGCAGAGGAAGGTGACAATGTAACACCAGGTTGAAACCTCAGCTCTACCTAATCATTTATCTTCATGAAAGCACACTCATCAGCTTTTGCCTTCCATGTTGCACTATGTGAAACTCTATTTCAGACTGATAAGTAATGTGTTAATAGTTTTTACCAGTTGTGGCAGCTCTTTAAAATTTTTCTTTAAAAGACCCATATGCATATTTATTTTAGTATTCAAAAGTGCTAGGTATGGTCACATTTAAAAATTTGGGCAACCTCATGTACTATAAGCTTTAGATCATTAGTCCAAAAATTAAGAGTTATTTATTCTTCATCTTTTTTTTTTTTTTTTTTTTAAAGATTTTATTTATTTATTTGACAGAGAGAAATCACAAGTAGACTGAGAGGCAGGCAGAGAGAGAGAGAGAGGGAAGCAGGCTCCCTGCCGAGCAGAGAGCCCGATGCGGGACTCGATCCCAGGACCCTGAGATCATGACCTGAGCTGAAGGCAGCGGCCCAACCACTGAGCCACCCAGGCGCCCCTATTCTTCATCTTTGTTCACTGTTTTATATTACTATTTTACTACCGGCCTTGGAGAATTTATTTATTTAATGGAGTGATTGTCTCATGTGTGTCAGTATGTTTTTCCCAGATTGGCAGTTGACTGTAGTCTGCTCTTTCTTTTTGTGCTGTTTTATTGCTGAAGTTATGTATCCTAAGTTTATAGGTAAAATTGGAATACTTGCCCAATTTCCATTTCCCTAGTAAAACTTGACCCTGCACAGTTACAATTAACAATGCACCAGGCTTTTCTTTGGACTCGGCAGTATAGAGGACTAACTCAGTCCCCAGAGTACAATTTCGTACAATGAAACACTCACTTTGCTGGATGCCCTGGTGACTCAAAGAATTAATGCGTTTTTCAAGTGCCAAATTTAATCTCAGATATTAGGTCATGTTTTGGGAGAATGCACTTTAATAAAAAAGTCTTCATATTAGGACACAATAAGGAAATCATAAGTTTATGAAAGACAAATAAAATGTTCCCTCTCTGCAAAGTATTTTTCCAAGAGATATTTATCAAATAATAGTGACAAATTTATCAATCATGGAGTGCTCTAGGGTGAGTTCCATGCTTACTGTTAAATACACTTTTTCAAGCTATAATTACAAAAAGTTATATGCAATTTTAATTTAAAGACAGTAAAAATAAGCAAAGTTGCCTGTTACCCAAGCCCTCCTTGATGCACACCAGCATGGGAACTTGTAACCATGTCTTCCATTCCTTAAGCAATAAGCCCAGCACTCTACTGGGAAATAAGAAAGTGAAGAACTTGTGCACGCAAAGGAGATTATTTTATAAGTAAATTTTAGAAGAAAATAATATAAATCTACACCAATTCGGTAATTTCTCTCTTAGGATTATCCCTATTAAAAAATGCAAACTAAGTAAAGCATGAAATATTGAAGTATGCAACAATAAAATTTGTTCATCAATAATACAGAACAAAACAAAAACAATACTAAACAATTGATAAAATGATTTATTTTCAAGATTTTATTTATTTATTCATAAAAGACAGAGAGAGAGAGAGAGAGAGAGGCAGAGACAGAGGGAGAAGCAGACTCCCTGTTCATCTGATGCGGGACTTGATCCCAGGACCCTGAGATCATGACTTGAGCTGAAGGCAGGCGCTTAACCGACAACACCCAGGTGCCCAGTAAAAATGAATAAAAATTTAAAAATAAAATTAAAAAAAATATTTCTATTAATCAAATAACCTAACTGGAAGTTAAAAAATTATACCCCAGATAATTCCATAGTCCATAGAACCTTCACCTTAATAAAGATCTTTATCTTATTTTCCCTATAATATTTTACATACCTCATACATAATCAAGATTATTATTAATACTAGTTTATTTTTTATATGTAAAAATATTCATCTGAATTTATCAATCATTAATGAAAATGACAAAAATTAATGAAATTTAAATAGGTACAAACGCAAACATAAAATTTGCCAAATAAGTAGACTGAACCAAGAATTCATTAAAAGCTGAAGGGGTGTTTGGGGTATTAAAGGGGGAAACCTTATCTTGAGTGACATCTAGTGGTCTACTTCAGAATGCCATTTAAAAAAGCAAGCTTTTGTTGAAGATTAGGCTGCTGCACAGATTAAGGAACTATTACAGATGAGGCAATTTAGTTCTTGATCATATCATATGTTACATTTGTGTAAAAATTATAGGCATCTGATGAAAAATAACTTTATGTAAGAAGTAAAATTATTTGTTTCAGGTAGCAATGGAAATTATGAGGCTTAGAAAATTCTGTAAATGGAAAAAAAGAAATTTCTGAAAAAATGTATCTATAAATTCAATGCTGATGTAATAGTATGTAATTATTGAACAAGTGTTTTCAACACTTTTAACAGTCACTAATGGTCGAGTCCTCCTACTTTGTGTAAATATAAAAAATAGTACTTTTTTTTTTTTACTTTAAAAGCTCAATGTTGGGATCACTTAAACTTTTTTTCTAAATTAAGAAATTAAATTGTCTTGTCAGAAACATGTAGTTCCATTTTATATCTTCCAGTTCTCTGCAATTATTTGAGGAACAAAGACACTCTATATTTTGTTAATACTATCTTAAGGAGACTTTGAAATATTTTCCCATTGCTATCGTATTTTAATAATATGTAAAAGTATTCCTATTATTTATGACTTTTCCATTGCCTTATTTCTAATTAGCCCTTTTGCCTTTGAAGGTGTAGTGATCTTACATGTTGTTTTTTCATCTCCTTTTAAATCAAAGCGTATCTATTGGTAAAAATTATTTGGTGCTTGACCTTCAATGTGTCTTAGTACCTCTTTGGAGGATCTCTCAATTCTGTTCTTTGTATGTCTTTGGTAACCTTGCTCAGCTCATCAGAATTTTCTTTTTTTGTGTGTCATCTACTTCATATTCCTTTTCTGAATCCTAAATTGCCTTGTATTGTTCTTACCACCTTAACGCTTTCTTTGTCTGTTTTAATGTTTCCCACTAATCCTAAGCATACTTACAAGAGAAAACAATTTTGTGATCTCTAATTATTTTCCTTAATGAATCCTTTGTCTTTCTATTCAAATACTGTTTACTTATTTTTCTTATCCAAACACTGTTTACTTACTTTCCACATTTATTTTCCTATAGTTCATAAGGCTATACTTGAGTAATCCATGAATGTAATTTTATTATCTCACTGTTAGAATACTCATAGTCACTTTTAGGGGGGATTTCCCTAATTAGCTTTCCCACCATCCCTGGAAATCAGCAAGGATTTACTTAATTCTTACTATATATTTGGTTTTAGCTCAAGTTCTTTTGGTGTAACTGAAGAAAAATAGCTTATTTTCTATTCCTCAAATCAAATGAAATTAACACATGCAAAACAACCACAAGTAAGACAGTACATAATCAAATGCTAAATTTTAGAGTATTGATCCAAGGGTGACAAATTCAGAGAAAGCGAAAAGCAATGAGGTTCATGAAAAAGGTAGAACTTATTTTAAATCATTTGAAAATATACTCAAAATATGTTGTATAATTTATTTTATTCCCCATTATTATCTATATATTTTTTATTTAAATGGTTTCTCTAATAGTCTAATCCAATGGGTATTGATTTTATACTTTTATCAGTTACATAAATAATAAACTTATATTTAGAATTATTATAAATAAAATTAATTTGAGAAAGGGTTTGGAAAAATCTATTGTCACTTTCTAGCATCTTTTAGTATTAGGTGTAATACCTATAAGATTCTTTGCTATTGGCTACATAAACCAAAAATATCAATTTTACATTTGTTGATAATTAGGATTGCACTTTAAAAACTTCAATATGTTTGCACAGTGAGTGGATAGAGGGGAGGAAATTAGTGAATTCAAGGAAAGAATCCAAGGAAAGCCTAAGAATCCGAGGAAAGCCTAAGACCAAGGAAATTAAAAATAGACATGTCTTGAGAAAAGGTGTACCAAACAACTTTAAAATCCAGAAGAACATACAGAGGAGTAATAATAGTAATAATAATAATAATGAAATAAAAAGCCATAAACACCTGTGAAATCATGAAAAAAATATATCATAAAAAAAGAACATGTGGTAGGTAATATATATGGTGATTATTGTTTTCCACAAGGAGATAGTGACAGTTATTGAGAGGTTGAATAAGTTGATCAAAGTACTGTAAATATGCTATAAATCATCATGTGTATTGGAGAAAGGAAAATCAATAGACTGGAAGATCATTAAATGAGTGTCAAATACACTGCTCTGAAATTGAGGTGGGCTTAACTAGGTTGTGAGGTGGTAAGATGAGAGAAGCATGGGTGGAGAACAGAGACATCTCAAGAGGGGAAAGAAACACCTAATAACTTTCTGAGGCTAATTGAAATGGTATCAATAAAGATTTTTATTTGAAGCCATAAGACATCTTTCCAGCTGAATGGAATGAAATGGATTTGAAGCCAAAAGACATATTTCCAGCTGAATGGAATAAAAAATTATCTCATTAAAAGGCTACTGTGGAGGTACAAAATTGTTTGGAGGACTGGAGAAGTAGACTCAAGACAAAATTTGAAGGAGCAATATCTAAAAACTGACCTTCGAAGGAACCATCACTACTGCTGCAACTGTGTGAGCACCAGAGGAAACAGTTTCCTTTACTGCCTTGCTCCAGTGAAATAGGTCTGCTAAAGAGAGAGAGAGAGACAAAGACAGACAGAAAAAGTGCCAGAGAGGCATACTCTAATAGAAGAGATAAAGGCTGACAATTCTGTAAAATTGTCTAAAGATATTAACAAACATTTTCAAGAAGCTGGTCTGATACTTTATATGTCAAAAGAAAAAGCAAACCAATTTAGAATTCTATATCTTTCAAAAATAGTTTTTTAAAAAAATGTATTTCTAGAAAAAAATGGAAAAAATCTGAGGGATTTTTTAACCAGCTGATAGGCACTAAAGAAAAGAAATCCAAATTGGAATTTGTTAGAGAGAAGGAAAACAATCTCATAGAAAAATAGAATTTTCAGGAACAAACAAAAAACAATGTAGGAAAGTAAATATATGAGTATATTAATGGTATATTGGTCCTAAAATATAATATTAATGTCTTATGATGTTTAAAAATACCAAAAAAGCTGCTACACTATTTTTTTAAACTTTTTTTTTAAGATTTTATTTATTTATTTAACAGAGAGAGAGAGATCACAGGTAGGCAGAGAGGCAGGCAGAGAAAGACGGGGAGGCAGGCTCCCCATGGGGCAGAGAGCCCAATGCGGGGCTCAATTCCAAGACCCTGAGATCGTGACCTGAGCCAAAGGCAGAGGTCTCAACCCACTAAGCCACCCAGGTGCCCCTGCTACACTATTTTTAAGAGTGGCTTTAACATTTTATATTCCCAGCGTGAGTGTGTGAATGATGCAGTTTCTCTCATCATTGGCAACACTTGGAGTTAACTAGATTTTATTTTTGCCATTCTCATAAGTACATAGTCTTATGTTCTTGTGGTTTTACCTAATGGTTGATACTGTTGAGTGAATACCTTTTTTTCACTGCTTAGTTCTCATCTGTGTACTCTTTTCATTGAAATATCTGTTGATGTAATTTGGTATCTTCTAATAGCATTGTTTCTTTACTATGGAGCTTTGAAAATTCTAAAGTTCTTTGTAATTTCTAAATATAAAGCCTTTGTCAGTTACGCAGTTTGTATAATTTTCTCCCAGTCTGTAGCTTGTCTTTCCATTCTCTTCACAAGATCTTTGCCAAACAAAAGTATTAAATTTTGATGATGTTCAAATAATCTTTTTTTTCCTTTTATGGAACACAATTTTGTTGTCAAGTCTAAGATCTCTTCACTTAACCTGAGTTCCCCCAAATTTTATCTTTATCTTTCTTTTCTTTATAGTGTGATATTTAAGTCTGTGATCAATTTTAAGTGAATTTTTGTGTAATATTATTTATTATTTTTATATTGAACAAAAAGTGAATTTTGTGTCATATGTATTCGATGATGGCTCAAACTCAACAGCATTGCGCTGAGTGAAAAAAGCCAATCTCAAAAGGCCACATAGTGTGTGATTCCATTTTTATAAAATTCTTGAACTGATCAGATTATAGAGATACTAAGTAGATAAGTAGCTACCAGAAATTAAGAGGTGGAAGGAGAGAAGGATATGGCTATCGAAAGGCATCCTTGTGGTAATGAAATAGTTCTATCTCGTGATTCTGGTGGTGGTTACATAAATCTACATATGTAATAAATTTGCATAGAACTAAATGCACACACAATACATATATGTAAATGAGTACATGTAAATTTAATAAAATCTGAATACAGTCACTGGACTATACCAATGTCAATTTCTAAGTTCTGCTACTGTTTAAAATAAATATGTAAAAGTTAACAAGTCATTCTTTAGATTCTATTTGCATCTCTTTGGATTGCTGTAACGGAATACCATAGAGTAGGAGGCTTATAAAAGAGAGAATATATTTTTCATAGTTCAGAGGCTGGGAAGTCCAAGAACAAGATGATGCAGATTCAGTGTCTGCTGAGGGCTCTTTTCCTAGTTCATAGAAGGTTTTCAAATGTCAAATGGGGAAGGAATGTTCTGACATCTTTTAAATAAGGGCACAAATCTCATTTGTGAGGGCATCAGCCTTATGACTTACTCATCTCCCAAATGCCCCAGCACCAAATACCATCACATTGGGGATTAGGTTTCAACATATTAATTTTGGGAAACACAAGCATTCAGTCTAAATCCTTAAGTTAGAACAGAAAGACAAAGAAATCTAACAAAAGAAGCATTTCTTAAAATCAAATTAAAATATAATATTTCTGGGTCATAGGGCAGTTCTATTTTCAACATTTTGAGGAACCTCCATGCTGTTTTCCAGAGTGGCTGTACCAGCTTGCATTCCCACCAACAGTGTAGGAGGGTTCCCCTTTCTCCGCATCCTCGCCAGCATCTGTCATTTCCTGACTTGTTGATTTTAGCCATTCTGACTGGTGTGAGGTGATATCTCATTGTGGTTTTGATCTGTATTTCCCTGATGCCGAGTGATATGGAGCACTTTTTCATGTGTCTGTTGGCCATCTGGATGTCTTCTTTGCAGAAATGTTTGCACTATTGGGTATTTACCCTAAAGATACAAACATAGTGATCCAAAGGGGCACGTGCACACGAATGTTTATAGCAGCAATGTCCACAATAGCCAAACTATGGAAAGAACCTAGATGTCCATCAACAGATGAATGGATCAAGAAGATGTGGTATATATACACAATGGAATACTATGCAGCCATCAAAAGAAATGAAATCTTGCCATTTGCAACAACGTGGATGGAACTAGAGCGTATCATGCTTAGCGAAATAAGTCAAGCAGAGAAAGACAACTATCATATGATCTCCCTGATATGAGGAAGTGGTGATGCAACATGGAGGCTTAAGTGGGTAGAAGAAGAATAAATGAAACAAGATGGGATTGGGAGGGAGACAAACCATAAGTGACTCCTAATCTCACAAAACAAACTGAGGGTTGCCGGGGGCAGGGGGTTTGGGAGAAGGGGGTGGGATTATGGACATTGGGGAGGGTATGTGATTTGGTGAGTGCTGTGAAGTGTGTAAACCTGGTGATTCACAGACCTGTACCCCTGGGGATAAAAATATATGTTTATAAAAAATTAAAAAAAAAATGTTCTTGCATGGATGTAAACATTGTTGAGAAGTTGAATCTAATGAAATTAGTCAGTATGAAAGTATATCATGAGAGATACTTTCAGCCAAATTTTAGGTTTTCTTTCTCATGTCATGCATGTTACACAATACTTTTACTAAGGTATTTAAAAAAATAAGAATTAATATTTTAATCTAAATTTCAGAGCAGTTTACAGCAACATTAAAGGGCAGATATGGAGATTTCCCATATATCTTTTTCCTCTAGACATTCCTCTCCCATTATCAACTTTCCCTACTAGAGTGGCATATTTATTACAATCAAAGAACCTACACGGATACATCATAATCGTCCAAAACATAGTTTACATTGGTGCTCATTCCTGAGTTTCAAATTTCATGGGTTTGGGCAAGTATATATTGATATGTACCCATCATTATGATATCATACAGAGTATTTTCACTGCCCTAAAAATCCTCTGTGCTTTGCCTATTCATTCCTCTCTATCCCTAATTCGTGGCAACTGCTAATATTTTTGTCTCCATAGTTTTGCCTTCCCCAGGATGAGATAGAGTTGGAATCATAGAGTTTGTAGGCCTTTAAGAGTAACTTCTTTCACTTAGTAATATGCACTTAAGTTTCCTCCATTTGTTTTCATGACTTGATATCTCATTTCTTTTTAGTGCTGAGTAATATTCCATTATCTGGATATCTCCATTTTTTCCATTCATCTACTAATGGGCCTTTTGGTTGATTCCAAGTTTTGGCAAGTATGAGCAAAACTGCTAAAAACATACTTATGTGGGCTCTTGTGTGTACATAAATCTTCAACTCCTTTTGGTGAATACCAAGAAGTACAATTACTGGATTGTATGGTAAGAGTATGTTTAGTTTTGTAAGAAACCACCAAACTGTTTTCCAAAGTGGATGTGTTGTTTTTTATTCTCATCAACAATGTATGGGACTTCAACTCCTCTTCAGCATTTGCTGTTGTTGTTGTTGTTCCAGATTTGGGGTATAATAATAGGTGTGTAGTAGTGTGTTAGTTTGCATTTCCCTGTTGTCATATGATGTGAAGCATTCTTTCATAAGCTTATTTGCCATCTGTACATCTTTTTTTAGAAAGGTTCTATTAAGGTTTCTGTCCTATCTTTGAATCAGATTGTTTTATTATTGTTGAGTTTCAAGAGTTCCTGTTTTATTTTGGATAACAGTCTTTTATTGTCAGTATCTTTTGCAATTTTCTCCTAGTCTATGACTCAGTCCTCTCATTCACTTGATAGGGTCTTTTACAGAGAAGAAATTTAAACTTTTAATTTAATTTCCAGATTATCAGTTCTTTTGTTATGGATTATGCCTTTAGTGTTGCATCTAAAAAGTCATCACCTAAATGTTTTCCTATGTTAAATTCCAGGAGTTACATGGTTTTCTATTTTATATTTAGGTCTGTAATCCAGTTAAGTTAATCTTTGTGAAGGGTATAGGGTCTGTATCTAGATTCTTTTCTTTTTTCCATGAGGAGGTCCAATTGTTTTAGTACCATTTGTTGAAGAGACCATCTTTGCACTATTGTATTATCTCTGCTTCTTTGCCAAAGATCAGTTGATTATATTTACATGAGTTTATTTCTGGAGTCTATTATATTTCATTGATCCACTTTGTTATTCTTTTGCCAATACCACACCGTCTTGATTACACGAGAGCATTTTAAAAAATGAATTTCAGCATACTTAAATCTTGTTCCTGTATTTTATTACTACATTTGAATACTAACATACTAGATTGGTAAAAAAGAGTATATTTTTATCCTATCAAATGCTTTCTTAGTTGGTAAAAATTACCTGTCACAGAAAATAAGGTGAATTTTTTGAAATTTTTTGAAATTGTCCCAGTCATCCAGCTCCTTCTCTCTCTTTTTTATTTTTTTTTTTTTGACAAGGGCTCATGACCTTAGTTCTAGAGAAGATTTTAGGCTTCTGCATCATAAATACTTATACTCAAAATGAACCTTAGCCTTATAACCTTCAGAAAGTTATTTAGATTCTTTAAGTTATGGTCTCATAATTATGAAATTGGTATAATGATACTATCACATTCATAGAGTTAATATAAATATTAAATGAGGTTATATATTATGTTATAAACATCAATGGGATATGATGCAGATTAAATAAAAAAATGCACATAAGTGGTCACCATAGTGTCTTGCATGTGGCCAGGACTCAGTAAATAATACCTATGATAATGTCTTTCTTGTTAAATATTGAGCTTGTTTTAGCACATTAGACATCTTTATTTTAATTATTAGATATATACCAATGCTATTTAGAAATAAAATCTTTATATTGTGTTCTTCTCAATTTAAACAATATAAATTTCACAATTTAAATCAGGCATATTTTATTCACAATATGCTGGTACCTGCACTAACCTTTGTTTGCAGAAAAGAAAACGAGGCCAAAAATAGGATGATATCCCAAACTCAGACATATTAGAAGTCATGTTGTTGTTTCAATCACCAAGCCAATAGTCACACTTCAGAAATATGAAGACTTTTTCTTTTCCCTGTAAATTATTACTAATATATTAATAACAAAATACTACCATTTAACACAAATACAAAGGTTTTCAAAGCACATTCACATAAGATTTTATTTGATCTTGAGAACTTTGTGATTCCCAGAATACAGATGCTTTCTTGGGTGAGTGGCCCAGAGATGAACAGGTAATAACCAGTGCAGCTAACATGAAAACTCCCTATCTTCTGATTCCCTGCCTGGATTTCTTTCTACTATTACTTTCACTTCTCCTGTAATAGGGGATTCCTGGCATCACCTAAGGACAGATTGAATGGGCTTCATTTTCTGAATGGTAAAGTAATCTGAGGAGGATAGTCTTAACAAAATTATAAGGTTTCACAGTTTTCTCCAAAGGATACCTTATAGTTACACCTTGATATCCTCAGATTGTCTTTGAATTAATGGAAGGATAGTAAGAATGTACAAATCTACTAGGTTAAACTTCTATAGTCATTTAAATCCTTAAGAAATTGTTAAACAGCTTATTTTTAAATATTTAATTAAAAATGTATATACACAGATATGTGTGTGTATATTTACTTTTAAATAAAAGCATACTGTGAGAAAGAGTAAATTATGCATCTCTTTGAGTCTTCTTAAAGATTTTTCAAACTTCATTAAGTATGGCTGCTTCTGTAATTTTTCCTCTTGCCTGTTCTGATACAGAAGCATTCTTACCTCTAAAAGTACAGTTGTTTCAAAGCAGAAAGATGAAGCTGGGGATATGTATATGTGAATTATAAAAGATAACTCTTGTTTCTAATTCATTTTAAATAACTGGCAGTGAAAATACAAACAAGGAGGGTGTAACTAAACACAGTTTGGATTGAATCTTACATGACATACAAGCAGCTCATTGAGTGATTCAATCTCAAGTTAGCCTACTGAAATTCTTAATTACAATCACTTTTAATGAAACATGGTCATTGGAGCTTAGATGTATTCCATCAATTAGAAAGGAGCAAAAGGAATTTAAGCACTATGTAGGTTATGTGCTTCCCCCCACCCCTGTGCTTATATTTTTGCATGAATCACAAAGCAGACATCTGTAAATTGATTTAAAATAGGGCAAAGTCACTCAATAAACCAATTATTTAAACAGCAAAGCTTCAGATATACTCATCAACAATAATTCTATCAAATAACCTTTGAAGAAATAAACTACATAATGAGAATGAAAAGTTTCAACAATACCCATTAGGGTATTCTCCTGCACCATTGATTCCACTAGTATCAATTGCTTTCAGTTAGCTGAACTCTTGAGTGTTTATTGGAAAGCACTAATAAACCACGATCAATTTTCTTTTTAACTTCACAAGGATAGCTTGAATGAATTAAATGTTTTCTCTCCCTTTCACACCCTGACCACTTCTTTCCATTTTGGACATATTGTAGGAATATCTTGAACATTTATGTTTCTTTTCTTCCAAAAATAAAAACAGGGAAAAGCATATTAATATGTATTGTCTCTTATTAACTTCCCCCCATACTTTAGATTATGATTGCACATATGAAATTCTAGGGATATACCTCCCTTTGTTTCAGATTTTAAAAAAACAATAAAAAAAACAAATGCATTTGCTGTTTCTCATTAATGAATTCTATTTGCCTCAGTTTTATTGAGATGCCATGCTATACCATATTTTAAATACATATAGATAGATAAACAGATAGATAAATAGCTTATGTGCCCAAGATCAATGCTCTCAAGTGCTTGGTAATGCAGAGGAATAGTGCTTAAAACGAATGATCTTAAGCCTCTAATCCTTTGCTCAAAGCTATTGTCACCATGTCAAAGGACAGATCTATTGTCTCTTCTTTTTTTTTTTTTTTTTAAGATTATTTATTTATTTATTTATTTGAGAGAGAGAGAGAGACAGAAAGAGAGAGAGAGAGATCCCAAGTAGGCACAGAGGCAGGCAGAGAGAGAGGGGGAAGCAGGCTCCCAGCTGAGCAGAGAGCCCGACGAGGGGCTTGATTCCAGGACCCTGAAATCATGACCTGAGCCAAAGGCAGAGGCTTAATCCACTGAGCCACCAAGGTGCCCCTATTGTCTCTATCTTTAAACTCTAATTAAAATGAATTTATAAGATGTGATAGAATATTATGTTAAAATTAAAAGAAAAAAGGTATATAGATGTTATAAGAAATTGATCTTATTTTCAATCCTAATTTGTTCTAAAATAATATAACATTTAAGCATTAAACAAAATGCTGAGAACATGTTTACAAAATACTAAAGAGAATTGGAACAGAACTGCTTGAGCATTTTTATTATGTCTTGAATGATTTATATTGTTTGAAAAGCATAGCTGTTATTAAAAATTATTCTTTGCTGAAGTCTTGATGATGCCATTTTGTTGTATCTGAGGTATAGGTTTTTCAGATTTATTTGGTGATCTTTCCATGAAAGCTAACTTTAAAACATGTCAACACACTATTTCTAAATTGTATGTGTAACTATAAAGCTGTATTATTACTATTACTATATATTTATTTACTTTTAAGTGAGTTCCGTGTCCAGTGTGGAGCCCATGCAGGGCTTAAATCATGACCCTGAGATCAATACCTGACCTGAGGTGAAGAGTTGGATGCTTAACCGACTGAGTCAACCAGGTGCCCCTAAAACAATTTACTATCAACAAATAGAAAACACTGACTTATGGTAATCAAACTGACTTATGGTTTAGAGTCAGTCAAAATCCTACCTAATACTTCTTGAAAGGGAAACCTTTGGTTTAGGCATCATTTTTGAGATTTGGATAGATTGATGTTCACGCACATTTCTGGTTTTAGAAAGCTCATCCTTCCCCAAATATTTACCCAGGGAATTTATTAGAATCTTGAAGTAAATTGCAGTTGCTCACTAAACTATCAAATCCTTGTGGACAAATACAAAACGTGTGTCTCTGAGGTCCAGAATGTGGCTGGTGCTCAGGAAATTCTTCTAGGTTGCTGCTGGCATTGACCCTTCAAAACAGTGAGTATTAATGATACTTAAGAATTTGTGTGTGTGTGTGTGTGTGTGTGTGTGTGTGTGTGTGTGTGTATGTGTGATTTGAAATACTATGTTTAAAACAACATGTAACAAAATGTGACAAAATATAATATGGTATAACATAGAGTGATTCTCAACTTGAGAAAACTCTTCAATAGGACACATTCAGTGGTATGCTAGCAAATGTTTAACAACAGGCTGCCCTGCTTACCTCTTCTCTCAGACCTCCCACATTTATGCTCAGAGTCCTGGCCTTCTAATTATATAGCAATTGATTACCTATATACATGTATAAGTAATGGATATGGATTACTTCTATAGATATATATAGCAATTGAGTGGTAGAACATCAAATGTAAATATCAACATGAACATGCATTTAACATGCCATCATTCATGCTTATATGAAAGCTGATCTCTATTTAATGACTTAATATAAATTTTATAATAATCTTTGAAGTATAATCACACAATATTAATACAATTTATCAAATAGGTTAACAACTAACTCCAAAGAAAACTTTCAAGAACTTTTTTTTTTTTTAATTTTTTATTTTTGATAAACATATATTTTTATCCCCAGGGGTACAGGTCTGTGATTTTAAACACACAGGACAAGGTTTACTCCTGAGAATTTACTCATTGAAATTGAGAAACTTCATCCACTTTCCATAAATAAATATCACTGTAGTGACAGACAGAAAAGTAAATTTCTATCTATACTGAATAATAAGTCTTTAGGAAAACTGTCATTTGATAAAATGTCAAGCAGTTCATTTAAAACGAACATAGTCTATGAGGTGGTAATGTGAGAGAAGTTGTCAACAATTTCTTCAAAGACAAATGTATTAGTCTTTGGTTCTCCCTAAAGCTTCTGTGTCCTACTCAGCCGCACAGACTGCTTCTGCCCGTAGGGAAGAATATTAAGATTGGTACAACATCTTGAGTTTTCCAAGGAATGGCCACTGTAACAAATGAATGCCCCCAGTTAGCCCCGCTCACAGTATATGTGCAGAAGGACTGGATCATGGCTGTTATAAGGTAATGATTTTGCCTCACATTATTTCAGGCTGTGCCCTGCATATGATCCCTTTTAATCTGTGGTGGCTAGCAACGCATGAACCACTGTGGCATCAGAAGACTTTGCTGAGCCTGTATTGAGATGGGGCAGATAGTAATAGTAAGTAATGATTCATTTACTATCTCTAAATAAAAAGAAAGCTGAATATTTTATCATCCCCAAATCCATTTAACTGAAACTTACATTCAGGTAAGTTATTCAACTCTTCTCTGTGCTCTCTCTTCTCATGTACATGCTGTGTACATGTGTTTGTAGGCATTTTTTAAAATGACAAACCTTACAACAAGTATCTCTGCTTCTTTACTTGTTTACCTGGTTTCCCTACCTCACCCACAATAAACCCATGAACATTTTCCTTGCCTTTGCTTGAAGTGGAAAATTAAAGTCATATATTTTCTCTCCTGTTGCTTCCAAGACAGTAATACTTTTGGTGTTAAAAATTGTCTCAAAGGATTTGCTGGAAATATTAGTTAAAGTTAAAGGAGTCCACAACATGTAAATTTTTGAAGGCAAGGGGTCTAGAATAATGCAACTTTGCCTCATCAACCAAGAAGCATGTGACTTTTCCTAGTCCTCTCTTTATGCTTGGATTTAGGTGAAATAACAAGCTATAAATCTTTCATGATGCTTTCATAAAACATGTTCATGTTTTATATGAATAGATTAGAAGTATTATATGTAATACACAAAAAATTTTTCTGTGTATACTTTATTTAACATATGTAATAAAATACATTTATATTTTCACTGATTCTACAAATATATAACACCCATAAGCTATGAGACCTGGGTCATAGACCATTAGGTTGCCCAGAGGACCCATCATATAATTTGGTGCACAGAGCAATGTAAAGGACATTGTGAGGTGTGCTGGCAGAGAGTATGTAAAAGTATTACGGAGTATAAGAAGGAATGATGGCCACGGATGAAGTGGCATTAGAGCTGAGATTTTAAAGGGTACTTAGTATACCTCCATGTGGTCAAGTAAACAAAACAAAACAAACAACAAACGTGCATGACTCATTCAGAAACCGTGGTTAGTTACCTATCAGAGCATGGGTTGAGAAAGACAGGTGGGCAATCTGGAAAGAGAGGTTTTGATGTCATTTGTATTTTGGACATAATACTGTGGTCATTGGAGAACCAAAACATCTTTTTAATGAGGAAATGTATATAATTAATAATTTTTATTTTGGAAATATTTTAACACACAAATTAAGCTTGAAATGGCAGAACGACTAGTTAGGGAGCTATTTTGATAGACCAGAAGAGAGATTAATTTAGCTAGCTAGAATCCATGGAGGTGAAGGAAAGTCTAGTGCAAAAGGTAAAAATACCAAAGATTATGAAAGATGAAAGAATATGGGAGATCATGGTAAATGTCATCTTGCTTTCATCAGTAAGTAGAAACTGAAAACACTCAGTACACACACACACACTCTCTCTCTCTCTCTCTAAGATGCTGAAGAGGAGAATGAGGAAATTTGAAAATTTCAACAAATTGATATTTGTTTCTTTTTCCCTCTGGAGAATACAGCTTTTTGATCTAAAGTTTTATTCAATAATATAACTACTGTTTATCATTAGTTATCCCATGTGCACAGATCTGTTCTAGGTGTTGAGATTTAGAAACAGAAACAGAATTCCTGGTGAGTATGGAATTTGCATCCTAGTAGGATGTCATTGACATTGCTTCACTTTAAGCCTGAAAGATAAATCAATGAAAGAAATTTAATTTAGAAGGCTTTGCTCTATAATAACAAATTGGACCTCCTTGGGACTTTTCCCCAAGAGAGTAGTGATTTCATGATAATTATAGAATAAAAAGTACCCCCAAATCCACTGTTGCACGGAAAAGATGTGGGAAGCAAATATTTAAAAATTAGACAAAATAAAAGTAGTAATAATAATGTCATGACATTATTAAATAACTCAAAATTGTCTTTGAAAATTTCACTTGTTAAGAGAGACAATTGTAGGGGAAACTGATAAATTCCACCTGTCCCCCCAACAATCCAGGTAGAAAGCATATAGAAATTAATCATTAAATTCAGTTGTTTCACTTAATATTCTAATTAGGAGCAACTATGTTAAAAACTTGCAAGCAAGATTCTAATTTACCTGTACTACAATAAATTGAATATGAATAAAACAACATGCATATATGTGTACAGTGTTATTAGATATATCTATGCATGTTTATAGACTCACACACACACACACTCTTTGTTTCCTGATCCTAGAAGTTTCATGTCAGATTTTTTTCAACTACCTCAAATACAAAAGAAAAAAAAAAGTCATTTTTACAGACCTCAGGCCAGTGACCCAGGTGAAAAGAGAAATGAAACAAAGCTTCCTTGATGGAAGACTAAGAGCTTTCTCATCATCCTTGGACAAGCTTTAAGCCATTTAAAAAATGATATATTTTCTGAGAAAAAAACAAAAAAACATCCAAATTACTCAGTGGGGGAAACACAATTGGAAACTGGAATTTGAGGACACAGACACCTAGAGGTGTTTTGAATCGTTATAGATGACATATCTAGATGCTAAGAAATTGTAAGGAAATTTTAAAGGGTAGATAGAATTCCCAACAGTGCCCCTTATTTCTCAATTGTTTTCACTGGTGAAATATATCTCTTCAAACATATTGTGGAGGCTTTTATATATCCTTGTAGCTGAGTGAGATTTTATTACAACAAACTGGGGATACTTTTGTAGACACACCAAATATCCTATATACCTCATCCTTTTTATTCTATTAACTACTTGAGTTATTGAATCTGAAATCATTAATGGATTTGTTTATGGTTTTTACTCATTCTCTTGTCTTCTATACAACATGTTGAAAGTTTGCTTCCATTCTCTGAAGAATATCTGCCACTTCTGTATCCATATTTCCAGATGAGTCAGTTGCTAATACCTAATCTAGGAAGCTTCACTCATGCTGAAATGGGGTAGACCATGAACTAACCTCTGATGGGACCAGAAGGTACAGGCTAATAAAATGCATAACACAATAACAGAGTTTATAAAATACTTAGTTAAAAAAATCCTGGAGTGGTACTTTGCACATATTTATACATGTTCAAAAAAAAAAAGATAAAATAAATACAACATCATATAATTGGTATGCAGGGAAATGTTCTCAGAATACAAACAGAATGGAAAATGGAGGTCATACTTCAAAATGAAATAGATCCCATTTATGCTCACTCAGATTTCTCTTCAGTCTTTCCTGATTCTAATGTTACTTAAATAAGGTTTCACCAAGTGCGTTTTGAAGTAAAACATGAAGAATGAGCACAGACATTTTGTGCTCCATGGAATAGATTTTCAGATTAGTTTTGGATGAATGCTTTTTAACATGAATACTATATTTAGGTGCTTAGTACAAAAGGTCATTCCATAAGCACTGCTTGATATAGTGATTTGTGTCACTTTCAGAGAATTCGGAATTATCTTGCTATCTCAAATGACTTAATTCTGCCTGGCAATTCTACTATTAGACAAAAGGAAATTATACCCTTCTCATTATATCCTTAAGAGGCTAAAATTCACCACAGTCATGTTTTGTTCTACTTTATTTAAGTCCTGCATAGTTTAAAATGCAACCATTCATTATAATTTTAGTTAGTATTTATTTAAAATCTCTTGTATATCTTTATAATTCATGCAATGCCAATAATAGTAACTGATAAGAAATCTAAATTGGGATCAAATTGTTTTCATTTAAAAAATTGGTCTTAAAACTAATAAAGAAAATGATAGTGACAATATGAGTTTTAGAATAAATTTTATAAGGATCAATCGAAGTGAAATAAAGTTAGCAAGTGTTTTTGAATGAAAATAAAAGGTAACATTTGAATTTCTTTCATAAAAGGAGTTATGAGACCAATATGTCATCATGTCACTTCAATCTTTTTTACAAGAGCTTCTCCTGAGATTTTGAATAGACTGGAGTAAGTAGAAAGACAAATAATTGAAGTACTTTTTAAGTAAAAATATTTTTTAAGAAAGCAAGGTTCTTGAATCTATAAGAAAATAACTAAAGAATTGGTAGACAATATTGAATTGGTTACTTGTAACTAGGTTGATAAATCTACAATTTGTGAATATCTATGTCTCTTTCAGTTTTTACTGGATGATCTTCTCAACGGAGTAAACGAGTAGTCATCAACATAAGCTGATTCTGGATAGGTGGTATTTGTTACTCATATAGATGGTCTTAGTGTTTCACAAAATACCACGAAGTTAATAAATAGCCTATGAAGTTTGGTTTAATCAAATTATAAATCAAAACCTTTTTCCTGGGGTGCCTAGGTGGCTCAGTCAGTTAAGTGTCAGATCTGATCTCAGCTCTGATCTTTTTTTTTTTTTTTTAAAGATTTTATTTATTTATTTGACAGAAATCACACAAGCAGGCAGAGGCAGGCAGAGAGAGGAGGAAGCAGGCTCCCTGCTGAGCAGACAGCCCAATGTGGGGCTCAATCCCAGGACCCTGGGATCATGACCACTGAGCCACCCAGGTGCCCCATCAGCTCAGGTCTTAATCTCAGGGTCATTTAAGCCCTGACTTGGGCTCCACACCCACACTGGGTATGGAACCTACTTCAAAACAAAACAAAACAAAACAAAACAAAACAAATACCCATCTTTTTCCCATTTTTAAATCCTGATCAAATCACACACAGATTTTTATTTTGTCCAATAAAATCACAATTGTGGTAGCGGCTAGTAAACTTTTTAATTTTTTATAAGTAAGGATTTTTACATCGTGGCTGTGTGTGCATGTGTGTGTGTGCACAAAATGTACCAATATAAAAATTTTACTTATTTATCTTTTACATTAGAGAAAACTCAAATATCTAAAATTACATTCTCATAACACTTTAGTTCAGGAAATTATTTTAAGGAGCTAGATAAAATGATTTTTAAATAACATTTAGTGTTTCCCATTAAAAAATTAAGGTTGATAACAACTAAGCTATAAGCAACAAACTGATGACAGTGACAGATATCCTGACTTACAGTATTGATGATTTCACCAACACTTAAACCTATATAATTATTTTAAATAATGGAGGAATTAATGCTTTAGTACCTCTTTCTAACAATCGTCTTATCTACTTTTCCCAGGAGGTCTGAGTAAATGTAACTGATTCTTTTCCCCATCATATACACTATGAATATTCATGCTAAAGAGAAAACTAACTATTAAAACATATCATGAATTATTTACTGTGCCCAAAGCGGCATTAACTTCATGGAATATTTCTAATTCACCAAGGCTTTGAACATCCACCTGAGGTCAGTTATGCATTCATAATACATGATTCTAAAAATAATATTCTCCAAAGTATGCAATTTTCACTTGAAAAAGTCAATATAAATCTAACGGTAATGAATAGTATGATGGCATCCAGGCCCGAAAAAGGTATTTCTTTTTTCTCTGAAGGCTTGGAATAGAGTGGTACTCCTGGACACAACTCTTGTGGAAGGAAACAAGGTGCTTGTTTTGGGACGCCATCCTCACACCCATGATCTTTCACAACAATTGGAAAAGCAGGAATTATGTTCCATGCTGATGTTTTGATGGTGCTAGTGTCACAGCAGAACATAGTGGGAAAAACCAGCGGGGGCAGAAGTAAAGAGCTTCATAAAACACAAGTAACAAAATTTCTTCTCCCTTGGTTTCCAGGCTGAACACAAACTTAGGACTGTGCTAGAAACCTCTTCCCTCTAGAGTTAGCGTGGTGTGGTGGTGAAAAGAACACAGATCTAAAGCAGACTCATTTATGTAATTTCATACAAATTAATGAATGCCTCTGAATTCTCAATTTCATCTGGAATATATATACATCATCGGGAAAATAGGTTTATGAAGTGAATTAATACATATTAATCACTTAATGTATTTCCTGGTGAGGAAGTGTGAATTTTAGGAGTCAGACCCTGGGGTTCGAACCTTCAGTTTGCTTCTTGAGCATTTTGGTAATTTAGGGGAAGTTACCTAATCTTTCTCAACTCCAGTTTCCTCAGCTGTGAAATGAGGATAATAATAGCCTCACTTAATGTGGTATTTGTTGTGTGGATTAAGGTCCGTGTGTGTATATGTGTGTATGTTTAGCACAGAGAATAGCATACTGGCAAACTCAATTCAGGTTAGATTTGACCTATAATGATTGTTAGCTGGTTATTTTCATTCCTTTTTTTAATGACGTATCTGGTGATGATGAGTGTAAATGACTGGATTGGCAGGTAACATTTCAGTTTTAGGAGGAAGAAAATAGTTATTTTATCGATAAGTTAATAATGAATATTAATGAGGATACACAATAACTATTTAGGAGGAATATTTGATATTTCCACTTTAAATTGCTGTATAGTACTAGTTTTCCTGGGTCATTGAATAACCATCCAAATGTGTGCCTCAATCTTTTTTTTTTTTTTTTTAAAGATTTTATTTATTTATTTGACAGAGAGAAATCACAAGTAGATGGAGAGGCAGGCAGAGAGAGAGAGGGAAGCAGGCTCTCTGCTGAGCAGAGTGCCCGATGCGGGACTCGATCCCAGGACTCTGAGATCATGACCTGAGCCGAAGGCAGCGGCTTAACCCACTGAGCCACCCAGGCGCCCCAGTATGTGCCTCAATCTTTAAGAGACTTTCTGAACTTTTTATAGGACTAGGTTGTAAGAAGAACCTATGACAAAAATCATTCATTGATAATTCCTTAACTAATCTCAATTTTGCTTAAAATAAAAGACAATTGTGGCACTTTGGTGGCAATATTACGAAGTTAACTGTAGGTATGCGTTCAGAGGAATGAGGCATAAAATCCTATTTACTTATTCATTCATTCTAAAGCGACTTACTTTTCCAAACTCTGAGCATATAGCACTGAACAACATAGACAAAGATCTTTGCCTTTAGAAATTTTCTTGAAAAAAAAAAACAGTAAACATGATAAATACTTAAATATAATGTAGGTTAGATACATTTTAGTAATTAAGAGACAAATATAGCAAGAATGGTTGATAGAAAGTGACAACAGAAGAGAGCTGAAATCTTAGTGGTGCTGGGAAAACCTCCCAACGAGGTTCCATTTGACAGAGACCTGAACTAGGTAAGGGAGTAGGTGATGCGAATCTCAGAAAAGTGTGGTCCAGGTAGAGAGAGTTGCAGATGCCGAAGCTGCAGGAAGAGTGGGTCTGATGACTGTTCCTATAGAAGGTAGTTAGAGTGGGTCTGATGACTGTTCCTATAGAAGGTAGTTAAGAGTGCAGCCTTAGTAAGAGGAGTCCTCAAGCTGCCAACCTTTGCTAACTACCCAGCTTGATCAGTAGCTGGTCACTGGTATTGGAAGCTTCAGTCTGGAAATTCCAGTAAGCCAAGGAGATAACCTGCCAAGACCTGAGCTCACATGGGGGCCCTTTCCTTCAGCAGCCCTAAGGGATTCCTTCCTTCTCTCTCTCCCTCTTGCTTCCTTCCTTTCTCTCCTTCTTCCTTCCTTCGTCCGTTGTTGTTTAATTACCCTATAGGCATAACAGAGGTCCTACCCCTAAAAACAGAGGAGGCATTGAGTTCCTGAATTCTCAAGTTCTTTCTAGAATCCTCCATTCCACATATCAAGAGTAGTGCCTTTTTATGAGAGAAGCAGGAAAAAGAAACAGAAATAGCTGACAGGTACCAAGGGAGTGAGATTGTTTGAAGGCTGTTTCAGAATTGTTATTAATGTAGTGGTACAAGGATTATTTGATATAGTCTTATGTGGCCTTATCATAAAGAAGGAAAAAAGAGATGAACATTTTATCTTCTATAGAGTAAAATATCTTGCAAAACTGTAAGCAATAGAGAATTGTTATCAGAGCAAGGGGACTTGCCTTATAGGTAAAATGCCTTATTAAGAAATTTTTCTGATATTATTATAATTAATATACCATTTAATATGTCCCCAAATTCCCGCTCTTTACCAAATGCACTAAATTATCTGTGTAATTCACAAGTTTCAAATATGTTTCTTTAAACAAAGAGTGAGTCCAAGTTGGAAAATAACATTTAGTTAAAATCTTTGGAAGGATAAAAATAAAAACTCTTTGTTGCTATCTCTGGGTGGTGGGATTAGGAATGATTTTCTTCCTCTGTGCCTTTCTTGTCAAATTTCTCAATAATGAATATTCTTAAAAAAGCATGAAAACAAATAACACAAAAAGCTGTATGTCAGAAATGTGAACATTTAAGCAAGATTTAAATGTAAAGAAAAATTAGAGACTTCTGCGTTATTGTACTCCAGATGGCGTTCAGCTTGCGTTTTTGTGTGCGCAGCCTTTGAAAGTTATGACTTTCACATACAATAATGATAATAATAATTGTCATAAGAACAGCAATCTCCTGAGTTCCAGCAGATTCCAGCCATGTTATTTGAAAGCGCGTGGAGGCAATGCCGGGTTTGTGCAATTTAACTGAGCGGTTCAGCGACCATTGTTACCACTGCAACAAGCAGATGTCACTGCAGACTGTGTGAAAATGTCAGAGAAAATGAAGCAGATCCAAGTAGTAGTAGAAATGAAATCTCACCCTTAAAGTGTGTTCTTTCCCACCCTGAAGATTGTCAATTTGAAGACTCTTTTGTTCGTTTGCGGCATTTACTCTGACTGCAACTCATAGTCTGAAAATATTTCCATTTATCTCGACCTGGAATCACAGCTTCCCTTCTCAGGCTCATTAGGCTCTGAGGGGTCTCACCAAAGCGCCTTAACTGCAGAGGCTGATAAAAGGAGCTTGAAACCTGTTCAGGTGCCCAGGAAGCCACAGGGGTGGGGATGGGGCTGAAGGGAGGGAATGTTATTAAGTTGCAGGACTGAGTAGGACATATCATTTTCTGGATAGATGGGTAGAGTAATGCATGTGCTGATCTCAGCTCGGCAGGAATAAAGTACTTTTAGTCCAATCTGTTTTTCACCACCACTACAAACAAGCCTTCTAAGGACTTTTTCATTAAAAGTAAAAGCCAACAATCTCTGAGCTTAAGCTTGGAATTTGAGAGTGCAATCCTCTAAAATCAGACACTTTATAATACAGTAGTGGAATCCTCTTTCTGAGACTAATTTTCTATCCACTCAGGGTGGAGAGTATTTAAGTTTCCACAGTGAAATACTACCGGGAAACAGACTCCTATTTTTCTTTTATCAAGTAAAAAGAGCTTAATAAAATGTTCTTAGGGTACATACTCTTTAAATTATAATTTCAGAATTAACCCTAATCTATAATATATGCACATAGATAGTTCATGTTAATTTATTTTATCAATAACTAATTTGATCTCATAAAATATAATTTAGGCATAATAAATACCTACAAGCCCCATATCCATCAATTTATCTATTATGATGATAACTCTAATCAAATTTTGAGGGTGCTAAAAATGTCATCAGTCATAACTCTGGTGAAAGCAAAATAAGATCTGAGGACAGTTGAAATATAAAGCTGCAGCAAATTGAGACATTTATAGAGCTCATGGAAGGAGAAGTTATAAAAATCTGGAAAATAAAAAGATTCATCTCCTCCCCATGAAATCATTTTTTCATAATTTCATAAGAAATTGATTAATTATAGATGCAATTTTTGTAAAAGCAATTTTCTCACAGAATATTTTGGTGCTGCAATGCCGGAGAGAAAAAAACTGTGGAAAGCCCTGGACCCGGACCGTCAGTCCCATCGAGCCCACGGTGAGTTCTCTGGCTACTCATCCAACCACTCAGCACCCTCTGGTAAACACACCTCCTGGCCGCTTGGGAGATCATCTGATCACAGGCGCACACACAGTTTGCAAACTGCTAACGCTTTAAAAATGTTAACTATGAAATATCATATGTCTAGTCTTCACCCCACTGAGAAAGAGAATACACTCGTGTCTTAATAGTCGTGTCCTAGGTCAGAGAATGTACAGTTTCGCTTACCAGCACATCTGCAAGTGCCGGCTGGAAGTTTGTGGACTTCAAATCTCTGAAGACACTGTGTGCCCCTGTGACAACTCCCAAGGTTGGAGGGGCCTCCTCTTACTAGTGTCTGATTTCAAAGCATGTAGAGTTGAAAGGAAGAGAGGAGAAAGAAGGAAGGAAGGAAGGAAGGAGAGAAGTCAGGAAGGAAGAAAGAGAAGAAGAAAAAGAAAAAGCCAAGGCAAGGATTTTCTATAGCAATGAAGAAAAGTCTGGTTTTATAATTAAGGGTTCTGATCGGCTTAGGTTCACTAAAACAAAGCATTTGAATTGGGAGGAAGGAATGATTTCTCTCTTCTAATGAGGAAATCTATTCCCCAGAAAGGATGGCAGAATGGGAATGGAGATTTCTGATTCCTGTTTTTCCATCCTCTTTACCTCCCTTACCTTATAAATTAGCAGATTTGCATACATAAAATATACCTAAAAAAACTCAATAAAAGCATGGTTTAAAAATATGCAGCTAATTATATCAGAATGTTCATTACTTTTCCCTATAAGGCAAATGAATATTTATCAAGTTAAATTCCAAGATACTTATTATCTCGCTTGCATTTTGAATATAATTACATTGGAAGGCAATTGTTCTGATGGGTGTAGGCAGAGATTAAAAGATTTGTATGCACTTCTTAAAAATGCAAAATAATCATAGTTTTTTTTTATCATTAACAAAGTAGCTCAACCCTTCCCTTCAGCTGAAAAATAAGTTAGCATTAAAGCATAACAGTTCTGAAGATATTACATAATAAATGAAAACGGCCAAATAAAAACTAGGTTGCAATTATTTTTTGGAACCTAAATTTATAAACATGAGAAAAAATGCCGGAGATATTTAAAAGAGCTATTTAATTTGCTATTTTAAAACTCAGATTTAAAAATAACTGCTCTCAAATTGTTCCATTAATGTATAATGTAGATAAATAATATCAAAATGAACAAGATTTATAAAATAGCAAATAGGCTGCAATTGTCTTTAAATTAATAAATTTTAATTATGCTAGGGCAAATAAAATCAAGGTTTCCTACATCCACATGCATATAACTTCTATAATCATAGCAGTTTTTTCTCACACTGCATTTTATAATAGCACCAAAATGAACTTGTCCAAATACATGCCTTGGTTTCCCATCTATATCTAAACTTCCAGAAGAAATAGATTTTGTATTATATTTCTTTTATTGATTCCATATGATCAAATGTGTCTTAAAGCTAACTGGTATTCAATAAATAACTTAACAGCTAGCAATAGAAAAAATGAGATAGAAAATTTGAAAAATTATAACACAAATTATGTAGGAGACTGAATTTAATTAAACTACAGGACAAATAGCTCATTTATTATGTATGCTTTGTCACATATAAAATCTATCTTATTGTATTCTTATTCTCTTATATATCTGCCAGCCTCCTATTGCAAATATTGTCAATGTCTTTCCAGACTAAATACAGAGCCTAGAAAATCATGAAAACTGTTCAACTCCAAGTGTGTTGTGTCTCCTTTCATGTTTGACCAAAACACTTTGATAATTTTAAGAAGCAAAGCTAAAATGTTGGGTGGTGATATTGGACTAAAACTCATATAGTAGCTATCACTGAGATAGGGGAAGAGTCAAAGCCTAAAAAAGGCTGAATCAATTTTAACTGAGATTAGCTCTAGGAACTTTATGGTCAAATAGGAATAGAAATACATTACTGCTTAGGCATGAGTTTTGCATTTTTATAAAAATACTACATGTACATGTAGTTTGGTTTGAACTAAGGGAAAAGAAAACAATCTCTTGGACTCTGGAGCCCTTTTATGAAATTTCTAATTAATTTTGATAAATCCCTTTTAATATGGCAAGGAGTTCCACTTGGGCTTATCAATTTAAGAGTTATACTTGCACTCAGTGGACTAGAATCTGCCCTAAGCTAGTTATGCATAACACCTGCTAAAGTTAATAGACGTTCCACATGAGTAGCTGATTTTGCCAGAGAGTCATGTGGAATTAACTAATAATGAAACTTGGCTGACAATATCTTTAATATTTTCATTTAAAGAGTATTTATTACCTTGCATGGCCTCTTTCCATAATTAAGTATTTTTGATGTGCACTCACCGTATTTCAGATGTGTCATCATTCTTTTTCTCTGATGCCATACAATCAGGCAAAGAAAACATTTTTTAAAGTTTTGTCTCCCAATATTCATTACAAATGATGCAGTGGCGTACTCTCTGTCTGTCTGCCCCTCTCTCTCTCTCTCTCACACACACAACATATGTTTAAGAAAACTCATAAATGTATGGAAAACATTATTTTTTAAAATCCTTCTAGACTCTCACAGACTGTATAAGCTGTCCTCTTTCAAAGAAATGTCATTATTGATTTAAAGATGAAAGTACTAAAATCTTAAAAAACTGGTGTTCTTGGTTAAACATTGCACACAAAATGGCAGTCATGACTTCCTCTCCATTGAGTCACTCTTCCCAGACTAGTTTCCTTTACTGTGTTCACATTTTAATTCACATGGTTTGTCCTTCTTGGAAGACCCTTTCTGCAATCCCTGTCAAACAAAAACCTTAGTTTGAGTTCCACCTCACATTTTGGTTAAGTGTTTGTAACCCACAGAGATTACTTTCTCCATCAATTTGTTGCCTTACTTACTCTGTATACATCTCTCACCATAAACTAAGGTTATATTCCCTGTGGACTTTTTTTTCTTACACAAACTGAATGTTCCTAAAGTATGAGGGTTTTTTAGTAAGGCTTTCTTCCTAGGCTCTTATGCAAAAGCTTATATATGCTCAGTGCATGTTTAGAGATGGATTAATATTGATGAAAAATGAATCCAAATAAATGTGAATCCCAGATGAACTAATTACTGAGAGATATATGTTATTTCTACTATGACAGCCCGGTGATTTCAGATAGAAATTTACCAGATATTATTCTTTTTTGTACAATGTTTTAGGATCCATGTTTGTGTCATTTTATTTGATAATCATTGGTATTTATTTTGTGTATGTGCTATATATTTAACCTATTAAAGACTAAAATGAAATAAGAGTTATCACTCTCCCCACTTCCCACAGGGATTTTCAACTTGTTTGGCAAGATAGAAAAATTAATGTCTAAGGGAATATTACAATTATTTGAAACACAAAGTTAGAGGAGAATTGTGCATGGGCTATAAATAGTTTAGGGAAGTGATGTTATATGCTGAGACAGACAAGAAAAAGATTTTTAAAAAGGCATATTAGATTTCAGATGGAGATGAGGGATCTGAATAGAAATATCCTAGGCAGATGTTACATAGCCTCTGAAGGAGAGGATTATATCAATGGGGATAGAAATAGGAGAGTCATCAGCATATTGGTGGTAGTTAAATCCACTCGAGTATACACACCACCATAACAAATGTAATTGAAGAAGATTAGAGAGTCAAGCACTGAAAGTTCTGGGACAATCACTCTCAACAAACAAGATAGGATTAAGAAAAAGAAATCTAAGCCAAGAGAACCAGCAGAAAACAGAGACCCAGAAATTTTTAGAGAATTTCAAAGAAATTTGTTTAGCTAATATTCTCTGGTTTTGTCAACATCCCTCTCCCACTTTTTCTTTGTTATCTTTTTAACTCTGTCTCTTCAACCACCACATATATGTTATCTTCATCCCAGATCTCTCTCCTGACTTCTGGACCTTCATGTTCAGGCATCTTTATAGAATCTTGTGCCAGACTGCCATAAGACGTCAAATTTCGGTGAACTGATTAGCTGGGGTAAAGATAGTGACTTGTCTCTTGCTCTTCAGTAATAAAAATATTTGGACTATATCTGGACATGGAACCAACAAAAATAAAGTCTACATTCTCCAGACCCTCTTGAAGAAAGGTTTAGCCTTGTAACTAGGTGTCAGACAATGGGATGGAAGAAGAAATTGTGTGTAACTTCCCAGAAATGTCTTTGAACAACATAGGCAAGCCTTCCCTTACCTTGCTGTTTTTCCTCCCAGCTAGCTGAAATGCACATTTCATAGCTGGACATGGAGCTAGATAAATATACTAGATTATGAGATAGTTGTGGAAACTCAGGCCGTGCAAACAGAGCAACAAAATCAAATGAGTCTTAATCTCTCACCCTTGTGAAAAACTTAGCCAGCCATGGATATAGGATTGGACTTTGATGTGAAACAAACTCTTGTCTTCTTTAAATCACTATTGTGTTGAGCCCTCACTCACGACCCACCAAAAATAATTCTAATTAATACAGTATATTTACCACAAATCTCTGTTTACTCTTATATCCCATATTTTGTGAATAGCATTACCGGCAATCTAGGCATTGAAAACTGAGTCTTTCCTTTCTCCCTAAGCCCTTATGACACCATCCATAGTGTGGTCTCTCCTGCCATTGCCTTAGTCATGCTCTTGTCATTTCTTGCCAAGATTATCTAAAATCTGTTGCTTCCCATTTCCAGTTTTATTTTTCCCCTAAATTTAAAGTCTGTGCTTTGCAACTAAAATTATCTTTTTACAAATTAAAAGTCTTATCTTGTCATTCTTTTTTAAAATTAATTTAATGAATTCATTTAACAAATTCCCATTTATTATCTATCAGCTTCTTCGTGATATGCCTCCTGCCTATGTCTGCAATTCCATTGTTCTGATTTTCATACTTCTCCCCATGTCCAACCACATAGAATCGCTTACAGAAACCCACTTGGCTTTTTCATGCTTTCTTAGGAGTTGTTTCTTTTATGTGAAACTTCCTTTCTGTCTCTGTTATTTAGCAAAGTTCTACTTGCCTTCAAGTCTGTGTTTAATAATTTCTTCCTCTTAGAGACTTTTGATAAAGACTGGTCCCTTATTCATTCCCTGGTACCCCATCACAGTCTCGGTGAAGTTCTTTTTTAATGTGATCTCATTTCTCTATACATTCCTTATTGTAGAAACCATCACAGTGTAAAAGATTGTTTACTACTCCACCTCTGCCATTTGTTTCTAGGATTTTTTAGAGCAGGAGGTTATCTTTCATGTCTGATTACCAATATCTAACGGTGCCTAACATTCAATCATTCAACTGATATTTATTGAAAAACGCCATGACTATGTGAAAGATCATGAGTAAGAATTCAGCGATTACTCTCCAGTTTGAATATTAGAGATCACATCAAATCTTAGAGGTGAAATATATTAGCTACTCATGAATTAGAAGCTAAGAAATCTGTTACAGGCAAACCTTGGAGATATTGAAGGTTCAGCTCCAGAACACTGGAATAAAGTGAATATTGCAATAACGCAAGTCAAATGAATATTTTTTTGGTTTCTTAGTATAAGCAAGTGTCATACTGTATTACAGTCTATTAAGTGTTCACTATCATTATGTCTAAAAAACAGTGTAGATAACTTTAATTAATAAATATTCCTAAAAAATGTCAACCATCATATGAGCCTTCAGTGAGTTGGAATTTTTTAGCTAGTGAGGGTCTTGCCTCAATGTCGGTGGCTGCTGAAGGCTGGGGTGGATGTGGCAATTCCCAAAAACAAGACAATAGTACAGTTTGCTGCATCAATTGACTTTTCTCTCTTGAATGACTTCTCTATAACACGTGATGTTGTTTGATAGAATTTTACCCACAGTAGAACTTTTTACAAAATTGGAGTTAATCCTCTTAAATTCTGCCACTGCCTCATCAACTAAGTTTGTATGATATTCTAAATCCTTTGTTGTCATAATAGCAGTCTTCACAGCATCTCACAGGGAGATATATTTATATGCCCTATAAAGAAGCCACTTTATTTTGCTTGTCTGTAAGACACAACCCTCATCTACTCATGTTTTATCAGGAGACTGTAGCAATTCAATCACGTCTTTAGGTAAGCTTGAACTCCAATTTTAGTTCTCTTACTATTTCTACCTCATCTTCAGTCACTTCCTCCATTGAAGTTTTGAACCCCTCTAAGCCATCCATGAGGATTGGCATTCACTTCTCCCAAACTCCTATTCATGTTGATATTGTGGCCTCTTCCTGTGAGTCACAGATGTTCTTCATGGCATCCAAAATGGTGAATCCATTATAGAAAGTTTTCAATTGACCTTCCCAGATACATTAGAGGGATCACAATCTTTGGCAACTATATTGCCTTATAAAATGTATTTCTTAAATTATAAGACTTGAAGGCCAAAATTACTTCTTGGTCTATGGGCTGCAGAATGGATGTTGTGTTAGCAGGCATGAAAACAATATTCATCCATTTGTCCATCTCCATCAGAGCTCTTGGATGACCAGGTGCTTTGTCAATGAACAGTCATATTTTGAAAGGAATTTTTTTTTTCCTGAGTAGACTTCAATGGTAGGATTAGCATATTCAATAAACCATGTATATGTGCTGCTGAAGTAAGCAATTCAGCGAACCATGTAAAGACATGTACTGTCATCCAGGTTTCGTTGTTGCATTGATAGAGCACAGAGTAGACTAAGCATAATTATTCTTTTTTTAAAAGATTTTATTTATTTACTTGACAGAGAGAGAGATCACAAGTAAGCATAGAGGCAGACAGAGAGAGACAGGGGGAAGCAGGCTCCCTGCTGAGCAGAAAGTCCAACACGGGGCTTGATCCCAGGACCCTGAAATCATGACCAGAGCTGAAGGCAGAGTCTTCACTGAGATACCCAGGCACCCTGACTGAGCATAATTCTTAAAGAACCTAGGATTTTTGAATGGTAAATGAGTATTGGCTTCAATTTAAAGTCCCTGGCTGCATTAGGCCCTAACAAGAGAGTCAGTCTGTATTTTGGAAACTTTGAAGCCAGGCCTTGACTTCTCTCCAGCTGTGATAGTTGGAGATGACATCTTCTTCTAGCAGAAGGTCATTTTATCCAAAATGAAAAATCTGTTATGTTTAGTGAGCCACCTTTGTTAATTATCTTAGCTAAGTCTTCTGGACAACTTATTGCAGGTCCTACATCAACACTTATGGCTTCACCTTGCACTTTTATACTATGGAGACAGCTCCTTTCCTTAATTTTTATGAACCTCTGCTAGCTTCAAACCATTCTTCCTTAGCTCTCTTATCTCCCTCCGCCCTCACAGAATTGAAGAGTGTTAGGGCCTTGCCCTGGATTAAGCTTTGGTTTAAGGAAATGATGTGGCAGGCTTGATCTTTTACCCAGACCACTCAAACTTTCATCACATCAAGAATAAGGCTATTTTGCTTTCTTATCATTTGTATGTTCACTGGAGGAACACTTTTTCACTTCCTTCAAGAACTTTCCCTTTGCATTCACAACTTGGCTAACTGGTCCAAGGGGTATAATTTTTGGCTATCTCAGCTTTTAACATGCCTTCCTCACTAAGCTTAATCATTTCTAGTTTTTGATTTAAAGTGAGAGACATGTGACTCTTCCTTTCACTTGAACACTTAGAGGCCATGATAAAGTTATTAACCGGCCTAATTTTAATATTGTTGTGTCTTAAGGAATAGGGAGGCCCAAGGAAAAGGAGAGAGGTGGGGGAAGGCTGGTAGATGGAGCAGTCAGAGCACACAGAACATTTGTCGATCAAGTTCACTGTTTTATATGGGTTTGGCTTGTGGCACTCCAAAACAATTGCAAGAGTAACCTCAAAAATTGTTGATCACAGATCATCATAACAATTATAATAATAATAAAAAGTTTACCATGTTGTAAGAATTACCATAACGTGACATAGAAATATAAAGTGAGCAAATGCTATTGGAAGAATGTCAGTGGTAGACTTCCCTCATTCAGGGTTGCTACAAACCTTTAAAGGTTTAATTAATTTGTATAAAATGAAGTATCTGTGAGGTATAATAAAACAAAGCACAGTAAAATGAGACATGCTTGTACAAAAAATAAGACTCAAAGAAGTCATGACCTGTTCAAATTTATTAATTAGTAAGCTCATATGCATACAGGAGATGCTATAATACGTGTGTGTATGTGTGTGTGTGTGTGTATAATTTCAGAAACCTGAAGACTAATGCATGTGGAGTGAAAATTATCAGGGATGATACGCAAATAATTTGATTAACATAGCATTCTTTTTGCTGATGGTTTTTCTATATAAATAAAACTTGAAAGAACATATCTCTGTGACATCATTTTTTCTTTTTTCAGTGACATTCTATCACCATATGTATGAAACCACGCATGATTAGATTGAGAATTGAAGAAATCCAAATAACTGTGTATATATAGGTACTTGCTTCAGTCATTTTTAAACTGTTTAATCTTTATTCTATCTCTGGATTTGAGGAAAATAAAACCTTTTAATTCAGCTTGAACCTCTTCTTAGTATTAAAAAATATTTAGGGTTATATAAAAAGGAGTGTTAAGTGATTTATAAGGTTTTCTTGTATGGCAAGAAATCTGCTTGTAATGGTCTTAACATTTACATCTATGTACATGGACCCAGCCTTGGTCCCTGGAACTTGAGGGCATCTTAGTGTCAAGGGTACTTCAAGATCCCTCTACTTAGCCTTTAGTCTTTTCTCTAGATGGAGAGATTTGACTACTTCTAACTTAATAAGAATTTGGGTTTGGTTTACTTTATAGTTCTTCCAATTAGCTTTCTGAGTGTTTTTTTTTTTTTTTTTTGTTTTTGTTTTTTACCTTTAATCTTGTCTAAACTTGTGGGAAAGTAGAGGAAGAAAAAGGACACACTTACTTTAAAAATATGTATTACAATTAACTGTCAGTACACTTGGCTTAAATCATATCATGCTTTAACTATGTGAAACTTAGTTTAATTATATGATATATAACATAGCTTCTAAATGAGCATCATTTATTAGAAAATTGACTAGAGTTTGAAATGAAGGGAAGTTCTATAATGATACAAATGGGAAGAGAGTTGTAATAGTCTAAAGTTCAAATACAACATTTCTTTGATATTTCTAAAACCCCACCCCCCCAAAAAAAATTAATGCTGATTTAAGGCAATTCCATTAAGAAGGTATTCCTTGTTTTCTGAAAGTTTGCATTATGAGACTTTGCTTAATGAAAGACCTACATTCTGCCTGTTTTCGATAACCTAAAGAAATCTGAAGAGGATTTTCACTTTTAAGAAAAAATCCATTAGCATAATAATGTAGATCTTTTTTTCTTAAAAGCAAAAGTCCTTCTTAGATTTCTTTAGGTTATTGAAAACAGATATTAACGTAGGTCTTTTATAAAAGCAAAGTGGCATAATGTGAACTTTCAGAAAGCAGGAGATACTCTCTGTTTCTACCATTTTCCTTACAAAAGTTTTATAGGAGCATTCTACTTATAGAGAGTGTGGGAAATCTGTCTTTCCAAGACCTACCTGTAGATATATGAATGTGCACGTATTTATACATTTTTTGAAGGATTAAGAGTTAAAGTTACAGTTTACATTTATCTTTGTTATCAGTAAACCAGAGTAATCTGATGCCTATATCATAGAGTGTTGCCACTTACCTATGGCAACTTCATTGACTCTTTATGAGTCCTAATTTGTATAGTTCTTTATTGTTCTGGGAATATCAAAGCAAGTCACACAGTATCTCATAGAACTTTTTGATACAGAAAGAGTTTATATCATTATATATTTGGCTCCAGGGACATCAAAATACTGTTAATAAATTATATGTCAGAACTTTAAGAAAACAACTGCTTCATTTCTTGAATTATATTAACTCTTTCTTAAAATAATTATAATGGGAGTATATAAATAAAATGTCAATTTAATTACCAGAAGCATTTAACTTATTGGAGGTAGCTCAAAAACACATATAAATTAATAAGAATCAACAAGATTAGGAGCTTCAGCAACTGGTTAATTACATTTGCTATAAACAGGCCCATTCATTCACTAATAGTAATGCTTAGTAATTTATGAAAAAAATAAATCAACATTTAAATGCATTTTTCAGAGAAAATAAATGGAAATACACAGCTTTCAAAACAAAGAATAAAGACAATACCAGAGATGTGTTGATGCCAGGAAGGCCCAGTGAATCTTACACTTGAGCCTAGGCCCTATTGGATTTAGCCCAAGACAGGGCATGCATCTTCAGTTTGGCAAATGGTTGCCAGGTCTTACAATTATATTCTGAGAAGCTGTCCCACCATGAAAAGTGACTTGTAAAGCTCTGCTTGTAGGCCAGGTGAACAACAAAGACATTTAACATCTATCAAAGCCATGTATGGGAGAAATAAATCACTGGTGAGAAATTGAAGTCTAGTCCTGTATTATGCAGAGTTGCAGGTTCCAAATTAATATTACAGTATGGTGCAGAAACCCAAGCCAAGAAATTAACATAAAACAGAACATTTACTTCCCTAGGGTTCTTGAGGAAGTAAACAAAATCATCTGTCCAAAACCTTTCACATCTTAGGGTTAACAGCATTCTCATGGAATACAGGTCTCATTGAACAAGAGCTAACAATATCACTTAGGACAAAGATGACAAAAACAGATAAACAAAAAAAAAAAAAAAAGAAAGAAAAAGAAAAGAAGAAGAAGAAGGAGAAGAAGAAGAAAGAGACAGACTGGCTGTAAGTTACGTCTTCTTTGCTTATTATTCACTTTTATTGATAGAGAAATGGGCTCTAACATTTTTCATGAGACACATGGCTTTCTTGGATCACTCCACATTTCTCTGCTCTTGAAGATAACTTCTTTACTGCATACAAATGTAAATGTAAGAAGAGTGATCACAAATAACTGACACAGAGCCACTGCTTCAGGAAACAGTAGGGGAATAGTAGGAACTCAGAGGAAGTACCTGCTCCATCTAAAGGAAGCCATCGTTATTCAGCTCAAACAAAGTGAGAGAATTATAGAAATGTAGACACAGATCCAAGTTAAACAGAGAAACCAGAAACCTGAATGTGGAAGTGTTGATAGGACACAACAGAACACGTTTGGTGACTTCTAGTTTGCTAATCTTTCTTTCAGTCTTCAAACAAAGCTGTAATAGTTGTGTTTCAGTCACTTACCCCAGAGAAATGTGGAGGCACCCTTTGAATATCCTATATTGGCCTATATGACATTGCTGAATTCTAACCAATTTAAGTTTCTTGAGGCCTGGGTCCTGGCAACTGCTGCCCATGGTGTTTTGTGACTTCCTCACTGTGGTAATAAGATTAATGCTCTTCTCAATGCCCCCAACAGTGTCCACATCTTAATGTTTAGAGTCTGTGAATATGTTATATGGAAAGGGGAATTAAGGTAGGAGATAGAATCCAGTTTGCTAGTTAGGTGACCTTAAAAACAGGAGATTATCCTAGAATATCAGGATCAGATACAATCACAGTATCCTTAAATGTGGAATAGGGAAAAACAGTAGTCAGTGTTGGATAAGAGTTGGGAGTCAACTGGCCATTGGTGTCTTTGAGGATGGAAGGGTGTCATGATTCAAAGAATGCAGGAAACCTTTAAGAGCTAGAAAAGACAATAACATTAATTATCTCTGAGAGCCTCTAGATCTTTGGTTTTAGATTAGTGCTACCCAATTCAGACTTCTGACATCCAGAGCTATAAGATAATACATTTGTACTGTTTTAAAGCACTACATTTGTGGAAACTTACTACAGTGGCAATAGGAGACAAATACACTTACTGATATAAAGTTGATCTTCCAGTTATTGGCTTACCTTGATAATTGACCATTGATTGACCTTTTATATGTCCCATCTGTTAGTCTGCATTGTTGGAAATTGACCTGTCCAATTAGACATTTCTTTTAACCTACTCCTGTGGTCTTAAAGTATCTGAGATGGTCTGATGTTAGTTTAACCTGGATTTTGATCTCACTTCTGCCATTTATTGCCTCTGTGCTTGGGTTTCATAGTCTATAAAATGGCTACCTCACAGGCTTACTAGGAAGGAAAATTTAAATATTGAGTGTAAAACAAGTGTGTAGCCCAGTGACTAACTTATAGTGAGATATAAAAAAATCTAGTTGATATTGTTTTGCTATTATTCCTTAAATTTTCACATTGTTTTGTAAGGTGATATAACTTTTAGTTACAACTCTGCTGCCTCATTCTGGAATACCATTGTGAGTCCTCCACACAGCCTTTACTTTGTTTAATGACATTCACCTTCATTCTTTTTTTCCATACTGACTTCCATATATAGGCCATACTTTCATGTTTTTACTCTAATATAAACGTATCTCAGTTGGCTCCATTCAGCAGTCAAAGGAAGCCTCCATCTGACACACTGACACTTCTTTTTTTTTTTTTTAAAGATTTTATTTATTTATTTGATAGAGACAGCAAGAGAGGGATCACAAGCAGGGAGAGTGGGGAGAGGGAGAGGCAGGCTTCCTGCTGATATGGGGCTCGATCCCAGGATCCTGGGATCATGACCCGAGCTGAAGGCAGATGCTTAACGACTGAGCCACCCAGGCGCCCCCATACTGACACTTCTGATGTTAAAGATCAGAGCATTGAAATTGATCTCATCAGTATAGTTTATAAAACTGAATGAAGGAAACCTCATTTAAAATGGAGACAGGAGGCCAGAAGAGGTGCTCTCATGCCCTACCACTTGTGGATGTACCTTGCATTCTCAACAGGAGGAAGCTTACTTTACTGCTCCAGTAGGAGAAAGGAAGAGTTTCTTTTTGCCCAGCAACAAGCTTAGCCAATAAGAAAATATCATACCTCAGTCATGACTTGATGAGAAACCACCACCACCCTGAACTTTCATTTTCTTTCAATGGACTTTCCCTCAGAAGAGCCCTTCCTAAATTCCTTTTTTTTTTTTCTGTAAAAAAAATGTTCCCCTCCTTTTATCTCCAGACTGACTTTTGGTTTTTCATAACTTGCATGTCTTAAATATCTACTCCTGACAAAAGCATTTTACTGGCAAAATAACTGGCTCCTTTACTTTTGAGGTTGATAGTATAAACTTATGTACACAGAATATTACAGAATGATACAGAATTCAAAAATGTATATATGATGGACATCAAGAGGAATCAGGATATTTTGCTTCCAAAATACCCAATTTCAGTTTATTACTTGTTCATTTTGCCACTGTAGACCCAAGTTTTAGACAACACTTGATAAAATTTTTGACAAACTATTTAATTGAGTATCCAGTATGGGAACTAAGGCCAGTCACTTCCCCTTTTTTCTCCCTCATTCTCCTTAAAAAAAAAAATTAGAAATGATAAGTAATAATAAGAAGTATTTATTGAGTGCTTATATTTTTCAAAATTACTGTTCTAAGAGTTTAATTCATATTAACTCATTTAATACTTCTCATTTGAGAAAGCAAAACTAAATCACAGAAAGGTTAAGTGCCTTGTCCAAGGCCAAGATAGTAAATTACAAATCCAGAAAGGAACCCTGGCATAAATTTCAGAGCTTGGGCTTTTATTTCTTTTTCTAAAATTTTATTTTTATATGATCTTTATACCCAAATTGGAACTCTAACCCACAACCCAAGATCAAGAGTCACAGGCTTCACTTACTGAGCCAGCCAGATGCTCCTCAGAGCTTGAACTTTTAAATGTTACATAATTATAATAACCTCAAAATGATATTTATTATTATTACAGTCATTATGGACTTAAAGATTTAGTACACTGCAAAATTTATGTGTTGTAATACTAACCTCCTGTGTGATAATATTAGGAGATTTGGGAGGTAATTAGGTCATAAAGGTAAAACACTCATGAATGGCATCAGGGACCTTGTCAAAAGAGACATGAGACAATTGGCTTCTCTGTCTGCTCTCTGCCATGTGAGGATACAATGAGAAAGAAGACGGTTATCTGCAAACTAGGAAATCGGCCCTCACCGGAGATGGGGTCTACTAACACCTTGATCCTGGACTTCCAAGTGCCTGGAACTATGAAAAAAGTAGTTTATTATTTAAGCAACAGAGTCAATGGCAAATTATTATGACAGCTTAAACTGACTAAGACACAGGACTTGAAAGTGATTGCTATTTATTGAGGTATAGGATTTTTATTTTCATGCTTTTAAAAGGAAGCATCTGATCTACTTTTTATTTATTTAAAGAGAAATACAGAGGCTCTATATTACAGAGTTAAAGAACAACAAACTATAATGAATAAGTTGATATTACAAAGAAGAAAAAAAAGAAAATAATTAAGTATACTGAAAAACAGTACACTGTTTACTGAAAAACAGTGTACTGAAAAAAGTATACTGAAAAACTATCTGATGTAGTGGGGTCTTAGCATTTTATTAGGTTTATTGAAATATTGTCAAAACGTAAGCCTAGTAGCTACTAAAAAGATTTAATGGTACAGATGAACTAAAAACAACAGCAACAAAAAAAATCAGGAATCCAGGAGATATCACCATTGACTGATACCTTCTAACATTTTCAGTAACTACATAGAATATTTTTATTTTTTATTTTTTAAATTTATTTTATTATTATTTTTTACAAAGAACATTTTAAAAATATCACTTTCCTTTTCTCTGTTAATAAACACCAACACAATTATGACTAGAGGTATTGTTAACAATTAGATTTATTCATTAATGACGCATTTGTGTTCTTGATTTTCTAAATATTCCATTATTCACAGTTATCTACTAATTTCAAAAAAGAAGCATTTAAAAGTTTATAAAAAATAAAAAATTAAAAAAAAAAAAAAAATAAAATACAGATTGAGCAGACTCTCAGTAGGTTTCATAGTTTAATCATATATAGGGTAAAACGTATTTCCAATGTATTTTATATATGTATAGTCATCAAACAGCTGTCTAGAGAATCACTAAGAATAACAATAGATATGTGCACATGTCTGTGGGTGCACCTGTGCATGGGTGCGTGTACACACACACACACACACACACACACAAATTTTAAAGATGACAGTCATCGTATTGACTTATGTTCCTAAATACCACTGTCTAGAAAAGTAGGATTTACTTTTGATGCAATATTAATACTGACTGATAGAAAATTTGTAGAGCTATTTCCATGGAAAGAGAATTTTGATATGTGCACTTTGGTAACCATGAAATGTGCTATTCTTTGTCATGTGAAATGGTTAATCACACAGTTAAAAAAACCAAGTAGCATATAATGTCTTTAGATAACAGAAGAAACAGTATATGCATGGAGATGTTTATTTGGTTTATGGGATTCTTGCATTGCTGAAGTCTTTTTCTTAATCGCCATAGGATGGCACTGCATTTTATGGAGCTATGATATTTTATTCCTTTAAGGAATAAGATCAAGAAATAGAAGCTAAGCCATAAAATACAAAACATTTCTACTCAGCAGGGTTGAGATCAACTCTTTCTATTGATAACATTAAATCAACTCTATTTTATAAAACCAGGGTTTTTAATGTTAATAGTTAACATATAGAAAAGAATACAAACTTTGGAGTTAACTCACATTAATCATGGCATTGACATTTAACGAATAGGCAAACATGTACAATCTACATCAACTCCTAGAACATGATTTCTGTCTATAAAATGAGTATAGTAATATCTACAACATCAGAAAATATGACTATTAAAATAAGTGTCCTCAAAGAAATGTCTGGGATCTAATATGCACTGAAAAAATGACCTATTCACAATGAAGAAACGCTGTATAATATATTCTTAAAGAAATGCACATAATCACAAAATGAGTGGCAACTAGTAAATATAAAATACTTTTTTCCCACAGGAAATTTTGTTATGTGTTAGACATTGAAAAGTTTTTTTAAATTATTAAAAAATGTGATTTGTGGTTCTTTGTCTACTTAAAAGGTAGAATGCACACAATTTATTCAACTGTGTCATAAGCCTCCCTAAGTGGACAAGTGACAGTTGAAATGTTACTCTGCAGTTCTCCATGAGGCACAATGTATATGAGAGTCAGTCACCTTTTTGAAGACATTCTGTCATGAATTCTACCAGAAGCATATCAGAACCAGGTTGATTCTCTCCTGATTATCTTAATCTTCTTTATATATGATCTTAGAATCAAACATCATAAGCGAGGCAGAAAGAAAATATATTTGGTATGATTTTAAATCCTTCGTTTATGAATAAAAAATTGTCACATTTTCCTCTAAGCTATGCCACAGGCATTCTTAAATTATCTTGGTGGATATGACCGTAATGTGTAGAATGGAAAGGAGCAAATTTCACTAGAGCAAAAGAATAATATTGAAAATGTATTAGGACTAAGGTTAAAAAGCTGGCAACAGGTCATATTATGGAGAGCTTTGTGGGCTAAGAAGATGAGCTTAATTTAATAAGGTTGTCAAAGAGAAATACTGATAAACCATATTCAGAGAACATCACTGTGAAAAGAATACTTGAAGAATATTGATTTGCCGGTGGGGAGCAGTATGGATTCTGAACAACTGTCTTCCCTCGTTCATTCTATTATTTAATTATAAGAGTCTTAAAAATAAGTGCTCCTTTCTGAAAATACACTTGCATTCTCTTAAGCCAAAGCAAAATTTCCTCTTCACCTGAAAAACACTTCTAAGATGCATTGGTGTATGAAAAAGCATATTTGGGGGGAGAGTCTTAATATTTTAAAGAGTAAACAGAAAGGTAATGCCAGGTATAAATTACTTGTATTTTACTTGGGTATGGCTGCAAATTATCATTGCAAACAATCCTAACACCCTCAGAGAATTCAGTCTCAAATAAATTACATTTAGATAAGGTGTCTACTTTGAATAACTCTGCATTTCTTCTTGCTTGGTTATACACACTTAGATATTCAATTCTGATACCCGAAATGGATAATAATTTTGCTGATTATCCTATTGCCAATTTATATTTACATGAATGCTAGCCTATATAATTGTACAATAGTTTAATTCAGGGGGACAAGAGACCTGGCAAGTGAAGTCTCATACTCAGATTACAGGAAGTGTCCTGTCTTTACAGAAAGGCTTCTAAAGGATTCTGTGCATCAAAAATCCATGAGTATCTATTTCCTACATAAAATGCTTCAAGCAGCTGCTTACTCTTTATGTGTAACCTTCCTTTCCCATGTTCCTTCATTTTCTGATTACATTAGGGGAAATCCTTGATTAGGAGCCAGTGGTCTTTAACACCTGCTAATCTCCTTTTGAACAAGGAAAGTGTTTGCCAGGCCGGGCATCTGCAGGCAACAGAGGGCTAGAGTGGCACCAGGGGGGCAGGATGCAGTGGGTATTCAAATCCGCATATCCTGAATCTTTGAATCAAGAGGGTTTCCTTCATTGAACACTTGAGTGGGGTCTCCTAGCAGCTAAGGAAGCCCTGGAGATGTGTAATTAAAGGAATCCATTATGCCTTAAACACAGCGAGACTGTACCTACTCCTAATTCCCATAGAATTGAGCCAGCTCCTTGTGCCCAATGCAGAGTTTGGGCTCATTCTCCAGGAAGTGCCCGGCCGCCCCTCCGCTGTGGGAAGATGACTGTGAAGGGCTGTAGTATGTTTCCTTGCAGTGGAAAGCAGCTCATATATTGTTGAAAAGGGATATAGGGTTGAAGCCAGCACCTGGGCTCTCCTAACACCCATGTCTGTCAAGCCTGGCTTAAAATTTAATGAAGTCTTTGGGTAGAGGACATTCTACATATTTTTAGTACACCAATTCTTAGTTCACAAGTGAAGTAATAAAAACCCCAGGCCTGAGTTGCACCTTAGAAATGATTTCATCTACCTTTGTCATTTTCTCAGTAAGGAAATGTAGCCAAAATCAAGACTTAGTGACCTGAAGTTCTCTGTTTTCTGTTTCCCAAATCTTTCATATTCATATTGTCCTGAAATCCAATAAAAAATGCTGATTGTTCTTGCATTATATGCTACACTCTCTGCTCCTATTTGGGGATATAATAGAGAATGAGGTAGAAATAGTCTGTGACTTCATAGATCATATAGGCTAAAAGTAGAAGACAAACAAGATTTAAGAACTACAATAAACAAGAAAGTTTCTATGGAAACAAACAAACAAAAAATCAAATAAGGAAGAGTAAATAACCTAGATTAGCATCAAAGTTAGGCTTTTATTACCAAAACAGTATATTTTAAAATTAAAATACAGAACTACTTGTAAAATTTATAAGGATACGCTGAGGATTTTGATTACTGAGATGTTACATATCTTCTTGAAAGAATATTATAAAACTTAAACAAAAATATTTTCCAACTTCAGATCTTGTGATTAAGGGGGCATGGATTCATTAAAAATGTATAAATGAATCCATTAGTTCAAACAGGTTTTCTTAGGTTAATTAAAGCACTTTCATACCTTATAGGAGTAAGTATTCTTATTTTGTTTTTCTTTGTTTTTAAACAAATCATTCTACATTGTGTTTCTTTTCTGTGAAACTTTTTACTTTTAAGTAAGGTATTTGTTTTCTGTGGGTAGTAAATATAATACTAAAATCATACCTCAAAGAAAGCCATATAATACAATAGATGGATTGATACTAGTTTAAGTTCAGATACAATGTATTTGATTATTGATTTATTTTTTAAATAGTAGGTTCTTAAATATATTGGGGATAGGTGGAGTCTCAAGGTCCATTTAAATATCATATTAAAGTTCCAAATAACCTTCTTTAAAAAAATGTATGCACCATTTTTGCTCCCCGATAGGCTCCACATCCTGATCAAGAGAGATCTATAATTATGTAGCTTAGGTTTTATCATTGACCCTCCCTTGTTTGTATAAATATATCAAATTATAAATAAAAAACAATTTAGCAAAACTATAATGACCTATTCTGGACAGAGGAGATAAATTAAAATATCTTTGGTCATATAAAACAATAGACTCAAAATAATAATATTGAATATATTAAAGGAGAAAATATAAGGGTCTATATCCCAGTTAAACTAATCAAAGCAATAACTATTTCCACTTATTTACAACATGAGCGTACACAACTCAAGTTCCAAGACTAAGTATTGGCTCCACGTCTAATAAAAAGGGTGGCCAAACCAGAAACATTAAAGTAACACTACAAAAGATAATGATATCTAGAAATAGCCACTCAAGGAACAATTTATTGACCCATAGATTTCTAGCTTAGAACAGAGGAACTTAGGTGCACACATCCCTTTAAATGCCATAAGACTACATCTGTAGAGTGATCAAAATTAATAGCAATGAGTGAATTTTGCCACTTGACTACAGATGCTTACAAACAAACTGTAGTTATTTATTGCTAGAGCAGTGTTCTATAAATATCTGTTGAGTAAATTAATATATTTCACAGGGAATAAAATTATAAAATAAAGAGAGAGGTTCAAATTACTATCTGAGAGAGACTAGTAAGTTCACATCTCTGGAAGTGCTCCAGTACACATTAAATGATCATTTATTAGAATTTGAAGAAGAAATTCTTAAACTGGACACGAGAGACAAAGAGATTATTTCTGTGTCTATTTAAATAGTTTAACATTCCTTTATGAAAGAGACATTTCCTTTTCTTCAGATAATATGGTCGGTTGACATAGAAAAGCAGGAATTTATTTTTCATCTAATAATTAACATATTAAAGATGGCAGTACTTCTATGTCTCAGAAATTTATGAACTTGTCAACACAACATGCATTTAAGTCAGAAAATCTTATCTTTTGATACAGTGGTAAATTACAATATTTTTTTTTTTGTATTTGTAGTAGTAATCATTATAATACCCCTCCAACTGATGGCTATGGGAAACATATAGTTAGAAACTGATCTTTAGATGATATCTTTCTCCAAGGACCTTAACTCTAGGAAATTATAAGCAATCAACTCTATGAAATCTGGAGGTTGCTGAGTCTAAAATAAGAGATTAAAAAAATCAAAGAAACAAAACCCACCCAAATGTTAAAGTAATTTTTTTTACTAGTGTCAATTAACAAAATAAGTTGTATTCAAAATTTTTTTTTCTGCAATATATTAGGTTTTTTTCCTGTTTGAATTTTCAACATGCAATAAAAATATAAAACAAGTACATTTTTTATAGTGGAGATCAGTGAAATATGATTGGTATCACACTATTTGCAAATATATTTCACATATCTGCTCTCAAGCCATGCAAATATCGTATTTTGGTAGGAAGCATGGTTTGGTCCATAGTTTATAATAATCTGTATGTGTAACTGTGAGATTCTACTGCAAATTCTTCCAAAGAATTGGTGTTGACAAATTAAGGTAACAAAATTACTTCATGTGAATCAATTCTAAGGGTAATAGAAAAAAGAAATGAAGAAAATATTAGAGGAGAGAAGTCTTCTATCTGTATAAATTAACACATCACAGGCACACTTCTAACCCAAATGATGATGATAAATAGCTTATCTAACATTTTTGAATGCCATCTGTAAGCTTATGCAAATCTTATACAAAGAATTTGTTTTTTATTCTGTATTGTTATGTTTTTACTTTAACACTACTCAAAAAAATGGTAGAACCCATATGTAATTTTAAAAAGTATAACTACTAGATAGGATAAGGAAGGATAACTATGCCACCATATGTCTCTTAAAACTTTCTGGTTTCCTATTTTTAACTATCAGACTTATTCACTAGAGACTCCATAAGGAGAAATCATATTATCACTGCAATCTATATAGCACAAAAGTTTATTAAAAAGTTAAAATTTACTAGAAACTGTCAAAAAAATTGGGCTGCCATTTTATTTCAAGATGGCAGGTTGTAACTTGAGATAGACAAACTTTCAAAACTCTTTTGACCCTGGTGTTTTCTTTTATTCGTGCTGTGTCATCTGACTTTTTAGATAATCATTATTGAACTTTAATGTAAACTCTAAAAACTAAATGATTGTGGTGAAATAAGGACAATGAAAAATATTTGTTAACCAACTGTTATATGCTTGGCAGTTAATCATACAAGTAAAACAAAAGAAGTAAAAACCTCAATTTTATTTGATAAATATTTACTGGCTTAACAGTTTTCTCATCTTAATTTGGATTCCCAATCAGAAAGAAGTGTGCTAGCTAATGAGTTGATACAAATTTCTGGTCTACTTTGCAATTACAGTTTTCAAAATGAATTAATGCATAATTCTTCTGGATAATTAACCAATCATTTATTTTAACATTTTATTTGCATGAAACTATTCATCAGAATCTACTCTTACTTGATAAACTGAAAATGTGTTTCAAGTTTCTAAAACTGATGCTTGTGTCATTGAAAAGAACAGACAGTTAAGAAATAAAAACCCAAAGACAATAAATATTGAATATAGTACAGTGACATATTCTGAAATTCTATTCCTTAATCTCTATCATTTAAAATGATTTGCTGTGCAAAAGATCGTATATTATACCAGGAAGTGATGATAATTTAGAAAATGAAATCTGAAATCAATAGTTTCCTTGGTGGATAATTTACAGAGGAGTGTACAATTTAAAAGAGAAAACATATGTAGAGATGTAAATATTATGAACCCTTGTGCCTTCTGATCGTATATCTTTTTTAGTTTTCTCTCTAGCCATTGCCACTGCACCTCTATTATAAAAACATGCACACTTCCTGTCAAGATTATGAATTCACAGAGAAATACCTGAAACCCGTACTGAAAAATTATAACAGTGGTAGCTAAAACATATGCCAAAGAATTTTTTAAAAAATACATTACCATGGTCAAAAATAAAATAAGATACATTTGTTTACATAAGACACAGAACAGTGAGAAACAGCAGAAGCCACAGATCTGCTACACTTCAGATTAGAAAAAAGAATGCAGAAACATCTCACAAATGGTGAGGAGGAGAACCAGGCTCACTGGGAAGAGCTGGAGCTGGTGTATGTTCTTTCTGTCTATGGAAGGACATGAACTACTTAAAATTATTGCTTAGGTCTCTATGTAGTTTTAAACCACTGCTCCAGTAACAGGAAGAGTAGGGAAAGCCACACGATGAGGACCATTCATCATCATGCCAAGTATAGTCGAAAAAACTAGATCAATAATATCTTCATAGAATGAGAGCCCTGTATTAACAATATAAAGTCAGATTTTGAAATGGAAAACCACACTTATATGGTGGAGGAAAACATTCTTTTAGATACGAAGGGGATGTCATAATATTGTGAGGTTGGAGGGAAATAGTTAATAAAAAAGAGGAAGGAAAGAAGAATGAGAAGAAACTCTCAAGATGAGCTTGCAATCTAAATTTCATAATATACTAAAAAAACTAAAAGAACAAAAGCCAACTAATTCAATAGGGGAGTTGATTCAGTCCAACGAATTAACTCCAATGCCTTAACTCCAATGAACCACCTGAAAAGGACATAAAATAAGTATGATAATGAGCCCAAAGATATAAAAGTGGAAATAATAGCCAAAAAAAAAAAAAGAAAAAGAGAATCACAGTTTATAAAGCAATTAAAAGTAGACATAAATCAAGACCAGAGAAAAATGAAAAGAAGCAAATAGGACATGATATACATACAGACATATCTATTTATGTCTATCTTATCTATATGTCAATATGTCAATAGATATAAATTCATCATTAATATGATAGAAGAGACACAGGTTGGATTGGTCACAGCTGCAAACAGAATTAATTATAAAGAGTGATGAGAAAATTAAAATATGAAAACAAATTTGAGAAATGAAGAGGAGATTAAAGTGCCCCAACAGATGTCTCATAAAAGTTTCAGAAATAGAAAAGAAAACACAGAACACAGAGGTGCTACTCAAGAAGATAATGCCTGAGAGTTTTCAAGAATTGGAAGAAAATTTAAATCCTAAAAGAGAAAATACACATCCAGTATTAAGGAAAAAAAGTAAAAATACATCTAAACTCAGAAATTTTGCATTGAAAATAATTGATTACAAAAAAAAGTTATTCAGGAGGTAAAAAAGATAATCTAAATAAGTCATTTATGCAATAGATTTTTTCTTAGTAAAAATTTATTACAGAAAAATAATGGATTAATAGTTCCAAATTGATGAAGGAAAATAACAGTCAATTTAATATTCTAAATCCTAGCTAAACTATCACCCATTTTAAAAAATGGCAACATTTTCAGGTATAATTTAGCATTTACAGATTCCAGAAAAAGAACTACTGAGGTACCCTGAATCTAAAAATTTAACTCAGAGGCAATGCAAGCTAAAAATTCGTCAGAAGAAGCTGGAAAATAGGAATTTAATAATAATAATAATAATAAATATACTTAGTAGATAATGAGTTAAAGACAGATAAGATTCACATCTTTTAAGAGGGGGATTGATGTACTGAATATCCTTAAATCCAACAAATTATGAAGGTAAATATGTTTGATAAAATGCTAAATATAGTAGATAAAATATATAATATCCAAATCAGTTAAGAAAAAAAAAATCCAAGAGTAGTCTATAAAGACATCTAAGGAAAAAATGATAATAAAGATAAAACATATTAGGAGATAAAAGAAATGAGTCTAAACATACGAGTAATCACAAGGTAAAACAGATTTTAAGTTATTAATTAAAATAAACAAATTATCAGAACTTATTTTTTATATCTTAACAACATAATGATTACTAAAGATATACCCTAAACAAATATGTAATTAACAGAAAATATGAAAATGTAAAAGTTACAAATACATTCACCAGCAAATGCTAACCAATATAAAGCTCTTATGGTAATATTAAAATCAATCAAAATTGAATTTAAGGTGAGAATTATAAAATTGTATACAGCCAACAATACCATCAAAAATGTATAAAAACATAGAAATAACAGGAAAAAATTGGTCATTTTATTCAACTTAAGAAATGAAAGCAATACTTTTTGCCACTTATTCAAGGGCATTTAAATGATAACAAAAGAATATTTTAAGTCATTTTACAATAAAAATGCAAATCTAGGTGAAATATGCAAACTTATCAAAAAATAAATCTAAAAAACTGACACATGAAAAAAATATAAAATCCAAATAACCCTATATCTATAAAGACATTAAATTCATAACTAAAGTTTCCAAATGAAGTATACTGGACATCAGGGTCCAATCAGGAGACAGAAATCCTACTAGCAATTTGAACATAGAAAATTAAATATAAAGCAGTATTAACTGGCAAAAGGAGATAATGCTATTAAGAAGGTATAAAAGAGGATTCTAAATTGTAAGGCATAATGAATGTAGGGAGCAGCTACTACTTCAAGGACAGAGGAAGAACATCAAGGGAAGCAAATACTTGGAAGTAGGGCTCCCACAAGGTTGAAATTCACGTCTTTGGAGAAAGTATGACTGTAGCTCACAGGATGATGAAGTGTGCTAAGGCACTACAAACAAGAGCTCCTCTGCTATTAGCCACTTCCTGGGGTGCACAGGAATTCACCCACTGGGGTGCCAGAAGTTCGGAGTTGATCCACAAGAAGCTACTTCTTTGCAGTGCAGTAAAAACTCAGTGGAACGTGAGTATCACCAGGTTTCCTGCATGGGGCAGGCAGCTCTGGCACTAAAGGAGGAAAACCACCCCGAAACCAGGGTAAAAATCCCCTTCCACTACTGTGCCTTATAGTGTCCTTGAGCATACTCTGTTGGCAAAGTCTGACATTGGTCCAGACTTTGGACTTCTTCCATTAAGAAGAAATGGCTTCCAGGTCCAGCTCCACATCACAAAGCAGGGCCAGGAATAGTTCCTGAGAAGATGAGAAGCAGTACATTGAAAGGTAATTGGCACAAAACTGTCAGTCCAGATAGTGAATTCTATCAAGACCATTGAAGAGGGGCGCCTAGGTGGCTCAGTGGTTAAAGCCTCTACCTTCTTCTCGGGTCATGATCCCAGGATTCTGGGATCAAGCCCCGCATAGAGCCCCACATCAGGCTCTCTGCTCAGCGGGGAGCCTGCTTCCTCCTCTCTCTCTCTGCCTGCCTCTCTGCCTACTTGTGATTTCTGTCTGTCAAATAAATAAATAAAATCTTTAAATAAAAATAAAAGACCATTGAACATATCAGAAAAACATATACCTAGGAATAAATTTAACAAATAATTCAAAAGACCAGAAGCACAAAATCACCAAGACAATGCAATAAGCAAACAAAAAGTCATTCCAACAAATACACTGGAACAATATTCAAATGGGCAAAAAAATGACAATAATAGTCCATAAACACAGACAAAAAAATCTAAATGGAAAAAAAATTGAGACTTGATAATAGCCCCGTAAACATACACAAAATTATTGGAGATAAATTGTAGACTTAAACTTAAAGTCTTTGGAATTTTTCAGAATATCTTTGGGAACTTCGTCTCATCAAAAAAAATGTCTTATTCAGAAGTCAAAAATTACTAATCTCAAAAATAAAAAAATAAATTGTACTACATAAAAGTCTACTTATTTGAAGCTTCTTATAAAAATAAAATCAAAACAGAGAAATATTCAAAATACATATATCTGACAAAGAACTCACATTCAGAATATATAGATAATTATCACAATTATAAAGACAAACAATGCAACTAAAAACAGGCCAAAGACTTACACCCAAAAGAGCATGTACAACTGGTTAAAATGTGTATGAGAAATTGCTAAACATCATTAATCATCAAGAAAATTAATATTACAATAAGATATAACTATACACACATGAAGTAGATCAAATTATGAAGGGCTAAATGTGAAATATTAGAGAGGATCAATCACAATTTAAAATTTTCACTTATCAGTATTTAAAAATGTATACAAATCTTTTGGAAAATGTTAGTTCCTAATAAAATTAGACTTGTTCATGATTCAGCAATTTCACATCAAAACACTTAGGAAATAAAAACATATATTTACCAAAAAAAGAGAGAAACTTGTGCAAGCATGCCTATTGTTGCTTTATTCATAATGCTAAAATTTTGGGCACATTAATTTATACTATTCAGCAGTAAAATAATAACATATAAACATCAACATTGATAAATCCTAAAAAGCAAAAGTGATCTCAGAAAGGAGCCAGACGCAAAGTATACATGGATCATGTGAATTTCAGAATTAACCAATGTTAATTTATGGTGATTGGCATCAGAATAGTGAATGCTTCTGCCCTGAGGGTAGGGGCATTAAGTGGAAATTTCCTTGAGGGAATTTCTAAGATATGAGAATGTTCTACTTAGAATATATTTTTTTAAAAAATATTTTATTTTATTTATCTATTTGACAGAGAGAAAGAGATCAAGAGAGGGAACACAAGCAGGGAGAGTAGGAGAGGGAGAAGCAGGCTTCTGCTGAGCAGGGAGCCTGATGCAGGGCTGGATCCCAGGACCCTGGGATCATGACCTGAGCCAAAGGCAGACACTTAAGGACTGAGACATCCAGGCACCCTCGAATATATTTTGTCAACATTCCTCAAACTATACACTGAAGATCCATGTATCTTACTATATTATACCTCAAAAAGGAGAGAAAATGCTATGAATGCATTCTATGTTCTCATAAAGGAGACTTGGCCTGCATGAATATTAACCTCTTTCTAAATAGTCATACATTGTTATGAAGACTAGAAAGCTAAGAACTATTTACCTCAGTACTATTTTTTTTTAAGATTTTAATTAATTAATTTATTTGCAATAGAGAAAGAGATCACAAGTAGGCAGAGAAAGAGGGGGAAACAGGCTCCCTGCTAAGCAGAGGGAACCGAAGGCAGAGGCTTAACCCACCAAGCCACCCAGGTGCCCCTACCTCAGTATTATTTACCTCAGAACTATTTAGCTCAAAATTATTAGAAGCTTAAGACCCACAAGCAGCCAAACCTGCACAAAATATCTAAGTTAACAACATGTGAAGTCAACTATTCAGAAAAGGATTGGCTATGTAGCAAACATCGTGGTACAAAGCATCCAGTATTTCTGATAGAGCCATGACTAAGTTTTGGAAGATGAGTGACACAGTCTAACCCAAGGTTAAAAAACAAACAAATAACCAAACAAAAACATTAATGAGACATTTTCCCTGACTGTTTTACTTCTGGTTGTGCATATCCAAGTGAAGTTGCCTGCTCATTCTGGATATCTCATACACAATCTAATATCTCTGATAATTCCTGTTTTCAGTTTTCCGTTGTCTGTGACTAAGGTAATTCACTGGTACAATAGTGAAGGAATATAAATATTCACAAATTTTTAAAAGAAAAATTTGCGATATCAGATATGGAGACTTATAGTATAAAACAGGGTACTGTTGTCTCAAGGAGCAAATGAAAAATGTATCTTAGGAACAAATCTGCAATTACATGGATAATGTCCAAATGTATAGGAATTGCAAGAACAACAACAAAGACAATTTTATTTTATTATTTTTTTAAAGATTTTCATTTATTTATTTGTCTCAGAGAGAGAGAAGTAGCACAAGAAGGAAGAGGGGCAGGCAGAGGGAGAAGCAGGCTCCCTGCTGAGCAAGGGGTCCCATGTGGGGCTGCGTCCCAGGACCCTGAGATCATGACAAGAGCTGAAGGCAGATGCTTAATGACCGAAACACCCAGGTGCCCCCCAAAAAGGAATTTTAAATCAATAATTTGGGGTCCATTGGCTTTCCATGAAAAAATAAAGTCAGAGCCATACACAAAGAAATACACTACTTTCAAAGGAATGTCAAACTTACAGCTAACGTAGGAGAAAATGTAGCAGAAAGATTTCAGGTTAGGAAAAAAAAAAAAAAACACACAAAAAAAACCTGAAATAAGACACCCTCCCATTCAAAAGATAACACATATAGAAAAACATGAATAATTTTATAATAATATAAAACATGCATAACAACAAAATTACAGTTTTCTGTATGGCAGTATTGTTAAAAAAATTAAAACAATTAGACTGAGAAAAGATAGTTGTGATATTTTAACCCACTTTTTTATATTTTGAAGATTTTTATTTATTTACTTGACAGCCAGAGATCATTTGTAGGCAGAGAGGCAGGCAGAGAGAGAGAGGGGGAAGCAGGCTTCCTGCTGAGCAGAGAGCCCGGTGTGGAGCTCGATCCCAGGACCCTGAGATCATGACCTGAGCTGAAGGCAGAGGCTTTAACCCACTGAGCCACCCAGGCGCCCCGACAGTTGTGATATTTTGACCAAAAATTGGTATACACAATGTCTAAAGAATTCCAAAAATAAAGAATTAAGATGAAGTGATCCTGTACAAGTGGACTAACAGACTGAAAAGGTTATTCAAAGAAGAAATTGGAACTGCTAGTAGGTACATAGAATGAGGTTCAACCTCATGAATATTTAAAAAGACAGAAAATTTTAAAAGATTAAATTTTAACATCTAGAAGTACGACTTACCCAGAGTTGACAACCCAGAGAACTGGGACTTAGTGCTTGGTGGGTATCTACACTGGCACAAACTTTTAAACTCATTGGTGATATTGCTTCTTTTTCCATCTCAACTTCCTTGCTTTGAAGTCTGCTCTGTCTGAAATCACTGTTCATTTAATCTAGATGTGTCTTTATATTTAAAGTGGGTTTCTTATAGACAACATATAGTTAGGTCTTGTTTTTTGATCTACTCTAATGGTCTCTGTCTTTTAATTGGTGCATTTAGTTTCTATTTTTGTTTTTTACACTTCCTCTGCTTTTTGTGTTTTTTTTTTTTTTAGTAAGCATTTTATGACTCTATTTTCTCTCCCGTCTTAGGGTATCATTTATACTCTTTGCATTATTTTAGTGGTTGTCCTAGAATTTACAAAATACATTTAAGGTATTATATTAAATAAAACTATACCACTTCACGGTTAGCACAAATATCTTAAAATCACAAAATAATTCTTATCCCTCCTTCCCGTCCCTTGAAACATTGCTATCATTCATTACATTTATATATAAAAGCACAAGTAAGCATATATATGTATGTATGCACATAATATATATGCATAAGTTATATACATAAGCATGCATAGTCAAATACATCATTGCTGTTATTAATTTGAATAAACTGTTATGCTAGATTAATAAAATGAAAAGTTCTTATTTTACCTTCACTTATTTCTTCTTGATGCTATTCATTATTTTACATAGATCTGGGTTTCTGACCTATAATAGAGGTCCTTCTTTCTAAAGAATTTTACATATTTCTTGCAAAGCAGGTCAACTGGCAACAAATTTCCTCAATTTCTGTTTGTTTGACAAAATCATTATTTCTCCTTTGCTGTTGAGATATAATTTTGCAGAGTACAGAATTCTACATCAGAGTTTTTTGTTTGCTTGTTTGTTTCCTCAACACTTTAAATACTTCATTCTTTTCTTGTTTGCATGGTTTCGGGGAAGTTAGATGCAATTCTTATCTTTTTTCTTCTCTGGCTTTCTTCAGGAGTTTTTCTTAATTTTTGATTTTCTGCAGTTTGAAAATGATATGACTGGGTGTAATTTTAGGTATGTATGTATGTATGTATGTATACGTATACGTATATGTATATGTGTATGTACTGGCGTTTATCCTCCTGAGTCTGTGTTTTAGGGTCTTACATTAATTTGGAGGAAATTCTCAATCATTATTGTTTCAAATTTTTTTTTCTGTTCCTTTTTTTCTTCTCCCTCTGGTATTCCCATTGTGTGTATTTTATATGTCTTGTAGTTATCCCATAGTCTTTGGATACTCTCTTTTTTTGTTTGTTTTTTGTTTTCTGTTTGTTTTAGTCTTTGTTCTCTCACTCTCTCTCTCCTTCTCTCTCTCTCTCTCTCTCTCTCTCTTTTTTTTTTTTTTTTTTTAATTTTTGGGAATTCTTTCCATATATACTCCTTTAGATCAGGGATTCTTTCCTTAGCAGTATCCAGTATTATTTATTAATAAACCCATAAAAAAGACATTCTTCATTTCTGTTAAAGCATTTTTGATCTCTAGCATTTATTTTTGGTTCTTTATTAGGATTTCCATCTCTCTGCTTCATTGCCCATCTGTCTTGCCTGCTGTCTACTTTATCTATTAAAGCCCTTAGCATATTAATTATAGTTGTTTCAAATTCCAGGTCTGATAATTCCAACATCCTTGTTATGTATGGTTCCGATACTTGTTCTTTTTCCTCAAAGTATGTTTTTTGTCTTTGGTAAACCCTGTATTTATTTATGTATTTATAACCAGACATGAGCGATCAGGCAAAGAAACTGCCATAAATAGGCCTTTTAACAATGTGGTGAGGTGGTGGAGGAGGAAAGTATTCTGTAATCCTTTGTTAGGCCTTTGTCTCCTTTGTCTCTGGACTGCAAGTCTCACAAGCATTTCTCATTTTTCACCTCACTTAGGTGAGAGACAAGCGGCTAGAGTGAGTTGGAGGTAGGTTTTCCCTCCTTCCACCTGGAAGACTAGAGCCAGCTGGAGTTGGTGATTTTCTTTCCTCTGGTCGCTTGGGCTCTGATAATGCGCATTAGGGTTTGGTTAACTAGTTTCCCCTGGAGGTAGACCTGGAAAAGAAAAGCAGAGGGCTCTGGCATATTTCAAAATGGTTCCTTGTCCCTGGCCCCTGTGAGAAGCCCATGGTGAAATTTTTCAGGTATTTACTATGGGAACCTGGTCCAGATTCTGGAGATAAATGTTCCAGTATAGTAGGGGTCTCTAAATTACTTGGTCTCCCTGGAATTTTTAATTCTCAAATCTGTCCACACTGAGCCTCCAGCTATTTGTCAAACGAGTTCAGGTTTTCCTACTGCAGTGGGATTGTTCCGAAGGTGGCTTTTTCTCATGAGTCTCTGTTCCAGGTAACCTATGCCTCCCTGTATTTGTGTATACGTCACTCGAGTCTCAGCAGCATTGCTCGCCCTGTGTCCTTTGTTCTTTTATGAATCCAAGGATTGTAGATATTTCAGTACACCAACCTTTTTTTTTTTTTTTTAAACCTACTGTTAGGATGGAGTGGTGACTATCAGGATCCTTATATATGGAGTTGGAAACCAGATATGAGCAATAGGTAATAAACTGAAAAACACTGCATGTCTCTGATGATCCTGAAATCCAACTTTTAGATTTATATTCTAGAGAAATTTTTCCTGATGTGTCCAAGAATGTACGTACAAAGTTGTTCATTGTAGCATTTTTTAAAGTTCAAAAAACCTAGAAATGACTTAAAAAATGTCCATCAGTAAGAGAATGGATAGAATATAATAGTGCATATTTTTAATATTTTGTACAAAGAAATTAAAAAATAAAGTAGTTTCACATGCATCAACTTGGCTATATCTCAAGAAAATGAAGTAAGTGCATAGATCAAGCTGCAGAAGGATTTCATGTAGTTTTATAATGTGTAAACAATCCCTCTGTATTTATAGAAATATTTACATATAGACAAAATATGAATACAAGGATTACAAAGTATTACGTTAAAGTATGACTGCCCAACTCTCCCTCTCTCCTCATCCTTATGGAGAGATAGAATTAAAATTTTACTGGGAAGAATGGAGTTAAAGATTATTTGTAATATTCTATTTTATTTTTTTAAAATTTTATTTATTTACTTATTTTTTTAAAAGATTTATTTATTTATTATTTATTTATTTGACAGAGAGAGATTGAGATCACAAGTAGGCAGAGAGGCAAGGCAGAGAGAGAGGGGGGAAGCAGGCTCCTCGCTGAGCAGAGAGCCCCCCAATGTGGGGCTCGATCCCAGGACCCTAAGATCATGACCTGAGCTGAAGGCAGATCATGACACTGAGCCACCAGGCACCCCTATTTTTTCATTTTTAAGAAAGAAAAAATATGTTGACTAATGTTCAGTTAGTCAACATATAGTACATCATTAGTTTTTGATGTACTGTTCAACGATTCATTGGTTGCTCATAATACGCAGTGCTCATCACATCACATGCCCTCCTTACTACCCCTTACCTGGTTAGCCCATCCTTCCGCCCACCTCCCTTCTGTGACCTTCAGCTTGTGTTCCAGAGTCCAGAATCTCTCCTGGTTTGTCTCTCTCCCTGATTTCTTCCCGTTCAGTTTCCTTCCCTTCCCCTCTGATCCTCTGCACTACTCCTTATGTTCCACATAGAGTGAAACTATATAATAATTGTCTTTCTCTGCTTGACTTATTTCACTTAGCATAATACTCTCCAGTTCCATCCATGTTGCTACAGATGGTAGGTATTCATCCTTGTAATATTCTAAAGAAAAATTATATAAAGTTAGAATTGACATAATCACTTTTAATTACGACAGATACACAAGCTTTCAAAGTGTTTTGTACCATACTTTTCTGTTTAATATAAATACATTTATTTATAAATTAATAAATTTATATTTATTTATATACATGTATTCATTTTATTTATTTATTTATATTTATATTTATATACATTTATATTTATTTATTTATATTTATATACATTTATAAATATAAATGTATTTATAAATACATTTATTTAAAAACATATTCTAATTGTACAAAATTTAAAATGTGATAGCCACTGTACTTGACTCTTTGCAGGTCTACATCAAGTTTGGTTGAAATAAATGATATGGAAATTATATGATATGTACAGTAATGTGTTCTGCATTTTTTTTCTCACATACTAGCCTGTTATGAGAAATAGTGAAGAGTAGATATCTGGAGTTAGATTACTTTTGTTCAAACACCATATTCATGGGTGAACAATTTATTTAACTTCTCTGTGCCTTGGTTTCCTCAAAAGTAAAATGAAGCGGGGCACCTGGGTGGCTCAGTGGGTTAAGCCTCTGACTTTGGCTCAGGTCATGACCTCAGGGTCCTGGGACCAAGCCCCACATTGAGCTCTCTGTTCAGCAGGAAGCCTGCTGCCCCCCTCCCCTCTCTGCCTGCCTCTGCCTACTTGTGATCTCTGTCTGTCATATAAATAAATAAAATCTTTAAAAAAAAAGTAAAATGAAGAAACCCCAAAATGAGGTTGTATAAAGATTAAATGAAGTAATAATACATGTAAAATATTTGGCACAATAGCTGGCACATAGGAAGTTATGATACCTGTTAGACTTTGTTATTATTCCCAGGTAATTTAAAACTTTTTGAATATATAAGATGAACAGGTATATAATATTTTAATTTCATACTGTTTTACAAGACTTTATCTTATACCATGAACTTTCCAATTCTTAATTAATAGATTAAATATATATTTCAATTAGCTATGTTTATATCATGTTCCTTTTATTTATTTATTTTTATTTTATTTTAAAGATTTTATTTATTTATTTGACAGACAGAGATTACAAGTAGGCAGAGAAGCAGGCAGAGAGAGAGGAGGAAGCAGGCTCCCAGCTTAGCAGGAAGTCCCGATGTGGGGCTCCATCCCTGGGATCATGACCTGAGCTGAAGGCAGAGACTTGAACCCACTGAGCCACCCAGGCGCCCCCATATCATGTTCCTTTTAAAATGGGGGTTATAGGTGGTAGTAATTATTGAACCTTTATATATTTAAGAATCTTTTTCTATTGTGCACAAAGAGAGTAAGTTATTGGATCAAAACTTTTTTCCTCAAATCCCTGAAAATATGTGGTCATTTTCTTTTAGTATTTATGAGAAATTCAATGAAAACTTAGACAAGTCTAATTTTGTCCTATTACACTAATTTTTGGTGTTAAATATAAGATCTGCATATGGTATATAAGAGACGCATATTTTGGGGCACCTGGGTGGCTCTGTGGGTTAAGCCGCTGCCATCAGCTCAGGTCATGATCTCAGGGTCCTGGGATGGAGTCCCGCATTGGGCTCTCTGCTCAGCAGGGGGCCTGCTTCCTCCTCTCTCTCTCTCTCTCTGCCTGCCTCTCTGCCTACTTGTGATCTCTCTCTGTCAAATAAATAAATAAAATCTTTAAAAAAAAAAAAGAGATGCATATTTTGTATCTGAGTGTGATAAATTGTTATTTAGTGGGACATGATGAAGCCTTTATACCAGTCTTTTCCTTTCTCTTTCTTTCTTTTAACTTTTTAAAATTTTAATTCAATTATTCTTATTCTTTTTTTTTTAATGGATTTTTTTTTTTTTTTTCCCCTGCAGGATTCCTAACATGTATAACACTCATTACTTCCTTCATGGTTATCTTCCTGGCAACTAAAAGCTCCATGAAAACAAATAATATCTTTCTCATTAGCAACTTTAAAGCTAAGCAATATTTTTGGAATGCAGTAGGAACTAAGACCCTCTCAGTCTGTGTGTGTACATGTGTGCTGTTTCTAGACTAGAAGGGTTATCATCTAAGTTGTCATCATAATTCTTTTCCTTGGTTCTACAGGATGTTTGATAGTCTCTGCTAAGGACTGAACATTTGTGTCTCTCCTCCAACTGGATTTATATTTTGAAGTCCTAATGGTGTTAGTGAGTGGGAACTTTAGGACATAATTAGGTCATGAGGGTGGACCTTTCTGAATAGGATTAGTGCCCTTATTGGCAGAGTTACTAACTGGAAAGATGATTTCTTTCTCTCCAATATGTGAGGATACAGCAAGGTGTCCCTCTGCAAACCAGGAAGGATGTTTTTACTAAGAAGCTAAGCTGCTGGTACCTCTATCTTAGAATTCTCAGCGTCCAGAATAGTCAGAGATAAATGTCTGTTGTGTAAGCCACCCCTGTCTAGGGTATTTTTGTTAGGACAGCCTGAACAGACGAAAACAGGCTCCATTTCAACATTTTATTCATGCTATATTAATGTGCATAGTGATGCATTCTTACAACATTGTGAATTATTTCGCTTTATTTCATTAGGCTTAATGAAAAAAATCATCATTCACATATGTTATATAATTAGATCATATAATGTTTGGAATAAATTCATGTCAATGAATGGTTTTTCAGTGATCTGCTCTACAAATTAAAACATAACTTATTCTTAGCAAACAAAATGAAACTATCCAGACATGTATTTATCTTCAGCTCAGTTACAACCCAGTATTAATGGACATTGCTGTCACAACTTCCTTTGCTTGTTCAGTCATGGTTTCTTTTAGCTCTTTGAACATACTTTTAGTGGCTTACAGGGCTTTGTATTTTAAATGTGGCATCTGTTTGCTTCCACAGGCAGTTTCTAGTGCCTGCTTTTTTTCTGGTGTATGGGACATACTTTTTCGTTTCTTTGTATGTCTTACAATTGTTTTGTTGTTGGAAAATGGGCATTTTAGATGATATGGTCGATCCTCATTATTCACAGATTCAGTATTTGTGAATTTATCTTTTCACTAAAATTTATTGTAACCTAAAATCAATATTCACTGTGCTTTTGTGATCACTCATGGATATACACAGGGCAGTGAAAAATTTGAGTCACCCAATGTGCGTGTTCCCAATTGAGGTTGAGCAAGGTGATTGATGCTCTTCCTTCACTGTTTCCACTCTCATATTATAAACAAGTGTCCTTCTCAGAATCTATTTAGAGCTGTTATTGTGCTTTGTGCTGGTGATTTTTGCTCTTAAAATGGCTGCAAGCGTAGTGCTGAAGGAGGCTGTGATGCATCTTACGGAGAAAATACATGTGTTAGATAAGCTCTGGTCAGGCATGTTGGTTGTGAGTTCAATGTTTATGAATCAAAAATAGATATTAAATATACATACACACACACACACACACACACACATATATATATATATAATAAAGGGTCTTTAAACAGAAACACATGTATGATAAGTTTGTGAATTGATGCATTGACAAAAATGTTGTGACAAGAGCCTGAAAGTGCAGGAATTTAGCCCTGTATTTCCCCTATGAGCAAAAGGTTCCATATTCACCAGTACAGTGTTTGCAGTGACTTTGTGAAATATAACTACGATGAATGATGAGAATCAACGGATACTGCAGCAACCTTGTGTTCTGACCTCCACTCTACCCTACCTCACTGGGCTGGTTTTGTCTCAGAGCTCCCTCTGCCTGACCATACCCAACAGTTAAACCCAAGATTTGCTGGTTGATTGTTCTATTATTTTCAACAATGCCTTTAGGCACAAATTGATTCAGAGACTGATCCAGGTTTTGAAGGGATAGTTTCTGAGGTCAGTGGTTCCGATTTATCTGACCCCAAGAAGGCTCTTCTCATCCATCTCTTTTATTCTTTCTTTCCACAGACTCACAGGCCTACAGCTGATCAATCTCCTTTGGTTGCTTTTCACTACAACTTTCACTGTTTTTGAGAGTGTCCTTAGGGTTGATCTTTTCCATGTACTATTGTAAATTAAGTCCACTTTCTTTGGGGAAGGATTGGGGTTCTCTTCTACAGTTTGCTTTTCCTCCCGGAGCAAAATTTCTGACCCATTTCTCTGAGTGACATCCCACTTCAGGAGCACTTGGTAGATGGGTGCGGCAGCAGCGCCCGGTCTCTGTTTGCCTCTCCCAGTGTGTCACCCTTATCCCACTAGTCAGGTCAAGGGCTTTCAGGACTCCACTGTTCTTGGCAGTGCTGTTGTCAAAGTAGTGCTTAACTACAAGTAAGGGCTGTGTGGATGAAGGGAGCCCTAACCCTCAGCTATAGTGGCACAGAACTTAGCTTCATTAACAGGTAGCTGGGGGAAGGTGAGAATTGCTGATGCCCCGCCTATCTTAGGAGGTTTGTCCTCTGATTGGGAGCAGGGAGGAGAGAGAGCCCTGTGTTCTTGGCTATACCAACTGGAGTTTCTGTTTTGTTGAGCTGGGAGGCTGGAGAGTGTAGGATTTGTTCGAAACAATGCAGACTTTTGTAGTTCTCATAAAGACTTAGAAGATTTTCTTAAATAAATATTTTTCATTTGTTATATTCCACTAGGGCTTACTTTAAAATATTTTAAAAAACACATTGGAAATGCATCTTAAGAAAATATAGAAATATTATGTAGTTTAATATATCAGAACCAAATTAGCAATAAAAAACTATGTTAAGATCACTGATAAAATTTTAAAGTCTCATTGTCTCTTTGGATTACAAAGTCTAAATTGATTTACATTTTAGAGAAACATTTAAAATAACCATAATGTCAAATGTGTTGACTATTTGAAAATATTAAGTTTAATATTTTAAAATATTAAATATTATAACACAAAGCTAAAAATCTTAAAACGATCAGAAGATATGCTATTTGCACTTTAAATAACAGGTAAGTATCTCCCAAATTGGCATTTTAATATGTAATAAGCAACTTTTAATTTTAATATAATAAATTGCCTAAGGCTTCTTACCTGATGATAAGACAGCAAATTTGTGTCATAAATTACTGATATATATTTTATTGATAGTCTTTAAGATGTTAATGGCTTTTTCTCTTTGCTTCCCTTGTTTGGTGTTTAAATTAATGTTAAAGCATTACATGTCTATATTTTCCAAATATCCAGAAAATATATTTATTCTTTTAATAAAAATCTAATAAATATTATTTTAAAAGGATAGATCTTGGAGGGAAAACTGAACATGAAGAGATCTTTATACCTCTTTACCTAGCCCATGTTAAAAAGAATTATTTTTTTGCTCCCTTTTTCGTTCCCCTTTGTGGGTTTCCAAAGTCACTTTCTAATTAGTGAGCTGATTCCAAGTTCTTTAATGGTTTAGTATTGAGTATTGAGAAATCCATGTATCTTTCTCTATAAGGTTCTACTTTACTTAATCTTCTAATATTTCTCTAAGACTAAAATTAAAAATTTTGGGACCCAGATCCACTCCAAAGACCTTCTAAAATGATGGGTTTTGTTATTTGTTTTTCTCTATAACTCTGACAGATCACTTAATTTTTTTCTTCATAATGTTTTAATTCTTCTTTGTCCTTTGTCGAAAGTGCCAAGGATCCTTTGGTCATAAAGTTAGGTATTTCTCTCATCTTCTTAGCCAATTTGTCATCTTCCTATATCCTAACTTCCTTAGATTAAGGGTAGATAACATGGTTTTAATATGGTGTACAATGTGTGTTTTATCCTTAAAAGCCACGTTTCCTTCATTATTTTAGATAATGGGATGACTATGTTGTTACAGCAAAGACCGATGGCATCAAAGACACCAAGAGATAGAATCTGAATTCATGCAGTGATACAAATCCATCTCCTTCCTGCAAACCTAACTAAATTGAACGTCCTACTAATGAAGATCTGATCATATCCTATGTAAGTACTTAACAATTTATTAAAGATTAACTAATGGAAAAAGTACACAAATCCTCATTTGATATTACTTGAAACTTTAAGAAATCTTGATTGATGTGTCTAGTGTAGTTTTTAGTAACAAGGATTTAGAGTTACACAACCAGGACTTCAAATCCCATCTGTAGCACTTAGTGGGTGACTTTGGAAAGGTATTAAGCTTCTCGTAAGTTTCAAGTTTCCCAGTGGTAAAATGGGAATAATAACATCTGCTAGATTAAAATAGATGTGCAGAGAGACAGAAAGTAGGAGACAGTGCTCTGTTCACTCCTGATCCTCCTGTATCACTCCTGACCCTGCTTTCTTTCTGGAAGACCAGCTGCATACTTCCCCTCTTGATTTTTAGAAATGCCCTAACAAGAACAAGAATAGCTCAAGAACTTATTATAAACAATCATATAGCACTAAACATCTAAGCTCTGTTCTGTATCTTTTGAAAAACAAGGTCATTTAATGGTCACAAAAACTTTATGAGATAGGTGATACTATTATTTCCATTTTACACATGAAGAAATTGGCACACAGAGTGTTTGTTAACTTGTCTGAAGTCATACAGAAAGTAAATGGCAGAGTTGAAACTCTAAACAACCATTAGTAATCCTTTCCATACTGTTATCCTTTCAGTATACATCACTTGCTCTTGATCCTGCTTGTCTTTGGTTTTTGACTCTTGCAACCCAAATTCTCCTAATGTGTACTTCACACACAGTATTTTAAATGCCTCCGAAAAATAACGAAGTAGTCATAGCAGCAGCAATCCTTCTAGCGCTGATGATTATTATTAATTTTAATTTATTTTTACTTTTTAGTATTAGAATTGAGTTATTTTCTCTATAGTATGATGATATGTGTCAACATGTAAGATACTCTGAATTGCTTATAAGCAAGTTTTTATTATGCAAATTTACAATGGAATTGGGTGATAAACCAACTGCTGTATAACAATGAAAAGGTTAAAAAAGGGACATAAAATAATTCAAAAAGCTGAATTAAGATATATGCATATGTGCAAAGTAACTGAATAGTTTATGAAAAACTGTCAACATGTAGTCAGTATAAGAACTGAATCAACTAAGTTTTAAGTTTAAAACTGTTTTCAAGTAATTTTGCTTTATTTCTTCTTTACATTTTCCTTAAATTAATGCAGAAAATCTTATACTTAGGGAGAAATGTACTATAAATTATTGCCCTAAATGTGACAACACATTTGCAAGTTATTAATGTGTTTATTAGAGAAACATTCTGTATTTCCTTTGAAAATCTCATAGTGCTTTTTTCTTGTTAAGAAAATCTTCAACCTTTTGCCGCGAGCATTGTTTTTTCGGGTGATATAATCCCAAAGAGCATTGGTGATGAACAATTTTAATAGAGAGAATAAAAATACCTCTTATAAAGGATATACTCCAAAAGAAATAATTCCTTTTCTAACAGACAATATTTTTTCTCAGCCTCCTTGGTTTTATCTTCAAGATCAAGGCTGTAAATCTCACTTTGCCTTTCATCCTCTCCATTTATGGTTGTGTACAGTTTTTGGTCAATTCAGTCAGAGTGCCAGATAGATTACCAGCTAAAAGCTGTGAAAGATTAACACACACACACAAGCCCATACACACACTAAAACAGTATAAAATTAGAGATGTCTAGAAGATAAGAATTTTGAATCACTTGTTCCCTTTGTTTTATTCTCTCTCCTTCTTTCAAATATTGGATTATTAAAATCTCTGGGGGTGTGAAGGTGGTTTATTTACAGGTATATCAAAATACAAAACAATTATTATATGATGTAATTATATAATCAGGCCAAAGTCACTACTTTTTATGAAGCTGAGGAAGAATGAATAGATTTGTGAATTGAAGTAAATTTGCTTTCATGGACAATATTAAGAACATTCCTTAACAAAAAATTGGTGAGGCTTTCCTCACTCTACTTTTACTGTTTTACTTTCCCCTTGCTAGCTTGATTCAATTTTTACTGTAATTCTTATGTATCTCTCATCTATTTTTACTTTAACAGTACCCTCTCCATCTAATAGGATATTCAAGAGAAATTTACAATCTTTAAAGAATTCTTATAAAATTAAAATGGACTGAACAATTTGAAGAATTTTAGGCTCTCTTAAATAACTTTCAAATAACTTGACATTCTTTACAGAGATACAATATTTTACCATGATTTCAAAATTTATAAATTTGCCTATATTTGTCCTATATCTGAGATGTTAGTAAAAACCAGAAGTTTTTTTTGTTTTTGTTTTTGTTTTTTAGATTTTGTTTATTTGACAGAGAGAGACACAGTGAGAGAGGGAATAAATGCAGGGAGAGTGGGAGAGGGAGAAGCAGGCTTCCCGCCCAGCAGAAAGACCAATGCGGGGCTTGATCCCAGGACCTTGAGATCATGACCTGGGCTGAAACCAGACACTTAACCACTCAGCTACCTAGGTACCCCAAAAAACCAGGGTTTTAAGGTTATGGGAGTCAAGCTGTGTAAATGAAACAAGTAGCTGAGTAGATACCTATAAACCATCTCACTTTTTCAAGTATTACCAGAGATAGCAGTCATAAGCCGAAGGTATTAGCAAGATAAATTAAATAAATCAATTAAAGAAAAAATTAAAGAAAAATTTCTGCTAGAACAAGGGTCTAGATTTGGCCAGAGACATTTATCTGATAAAGTGGCAATGATATCAAATTTTATAATATTTGAGGGCTTGGGAGGTGAACCAAACCTTGTGACCTATATAATTGAGTCACATTAACCTTATCCAAAAAACAAACCATAGAGTAGCCATGTAATTCAGTTATTCTCTGTATCTCTTCCTTATTGTGAAAACTCAAGATACCATGAATACTCAGTATTTACTGGTCTGGTTAAGTATCTAGTAATACATTTTAATTTGTTTTTACATATGCTGCTTTTGACAAATATAAAGAGATAGATCAAATTACATAACTAACTCTGCTGTAACCCTCGAAATGATTTAAGGGGAAAAAAAAGAAAAAGAAAAAGGAAAGCCCAAGATAGGAAAAGTTCTGCAAATGGACTCCACTTGAGCCATTATTTGAATAATTTCATTGAGAACAGTTCCAGCTCAAGTGGAGACCTGCAGATAAAATATATAGAATTCTTGTTCCTCTGAGCTAGGACAGGGGCTTCATTAAGAATGGGGTTCAAAATAAAGGTGAATACAGTCTAAACATGTGAAATTTATACATGCACTTACCTTAACCCAGTGGAAATAAGTAATGAGGGCTGATTATTTGTGTATTCATAGTTCTGAGAACACTGCGGTGGAATTACTCTCAGTGTGTACATTTGATGATATTCTTGTAATAGGTGACTGATTCTAATATGCTGGAAAATACACTACACAAAGGGTACACTTAAAGTAACACCAAGTAAAAATAGAAATTCTAATCCCCGAGTAATGATAATGAAAAATTATTCAAGCAACAATTAAACAGAGAACCTCTTGTTTGGAGAACTGCCTCAGGTCATGTTTAGTTACAGAGGCTGTGGTGGCAAATCAATAGAGAGCAATGCCCCATTTATTCTGCATTGCTGGGTAATGAGGTGTTCGAACAAAGAGAATTTTCCCAGTGACGTTTACCCTTTCAAAAAAAATAAAAAGGTTTCTGAAAGCCGCTTTTTAGCCTGTGGTCTACCAGCCCTGAAACCTCTAATACTGAGATTGTCATCTTCAAGTTTGAAAGGTCCACAGCTAACTAACTCCAAAGCAAGTGTTTTTGAAATCTTTCTAAATAGTTATATCTACCTTTTATCCTAAGCAGAGCTATGGCTTCTAGAGAATAAAGAACTCAAAAGTATTAAAGGCATAACCATTTTCACTTCTCATGTTTAATCTCGATAACACCCATACACAAAGAACACAAAGAAAAGAAGTTTCTTTATATTTTCTCTTATTGAGAAGTTCCCCTCCCCATACCCCCTCCCACCCCTCCATCCTGGCAAAGAGGACACTGGAGAATCAGCTTCCTAACCCTAGAGCTATGCTTGGAAGTATCTCTAGAGACCATTTCTCTATGTGAACCTAGAAATGCAAAGCTGGAGAGTCCTTCTGACTTCCTTAGTCTAACCTCATTTTAGGATGAGGAAACTGAACACTAGCAAGAGGAGACTTATCCACCCATTAAGGGTCAGTGCCATTACTATATCCTTCATTAAGGGTTGGAAAACCATGGCCCGCAGGTCCAATTCAGTCTTTCTTCTGTTTTTGTAAATGAAGTTTTATTGGAACATTGCCATGTCCATTAGTTTACATATTGCCAAAGGCTGTTTTCATGCTACAAGTGTAGAGTTGATTAGTTATAACAGAGAACAAATACAGAGACATCTGGTCCACCAAGCCTAAAATACTTTTACTGTCAGTCCCTTTTGGAAAACATTTTCTGACTCCTGCATTAAATCAGCCAGTTCACTGTCCAAAACTTTTCCCACTCTTTCCAAATACACAGCTTTTGTTTGCTGGATTTGCCTCAAAAATAGGTACAAATAATACACAGAGACCTACAGAACTTCTAAAAAGATTCATGTGTTAGTGCTTTGTCTACACATCTGCTTCCATAGGGCAAAAATCTGAAGATCAGACTGCTTTAAACTTCACTATTCTTAAACCACATTACTTTAAAAATATACTATGTCACATTGTTCCTCTGCAAATTAATGAGGTGGGAAGGATACAGAAAGAATACATCTCCCTTTAATCTTCTTACAGGGCATGTTTAGATCATTTAGTCTACTGGAGGAAGAAAATATATGAGTTAGTTTCTCATAAGCCTTGCTACATTATTATCACAATAAGAAATTTGGTAATAATTTTTGATGTGTGCAATTTGTTTGTGAGTGTAAATATAAATTGTACCTGCTTTAGAATTGAAAACTCACTTATGAGTATGAATTAAAGGAAGTCTAACACAGTATGGAAGTGTGTCCACCGCCTTCCCCCACAACCCCATGGCACAGCTATCTATATGGAAGCCTGGGTAATGAGCAAACTCCTGATGAAATTCAAAACACTTCAGACAAGGTTTCTCATGCACAAAATACTGCTTTTAATTGGTTCTTAACTCAATTAATTAAGCTGGTATGACTCACTCTCCAGTCACAACTCAACTTGAAAAACACAAAGGAATATGGTTGGGATAACAAAAGCTGAGAGTCCTGAATTGCTCCTGATTTTCATATTAACAAGGGAGTTCAGACTAGAGAGAAAAGGTTAATTTGTTTTTTAATAGGCTTTTGAAAGATGTGATCAGGTCTAGTGTGATAATTTATGGTTAATCATATGTTTAGAGGCAAAAGGGATTAATCTTTTAATATTAGAGCCATTTTTGTATAACATAAAACAAAGTTCTCTTCATAGTAACTTTAAAAGTCAGGTCAGACTTCCTTTTTGAGCAAAGGTGCCAAATTGATGCAAAAAGAGAAATTTTGTCTGAGTAGCAACACAGTAAGAACAGAATGACAGAAGTACTCCTTGAACAAACCTTATTCATAGTCTGTCTCCTCCTTCATTTTGCTATATCTTGTGACTTAAACATTATTTTTACTGACTTGTATGTTGGTAGTATAGCACCCTGAAAAAATACAAACTGTGTTCTGGACCTTCACAAGCCAAATGAGAGAGGGAAAAAAAAATGTGTTTCTGTCCTGTAAGTCAGTCTTTACCCATGGAATTGTAAATCCTCAGGCAGAAGTTTCCTAAACTCAATCACAGTTACTTTACCACATTGGAATCCTGTGAAAAGCACCCACAAAGTGAGATACCAGTGTGCAAAAATAGCATCTGACCATAGAAGTACACAAATTGCATGGAGGGCTCTTTTAGGTTGATTAGTGTCCCCCCCAAAAGGATATATTAGAGTCCTAAGCCCCAGTGCCTCAGAATGTGACCTTACTTGGAAATAGGATCTTTAGAGAGGTAAAGCTCAAGTTAAATTAGGTCAATAGGATAAGCTCCAATCCAGTATTGCTGGAGTCCTCATAGAAAGGAGAAATTTGGTCACAGACAAACATCCACACAGGAGAGATGATAGGGAGACACACAGGGAGCAGACAGCCCTGTGACTGGAGAGATGCATTTATAAGCCAACGAATGCCAAGGATTACTCCAAATATCAGAAGCCAGAAGAGACAAGGAAGGATGTTCCCCTAGGCTGTTAGAGGAAGCAAGGCTCTGCTGATACCTTGATTTCAGACCTCTTGCCTCTAGGACTGTAAAGCAATAATTTTTTGTTGTTTAAGGTCACTTGGTTTTTGATGTCTTGGTACAACAGCCCCAGGAAACTAATATAGGACATTAGGCACAATCCTTTTATTTCATGGCCTAGTGAAAAACTTCAGGAAAAGAGTGAGAAAGACAGATAGAAATAAACAATGTCCTATTGTGTGAGATACCCACATTTTGAAATTTAAAAATCAGTCTTCTGTGGCTAGAGCAGCAGCACCACTTCAGAGATGTGAGACCATCCACTTTGTACATGTCCTTCTATTGGATCAGTCTTGATGAGACCTGACACTTGGGGTGGCATTTCTGCCATGGAGATGTGCACCTCTTATGAGTAGATGGGATACATGAACGCTCAGATAGGAGGCTGTGCTTTCCCCCTGGTTCAATGCTAGAGACTGACAGGATTGATACGTATGCAGATGTAGTGTACAAATCTGATCATAGAAGCTCTACTTGAAAGACCTTCCAGATACAAGCTGTGTCTTTCAGAAACAATATTAGGAGAGATTATTTATTGTTAATATGGACTTTATAGATGTGAAAGTACCTTTAAACTTACCCTGTCCAAACCTTTACTGAACACCACAGGGCTTTCTATGTAATGAAAATGTCACTGCTGTTGGTAACCAGTGTTCTGGAACTTCCCCTTTTAGTACCTCTGGGACCATTGGACTGCACCTGTAGACACAACTTCAGCCCAGCCTCTGAGGTGGGCTGATCTCCTGGGTCTTACCCTCTCACACATCCGGGCCAGGCTCCATGCTCTGACCTAGTTTAGATTTCACATTCTTGGCTCCATAGGTTTATTTTATTTTCTACTCATGTAACTGTGTCTGACTCTTCAACCATATCAAATGTGTTAAATAATAAATCACAACCAAAGCTTTTTCCTGTAGCGGCTGTGTCATCTTCTCACATTGTGACAATTCCGAGCATATACCAGATTCCATTTACCCCCACTACCAAAGAATGAAAAACAGATTTTTGTATCCTCAAGAGGTATCCTATTTCTGAAAATCTTCCCTCCTTAGGTCCACATACCAACTACTTGCATGACAATTTAGACTATTATGATAAGACAAAGAGCACAGATTTCAACCCAGGGGGTGAACTTTTAGCTCTATACAACATACTTGTCACTGCTTTTGTACATAGAATGCAGCTAGATGTCTGCTATATTTAGTATAAAAGACACTGTACAAATTTTCTAAAAAAAAAAAAAAATTCATTGCTCACTTCAGGTAAGGAAGAAGCTTTGAAGAGAAGTACATGAAGCAGGGAGACCCTAAGTGTTTGAATCCTACCAATCTCCTGTGATGTCAACAGGATGACAAATAAAAATCACAGAATCTCTGTGGTTCTATTTTTTTTCAAAATAGGTAGTTATTTTTAGGTATATTCTAAAATGTATGCAAATATTTAAAGATAGCATTTTGAAAATATTCAAATATATGGATACATAATTTCATAGTTTTCAAAGTAGTTTAATGTAGTAAGTTTATTTATTCTTTCCATGTAGTGTGAAAACTGTCAGATGGAAAAATGGTGGCTCCTATAGCGTATCATGATTCCCAAAGTCACATAGAGCCACAAACTGGTCAAATCAAAATTCAAATACGGCATATCTATTGACTCAACAAACACTAATTTAGTACCTACTTTATGCTAGACCTATGCTTGGAGAAGACCAAGAACTTTCTTGTTATATCACTATGGCTTTGAACCATATGCTCTAAATAGTTAAAATAGAAAGATAATCATTCTTAAAAGTTATTGTTGAATTGTTTCAAAACAGTGTCATATTTTTTGGTTAAAGCAGTAGCCTGTTTGAAGTTCAAAATATACAGTCCAATAGCATTAAATGATCATTTCCGAACACTTCTGAACTGTTATCATATTATTTACATGAGGTGTGAAATTTATAGTGTCTTCTCTAGATTAACTTTGTGTCTAAGTATCAGTAAACATGAACGATGTCACTCTTAACGTGACTTTAACTTGGAAACCAAATCTATACTTTTCTCATAGAACTATGGAGTCACACTCATAATTAGATTTTGCAACCCAAAATAAAGCATTCTGTTTTGTTTTATGTAAACACTGTTAAGAACTGACAGGAGAGATATCATATCAATAACTTTCTCATCATCGTTGTTAAAAAGAATAACTTGCTGGTTTTTTTTTTTTTTAAGATTTTATTTATCTATTTGACAGAGAGAGAGAGATCAAAAGTAGGCAGAGAGGCAGACAGAAAGAGAGAAGGAAGCAAGCTCCCTGCAGAGCAGAGAGCACGATGTGGGACTCGATCCCACAACCCTGGGATCATGACCTGAGTTGAAGGCAGAGACTTTAACCCACTGAGCCACCCAGACGCCCCTGCTTGCTTGTTTTCTATGATCAGAATGGAAAGCCTAGGTACAGAATTCTTTTATTATTTACTTATTTTAAATATTTTATTTATTTGTTTGAGAGAGAGCGAGAGCACAAGCAGATGGAAGGGCGGGGAGGGAGAGGAAGAAGCAGTCTCCCAGTTAAATAGAAAACCCCATGTGGGGCTTGATTCGACTGGGATCATGATCAGAGCTGAATGCAGACACTTAACCAACTAAGCCATCCAGGTGCCCTCAGAATCTTTTAAAATAGAAAATGTTGCACTTAAAAATCTAACTGAATGTACTAGGGCATTCAAAATGACTTTTAAATTGCCTTAATCAGGGAATTGAGAAGAAAAAAAAATATCAACTTTAGATATTTAGAATTATGTTAAAATCAAACCAGCTTTCTTTATTACTCAGTGCTTAATGTCCTGCTTTTCTTTCTTTACACAAGTTATCCATCCCACAGGCATTCATAGCCTTTTTCTTTTTTAATTGAGGTAAATTGGCATATAATATGAAATAAGTTTTAGGTATACAGCATTATAATTTGATATTTGTATACACTACAAAGAGATCACTGCCATAAGTCTAGTTACCTCCCATCACCTTGAAATTGAATTCCTTCACCTATTTTGCCTGTCCCCCTAACTCTATTCCCCTCTGGACCCGTCTTTGTATCTTTGAGTTTTTGTTTTATTTGTTTTGTTTGTACATATGAGTGAAATCATTCATGATTTATCTTTTTCTGCCTGACTTATTTCACTTAGCGCAATACCCTTAATATCCATGTTGTTGCAAATGACAAGGTCTCATTCTTTTTTATGGCTGAGTAGTAGTTCATTGTGTGTGTATATATTATTATATAATACCTTCCTTATCTTCCAAACTTACTGTTCAACCTTTCCCTGGCTTTTGCTGTTTCTTGGCCCTTTGTGATTTTCAAAGTAGCCTGATCTATTCTTGTTAGGTCTCAGTTGTTGAGAGTATGCCAAGTGCTATCATTGTTCTGAAGGAAAGAATCTCAGACAGTGTCTAGCTTCAGGTTAATTGTAAGCAGGACCCTCAGGCAGTAGTTTTAAAGTAGAAGTCTGCAACTGTAAGCTCTTCTAACTTCCAGACCAAGAGATGTGGAAATGTCCCTTGGGAGACACTTGCAAAAATTGTGACTTTTGTTGTGTGTATTAGCCCCTTTCTGGAAAGTATCAGCAAACTGCAGAGAGACTGAGGGAAGGCACTAATATGGTGACTCCCTGCCCACATTCTCTGGGCCAGAGGTGCCTCACTAGTGTCTGGATGTGTGGCTGACTTTAGGGCTGTCCCTCAGTCTGAAACTCCAGGACAGGAAAATAGGCCTTTTTCACATGAAGATTGGGGGTATGTTTCAGTCTAATGTTTGTGTAGTGCCCTGACAGTAACCTGCCAATGACTCTCTCCGTGTTTATTTTTAGACCCTTGAACTCTAGAAACACAATCCTCTCTGGCCACAATAGCCAGGTGCTAATAGATCATGCCCTGTGTGGGTTGCAGGTGCTTGCTGGCTGGGGTGAGGGTGTAGGCTGCAGCTGTGGTGCGTGGGGGTAGACTTCCACTAAGGCTAGTTGTCAGGGGTGGTGCAAAAAATGGCATCCTCCAGCTACTGGCACCAAGAAAGCTGGGGAGAATGCAAAAAATGGTGCCCACTATTGCCTCCAGCCCCAGAGACAGTCCCAAGAGATTCCTACCTCTTCAGCAGACACATTAAGAAAACAAGTGCCTTAGCCTATGTTTTAGGCATTTTTCAAACTGTTGTTTTTGTACTGAATCCCAGGGTGAGTGGGTCTTTGTGTATGCCCATTAAGAACAAATTTTTTATTCCCTGTGCCCTGTGGTTCTCCTGGAAGTAAGCCTCATAGCTTTTTAATTCCAGATACTTTGGAGGTTCATCTCTCTGGTGCAGTTCCAAGGATTGGGATGCCTGATGTGGGACACAAATGCTTTGCTTCTCAGGGACAAGCGCCACAATATGAGATCCTTCCCCACTGTGGGGAGTGAGATTTTTGCAAGAGCATGTCTCTGCTCTTTCTACCTGTCTCAGTGTGGCCCATTTCCCTTTTGTTGCAGAGGAGCTCTTGAGCTAGCTTTCAGATTCTTTTGAGAGGGGATTGTTTGACATGTCACTGTAGATTTGTGTTCGTGGAATGAAGTAAGCTCAGGGTCTTTCTATGCCATCATCTTCACTAAATCTCTCTAAAAGCTTTTAATAATCTGTCATTTGAAGCAATCCATGGATATTTATCTGTGCTCATTTATGCATTCCCTCCAATCTCTACTTTGCTCATTAAGCTGTGGGCTTTAAAATTTTGTAGTCTACTAGCTCCATACATCCACAGTGTGGGACAGGTTTCGATACCATTCTATAATCCAGGCCATGGCTTTGAAATTTGCAGGCTCTCTGGACCTCCAGATAATAATGTGATGTCTCAAATCAGCTGATTTTTCAGGCCAGGACTTGCTGGGGAGTTAACACTATCACAGATTCACCATGACCCGGGTTCCTGATTCAGCTGGTCACTTTGTTAGTACATCCAAGTGTGATCAGTCTCTCATTCTTGGTGATCATACTTAAAAGAGATTGACTTATAAGCCAGAATGCTAATAATTTACAGCTGGGTAGGAGAACTTGGCATCTGCTCACCATTGTCCCTTCCAAGTGAAAGATTTATTCAGATAAGTGAAGATCAAGAGGTTGCCTGTTGAATACTGTATTATAGAAAAGAAATCCACTACTTTATTATTTATTTATTTATTTTTAGAGATATTTTATTTATTTATTTGCAGACAGAGATCACAAGTAGGCAGAGAGGCAGGCAGAGAGAGGGGGAAGCAGGCTCCTTGTTGAACAGAGAGCCCGATGCGGAGCTCAATCCTAGGACCCTGGGATCATGACCTGAACTGAAGGCAGAGGTTTTAACCCACTGAGCCACTCTGGTTCCCCCAAATTTACTACTTTAAAAGGATTTCTTTAACTTCACTGAAAACAATTTGCCTCCATTGCAGAGGAGTTTTAATTTAAAGGAAGGGGATCATCATTAGGAATAGCACTGTCCTTTGAGGATACCAAGAAATCTAACAAAGCTCTAACTCATTATATTTCAATATCTCATACTCTTGTTGCGTTTAACCTTACATACTTCTATTTTCTTTAAAGACACATTGAACATTTATTTTTGTCATCTTAGATTTTTAAAATTATGATAAGAAAACTCATTAATTTTATTAAGAAGTTTCTTCAAAATCACAGCATGAGTTATTTCTTTGGTTTCTCAAACATCTGATTCTAAATATTGTTTCATTTGCTTATTCACCTTTTTTCATTCATTTATTCAAAAATAGCACAAAGAGTCTTGCTTGTTTCAATCAAAGAGAATATATCTTTCTTCTCTCTGAACTTTCATTCAATTACTTCCTTCAATAATTTCCTTGAATGATTTTTAGAACTACTTTTGTAATTCAAGTTTGGACACAATTTTAAAGTCTATTCTGGTCAATTCCAATATTCTAAAGAATTGCTAAGTTGATTCTAGGTCCCTGTTCTAAAGTTTTGCCTCATGGCAGATGTTTCTAGAAATCTGTGCTCTTAGTTGCCTGTCATTAACAGCAGGAAAAAAAGAAATGAATGCTTCAATGAACCCTCAGAGATCATTCTAATATGAAATATGGATTTATCTCTTAGCTCTATTCCTAGAGTTAAGCCAAAGGGGTCAATAATATTATGGGGTTAATCAGGTTTAAAGCATGAGCTAAGTATTCCAAAACATGACAGCATACATCACCATAAAAATCACAGAGAATGTAAATTTTCTCAAGGATACAGACTCTGGTTATTCTCCTAATCTTCTTACCCTTTTAGTTCACATAATTGTGATTAGTTTTCAGTATTTTATTTGTTTTTTAATATAATATATTTTTAAGGAAGATGGAATATATCAAATTTTACCTCTCAAAGTCATACTGGTTCTCCACAAATATAAATAGACCCCCCAAAATGGACATATTCAACTTGTTGTCCTCACTGTTGCAAATAAGATTTTTTTTTCATGTATTTATTGACCATTTCTGTATCTTTTAAAAATTTTTTTTCATTTATTTATTTTCAGCATAACAGAATCATTCTTTTTTTCACCACACCCAGTGCTCCATCCAATCCGAGCCCTCTATAATACCCACCACCTGGTACCCCAACCTCCCACCCCCCGCCACTTATCATTCTTTTTTTCACCACACCCAGTGCTCCATCCAATCCGTGCCCTCTATAATACCCACCACCTGGTACCCCAACCTCCCACCCCCCGCCACTTCAAACCCCTCAGATTGTTTTTCAGAGTCCATAGTCTCTCATGATTTACCTCCCCTTCCAATTTACCCCAACCCCTTTCTCTCTAACTCCCCATGTCCTCCATGCTTTTTGTATGCTCCACAAATAAGTGAAACCATATGATAATTGACTCTCTCTGCTTGATTTATTTCACTCAGCATAATCTCGTACAGTCCCGTCCATGTTGCTACAAAAGTTGGGTATTCATCCTTTCTGATGGAGGCATAATACTCCATAGTGTATATGGACCACATCTTCCTTATCCATTCATCCGTTGAAGGGCATCTTGGTTCTTTCCAGAGTTTGGCAACCGTGGCCATTGCTGCTATAAACATTGGGGTACAGATGGCCCTTCTTTTCACTACATCTGTATCTTTGGGGTAAATACCCAGGAGTGCAATGGCAGGGTGATAGGGAAGTTCTATTTTTAATTTCTTGAGGAAGCTCCACACTGTTCTCCAAAGAGGCTGCACCAACTTGCATTCCAACCAACAGTGTAAGAGGGTTCCCCTTTCTCCACATCCTCTCCAACACATGTTGTTTCCTGTCATGCTAATTTTGGCCATTCTAACTGGTGTAAGGTGATATCTCAATGTAGTTTTAATTTGAATCTCCCTGATGGCTAGTGATGATAAACATTTTTTCATGTGTCTGATAGCCATTTGTATGTCTTTATTGGAGAAGTGTCTGTCCATATCTTCTGCCCATTTTTTGATATGATTGTCCGTTCTGTGTGTGTTGAGTTTGAGAAGTTCATTATAGATCTTGGATATCAACCTTTTGTCTGTACTGTCATTTGCAAATATCTTCTCCCATTCCATGGGTTGCCTCTTTGTTTTCTTGAGTGTTTCCTTTGCTGTGCAGAAGCGAAGATGAACTTTTGGGACTTCATCAAAAGCAAACAAGATTTTTATAAAAAATAAAAAATTTTAAAAAAAAAGCAAACAAGATTTTTAAAAGAAAAGCAGGAATTGTTTTTCTTGACCTTGATAGGGTTACAAGCAGATCTTCCCTCTTTTCTGAACTGTTAGAGTATGATAGCTTACTCTCCTCAGTCTGAGAGTTGAGTCACTATTTTTCCAAGCCATGGGAAAGAACCAGACATGCTGCTGAAGGTAAAATAAAGTTTAGCTCAAATATGAAATAAACACCTACGAAGTATAGTTTATCATTCTATGCAACATGAGATCTAGAATTATGATAGTCCATCAACTTTTAGATCTTACAATGTAGTTGGCTTCAAACTATGGATTTGTAAGGAAGTTAATATAATCAAATCATGAGGCCATAACAACATATAATTAATCTGATTATACTGAGATTATATTTTCTAAAAATAATACATAAAACAATTATATTACTTGGGGGGTGCAAGACTTAATGTATAAGCATGTTTATTTTTTAATGAAATCTAGTATACAAATACATCCACCTATAAATGGAGATAAGTGAAGTAATAATCAGCGCTACAAAAACATTCCTGACTAACCTCTAATAACAAGAACCTTAAGAGCATTAAAATATGATTTGATTTAGAAAATTTTATTCATATATTTATTTTTTAGAAATACATCTATTTTATAAATGTAATTTATAAATGAATACAAAACTTGTTTGTGACATTCCTGGTCTATTTCTCCTTTGTAATCATACAAACCTCTGGTTCTTACAGAACAGCTAATAATTTGTTTCTGGTTATGTCTTTTTGGGGGAAAACAGTGGTATTTATAAATAAAAGTATCAAAAAGTTTAAAAATTATAAATACTACAAAAAGAAATAATCATGTAGCCTTGTAAAATTCTCATGAAATATTTTTGCCCCAGTTGCTATTAATCTGAAAGTTCATGGGTCTGGTAGAGAAAACTGTCAACTGAACCTGCCTCTGCAAAGGTAACAGGACTATGATTGAATTTCATTTGTGCCTGGCACATATGCCCTAAAAGCATTAAAAAAAAAACATGAGGACATTGCCTCTTTTAAGCAATCTCTAACTTGCGTTAGCAGTAGATGCCATAACACCCCTTTGTGTGTGCCCACAGAACAAATAATGACAGACTCTTGGATATTTAAAGAAAGAAATTGATCTCAGCAGTAAGAAAGACAAATTCAGAGAGTATATCTTATTTTCTTTAGTATTGCCTTCAAATGGGTAAGAGAGAAGATGCCAAGTTCTGTTTCTTGGTCTTTAAAATTTCCTTCTAATTGGTTTCAGAGGCTAATCCAAGCCTTCAAAATCATGGTATTCATTAATTTCCTCTCAACATTCAAGGAATGTTTATTATGTGCTCAATATTGGCCTATGCACAAGGATAAAATAATGAGTAAAACTGCCATCCTTAAAAAATAATCTGAGATTCTCAAAGACATCACACCTATGAATCAATTTTAGTACTTTTAGGAAATTACTTCAATACTAGTCTAATTTCAAAGTTTACAAAGGCCCTGGTTCTGGAATTGTACAGGTTGAAATCTATGAATAAAAATAAATATTAAGTCTTCTGTATCTTTCAATACAATTACACACACGCACACACTCACACTTGCAGTCTTTTTAAAACAGTGCTGGGAAGAAATCCCAGCATTTAATGGAACTTTAAAATGCATTTTTTGAGCGTCCACACAATGTAAGAAAATGTAATCCTATGTCCAATTGTGACATTGTTTGATAAAAGCAAAGGATTCTATGTTCAGATTTGGCACTTAATTTACTAGATTACAGGTTTATTCTATTAAGTACAGAACCCAGGTAGAGGTTATGTGAAAAGGTAAATAAACAATTGTTTAACATTTACTCATTCCGGAAATAATTATTTGCTCTTATCCAATCGACTCAAGAAAAAGGCAAAATTATTATTATTTTTTTTTTCGGGAGGAGGTAGAAAGCTTAAAAAAGTGTGTGAAAGTGAAGCTGATGTAGTTTGTAAGCATAAATTCATTCAACAGCTATGGGGCCTGTGTAATGGGGGGTACACAGGAAGCATGAGCCCATGTTTGTGTCTGACCAAGAAATCATTCAGTCCAGACTCCGCCTGGAAAATAGTACTCTTTGTGTAAAAAGCTGGCAGGAGAGAATACCTCCCTTTACAGTAGCAAAAGCAGACTATAGAGGCAATGAGTAAGAGAGGCACAGAAAGGGGAGCAGAAGGGAGGCGAAAGGGGCAATGGAAGTTCTTCAGCCGAAGTAACTGGCCTCCATGCTTGGCTGAGCGTATTAAAGGGAGGCAAAATGTCAGCCTAGAGGTAAGGTGCCTAGCATGACCATTGGGCAGTTATATAAACACAGGCCATAGATTTTCTGTAAATAATGTAAGAATGCACTGGCGCAGGGGCACCTGGGTGGCTCAGTGGGTTAAAGCCTCTGCCTTCAGCTCAGGTCATGATCCCAGGGTCCTGGGATCGAACCCCACGTCGGGCTCTCTGCTCGGCGGGGAGCCTGCCTCCCCTTCTCTCTCTGCCTGCCTCTCTGCCTACTTGTGATTTCTGTCTGTCAAATAAATAAATAAAATATAAAAAAAAAAGTTATCTAGAATTTCCTCCCTTTAAAAAAAAAAAAAAAAGAATGCACTGGTATAGATGATCCTGGGGGTGGAGGTACAGCCAAAGGGATGCCCCAATAGCAGAACAGTGGAGCAGCAGAATGTGGATAACATAAGACTCAGAAATACTGTTCCCAGACAGACAAGACAAATGAAAGTTTTCTCTAGTTTCTTAAAGGAGAGACTTAAGATTAACTTCACTGTTTTCACATTTGTTATTTGTTTTGTGAATACAGTGAGGTGTGTGTTACTTAAGATCTATTTGAAGCTGTGTAGCATTCTTACTCCATAGGACAGCTCAATAATTCTCGTAAATACTTTCATTATATTCACAGACACCTCTCTTAAATAATTCTGGATTAGTTTTCACTGTCCTGAGATTTTATGTTGTAGAAAACAAAACAGTATCGGGTAAATACAAGTATATACATTTGTGTATGTAGGTAGTAATAAACCTGGAAACAGATTGAATGACCATCTGTAAGAAAAGGTGAAGTAAATTAGGGAATATTCATGGTGCAACTATATTATGGGCCCATTAAACAAGACAAATGTAGTAACAGTAGTCTGAAAGAGTTAACTAGAAAGTAGTCACAGGTGAAGAAAGCAACATGCAGGAGAGTGAAGTATACAAGTTTGTGTTAAAGCACCCAATGGCCCCAAACCCTTTGTATGTGTATGTGTATGCATGCCCAAACTTACAGCATATCCCTATTATTGTAAGATTAAGCATGAAGAGAATAGAGAAGGGTCCATACTACATGATTAACAAGTTCTTGAGAGAGGCAGTGTGCAGAATGGTGCTGTTTTGAAGATAACAAAAAAGAACAAAAAAGCAAAGCCAAAAAAGAGAAGAAAGAAGGAAAAAACCATTCTTTTAAAAATGCATGGCTATTCAGCATTGTTTATATAGTTATGCATCATTATATGTGTCTGTGTGTATGAAGATCTTTAATTATAATTTTAAAATTCAAAAAATGATTATTCTATTTCAGAGTGTTAAAAATATTAAGTGGCACACAGTTTTGTTTTGTAATTTTTGGTTCTTGAAGTTTGAAACTTGTTTCAAAAAGAATATTTATGCAATTACTTTTATTTACTGACAATTACTTTTATTTAGTGACAGTGTTGACAGTTGAATCCAAATTTTTTAATGTAATTTGAGATCATTTCTAAAACTAAATTCTCTGGATAATATTATGATACTCACAGAAAACAATAGTATATTCATACAAATGTTTATATGTAAACTCTTAATATTTTCTAAATCTAATTTTGATGGTTTCTGAAGGATGAGTTAAAATATAACAGTTTTAATGTCTAGATACTGAATACATGTAAGGATATTATGAGTGTTACTATTTAGCATCTGTCTGCATTTGATAACTTTTAAAATTTGTTTTGCAAAATTGGTAATAAAGAATGATACACACGCACACACACACACATACACGTAGCTGTTTGTTTTCTGGTTAAAGTCTTGGTTAGGTAAAGCAGAGATTTACTATTTCCTATTTACTATTTCATGTATAATACAGGGAAATGTCTTTTTAATGTTGAATTAATAAAGAATAGGAAGGAAGTTATGCTTTTTTTCTAGAAGTCCTTTGATATTTTGCTTTAATAGATCAATAGATGAAGTATTTGTAATTGGCACATTATTTTATATCAAGGTTTTTTTTTAAAAAGTTGAAAAATTTAACTCCTGAAAAATATGAATATCTCCAGTGATATCTTGGATGATCAGCAAACTTTTTTTTTCTTACTATGTGAAAGATATAGTTTGGCCAAGCCCTAGAGAGTCACAATTTTAAATGTCCAAAATAATTAGTTCAAGTGTACTTGCAAACTTTAGTTAGTGTATGAGTAAAAATTGTAGATTTTTCTATACTCAGTATATTCTAGTGAAAAAAAAAAATTGGACAAACAACAAAATGTAAACTTCAAATATAAGCAAGTATACTGGCCAGGACCTTGAGAAGCAAATAAGAAAACTAATTGTCGGGTGCCTAGGTAGCTCAGTCAGTTAACCCTCTGCCTTCAGCTCTGGTCATGATCCCAGAGTCCTGGGATCGAGTCCTGCATTGGGCTCCCTTGCTCCTCAGGAGCCTGCTTCTCCCTCACCCTCTGCCTGCCACTCCCCGTGCTTGTGCTCTCTCTCTGTCAACTAACTAACTAAATAAAATATTAAAACAAACAAGCAAACCAAAAACAAACAAACAAACAAACAAATAAACAAACCCTGACTTGTCAAGGGCACATTATGCTTCAAACAACCTTGAACCATTTTGTAAATAGACCCATTCCCTGATTCTTGAAGAACTTAATACTAGCTGATATTTATTGAGTGCTTTGTATGCCAGTCACTTAAAATTATTGTGTGAAATAGGAACTATTACTATAATTTTGGGGATGAGAAAAATAAAGCAATAAAATATTAAGTATATCATTAAGAAATTCAATGGGTATAAAGTTTCAGTAATACTAGATGAAGAAGTTCTAGAGATCTGTTGTACAATGTAGAGGCTATAATTAACAGTACAAGGGTAGATTTCATATTGTGTTTCTGCCACAAAAGCGAAATCGAACAAACACAAAGGGATATAAGGAGACTCCAGGAGGTGTTGGTACATCTATAACCTTAATTAGAGTATTGGTATTATGGGTGTTTGCATGTGTTCAGACTCATCAAATTGTACACAGTAAGTATGTGAAGTTCTTTGTATATTAATTACACTTTACTAAAGTTGTTAAAAAAGAGAAACTTGTTCAGGGTTTAGGTCACTTAGCCAGCATATGTAGAGCTGAATTCAAAACCAGACAGATTATGCTCTTAACTATTACATCAGGGTTTCTCACCTTCAGTACTATTGACATTTTGATTCAAATGATTTGTTGTTGTTGTGGGGGGGTGCTATGTATTGTAGGATGTTCAGTAGCATTCTTGTCCTATAGTCATTAGATGCCATCCCATAAAAATCATTACAATCAACAATATCTCTAGATATTGTCAAATGTCCCATGGGGACAAATCTCCCCCAACCGAGAAGCACTGGGTTACTCTAATCAGAACATCAGGAGTCATTACTTAATGGATGAGGAAAAAATGAAATCAGGGTTCTGTTTAGAATGGAGGAAGAAGATACAGATATTGGGTAAGTTAAAGTATCCACTAGCCATATAGTAATTACTTTTTGGCTTTTGTCCTCTAAAATGAACATTTTTTTTTGAGTTATAGTTTTCTGTCCTGCTTTTCTTATTCCTAGTACTGGGAATATACTATGTTCTTAATATGTTATTATTGAATGAATATATAAATCATCATCATCCATTGTGGCAGAGATTTCTTTAGTGCTCTTTTCATTCTCCCTAACAATCATTCTATAATTCTGTCATTCTATTCTATAATATTCCATTGTCAAAAGCACTTTAGGGGAAAAAATTGTCTAGGCCGAGATCCATTGAACTAAACAGTGCCTCTCACTTGCTAATACATATATTCTCATTAATTTGAAAATTTGAAACTTGTCTTAGACCAATTATTTTGTTTCTCTAGCAAGAGCGAAGGATCAAGATGAGAAATATGGAACTGCTATCTCTCTCTGTCTTTTTTCTTTCTTTCTCCACCCCCGCCCCCCACAGCACTGTGGCATCCTTGTATCTCACCATACCCACTCAAATTCTGGGTTCCAGATAACCCATGATACTTGTTCTCTGAATGCGAGTCCTTGTTATATGTTACTCTTTTGTCAGGAAGGTTCTGCTTCCCACCTTTATCTAGCTATCTCCTATTGCTCCTTAAGGACTCTTCTTTCAGAACTGACATCCTAATGATTCAAAGATTCTCCACAGTTTCTCATATGCTCTTAAATATCGTACCTACACCTCTAGCATGGCATTTATCACAAAATGCCATTGTGTCATTTTTTAAAATTTTCCTGTTAAAGTATAAAGTTTATTAAGAGAAAAATATATCATTGTGTATACTGCACTGCCCAGAATATAGTAGATCTCTACTTGTTGAATGGATAAAGGTTAAAATAAAATAATTGACAATCAATGAAGGCCAATTATTGAAAGATTTATTCCCTTAAGGAAATTTTTTAAAAGTTTTAAAATATAAGTTTAGGTTCGTCTCTATCCCATGACTTTTTGTTGCATTACTAGATGACTATATGACAACAAAGAACTCTGAAAAAAGAAATTAACGCTTAGAAATACTATCTAGCACAGGGCGCCTGGGTGGCTCAGTGGGTTAAGCCGCTGCCTTCGGCTCAGGTCATGATCTCAGGGTCCTGGGATCGAGTCCCGCATCAGGCTCTCTCCTCGGCGGGGAGCCTGCTTCCCTCTCTCTCTCTCTCTGCCTGCCTCTCTGTCTGCTTGTGATCTCTGTCAAATCAACAAATAAAATCTTAAAAAAAAAAAAAAAAGAAATACTATCTAGCACAAGAGAAGCTTTGAGTGTCAAATCCCAAATTTAGCACTTGTAACTGCTGTGTTACCTTGATCTGTGTCCTCTAAAATCTTGGAATATTATTTTCTTCTTATAACAACACCTATAGGATTGTATTAACAATTATGTGAGATAATGTGTACAAGTAGCTAATGCAGTTCGTAGTCTATGGGCAGAAAGATGCCATTATTTCTTGTACAAATCAAAGAGACTGGGACAAAAAGAATCATTCACTGTTTAGCACTGGCCCCAACGCACAGGATACCAATAAAAGTTAGACAAGATTCTTTGTGGCCTATTCCTAGAGAAGTACGATGTGCTTCCAGTATGTAACAATACCATTAAAAACAAGCATATTTTATGGCTCCTTATCCCATACCCTGCCCATGTCATAATTTTTAAATTTTATAGCATTAAATATACATGAAATAAAAATGAATTCTCAGCTAGACTTTCTATCATTTTGAAGATTGTTATATTTGCTGATAAATCTGGCCTTCTTGAACATTTAAACAAATATGTAGGTTGGCTCCACAGGTATGTAGGACACAATATATCCCTGGAGATTCCACTAAGAAAAACAGCTTCCATTTCACGTCTGTTTAAGTATGTGTTACATTGAGAAGGATGCCATGTGACATGCTTACAGAAGCTCTGATTTTCATAGGCAGATGGCCTGGTGATTGAAACATGATATATATTAAAAATGAAGATAGTTACTTGGTTATATCTTGCATTAAGTGACATCTTAGCTTACACTCTACTATTTAAGCACTAAGTACTCTTCAGAGAATTTATACCTATCTTTAAAAATGACATCAACCAGAAGCCAAGAGATCAGCCTGGATTATCACAACCTTATACTTATTTATTTATTTAAAGATTTTATTTATTTATTTGACAGGCAGAGATCACAAGTAGGCAGAGAGGCAGGCAGAGAGAGAGAGGGAGAAGCAGGCTCCCCGCTGAGCAGGGAGCCCAATACGGGGCTTGATCTTAGGACCCTAGGATCATGACCCGAGCTGAAGGCAGAGGCTTTAACCCACTGAGCCTCCCAGGTGCCCCACAACCTTATATTTAAAATAGAAATAACTTTTCCATAGGAGGAGAATGTGACCAAATTTAATTATTCTTCAAAAGTATGCTATTCTTCTTCTTTTAATGTTCTGTAACTATCACAACACACTTATCTATGTGTAAGACATGTGTCTATGGATCCACCTGTGTATGTGTTTAGGCAGTACTGACTGAGTGAGCTAGGCTCTGACTCCCATGGACTCAGGGTGGATAATAAACTTTATTATCTGCATTTTATGTATATTCACCTTCACAAATCAAGACTATAGACATAGAATAAGTGGATATGATGCACAATCATGGAATTTATATTTAAAATGTTTTTTTTAAATCTCAGTTCATATATATATACATATACATATATAATGAATATATTCATATATAAATGTATAGTGAATATAATATATAACACATAAATGTATACATTATATATTATACATTATATATTATATATGCATTATAAGCATATATTATATATAATTCATATATGTGTGCATATAAATGTATTTGTTATAAGTAAATATATGTATATATTATTATCTTATGCTAAATTATTTTGGTGACTTAGATTTTCAAAGAAAATTACAAATGGCTCTAAGCACATTTAAAGAAAGAAACTCTCCTAAACTGTATCAAACAGCTCTTGATTGGTTCTCATTAAAAATGTAAGACTGCCTTCAGAACTCTATTATCTAAAGACAATGGATAATGTCTGGGGATAGATCATTGATATTTAAGAATGTTTAAAGGTATTAGATGGTACTATTGTAGGTGTGCTCTGATCCTGTGCTTTTAAGGGTGATGACATCAGTCATAATCATAGCTCAGGAAATGTCCTGTTCACATGGGTACTGATCATCAAAATTTCCATTTATTAGCCTGGCCAAGGTATGAAAAGAAGATAGGACTTGTCTCTCCCTCTGTACAATGTGGCAGACAAGGTTTAAGAAGTGTTCCAAATATGGATGTTTTCCTCTAAAAGGATGAGTTGAAGAAGGGAGAAAGAGGAATAAAAAAAAAAAAAAACTACATATAGTCTGGAAATAGTTAATCTATACTAAGCTAAATATTTGACAATTTAATTTTTTGAGCTGAAAGGCAACTGCTATTTCAGTTTCACTGTGAGTCTGTAATGCCGCAACCCAATCCAGATCCCACATCTGGATTCTAACTTTAGATCACACATCCCAAATCTCTTTCATTCACCACAAGTGAAACTACCTGGTAGATTGGCTGGAATGAATGAATAACTAAATCTCTTGGATATCATAACTAAAATTAACATATATTCTATTATTTGAATCGAATGTAGATCAAACTCCAAAATATGTTATAATTTTAGTTTTATAAACCTCTTATGAAGGAAAAGCTTAGTTTCTACATGTAGTAAAATCTCAATAGCTTGTAATTGATACCATATTGTTAAAATCACTTGTGACAGAATAACACTGAGTAAAGGATGACATTATATGAATAGCAGTAAAAGTAATGAAACTAAATAACTTCGGGAAATAGCACATTAATGATATGAATAACAATGAACAAGGCAAATATAATTTATTATTTGAATTCTTAATGATACTGAAGCTTTATTGTTTTCCTGTCATTTATAAATAATAAATTTAATTTATTAAATTAAATTTATATAGTAGTTTTCCCCTTATCCATGGAGGAAATGTTCCAAGACCCCCAGTGGATGCTTAAAATTGTGGATAGTACCAAATATAAATTATACATATGTTATGTATATATATGATAACTTTTAATTAATATTAAGGATGTCTTTTTTCAAGTAAAGGACAATAAAGCAATCTCTTCTAAAGTACATTGTAAAATAATACTTAAGATATCTGTTATTTTGGTTGCAGTTTATTGGCATTTTCCCTAGGTAAATTTTTCAGGGTGGTGGAATGAAAAACAAAACAGAACAGAATTGGAGAAAATAATCCTAAAACCATTAAGTACACAATATATTTCAGGTACCGATATAAGTTCTTTCCTTTGGTCCTTGTAAATAGTCTATAATATAGATACTATTATTATTTTTCTCATTTATCAATGAGAAAACCAACTCCAGATAGTTAAATGATTGCCCAAAGTCACAGAGTGAAGAAGTGATTGAGATTAGAAGTGTGGATGGTCAAAGTTGACAGAGAACTCTAAAAATATAATTCTGACTCTGGTTCCAGAGTTTGTTTTTTAACCATACTGCTATTTTGATTGTAACCAGAGTATCTTATAATTATTTGTACTATCCTTCTGTCAATACCATTCTTCAGCATCCATTTTTTGTTCAAATGGAAACTATCATAAGAGGACTCCTTTTCTACTGTGCATATATGAATAGACCTAAGTCAAGCTCTCCATAGGTAACTGTCTTTAAAACTGAAATCCTTGAAAGTTATGGAATTTATTGAGGAAAGTATAATCATAATTGAAGAAAGTATAAGTGTAAAACCTTGACGTGTGTGCAAGGCTCTCTGAAGTAAAAAATACCATTGACATTGTGCACTCAGTCAATAATTTGAGTTAAATGAGATTCTCTCATACTGTTTAAAAAATGTGCTATAAAGCTGAACTACTTAAAAGATTTTTAAAATTGTTTGATGTTTATATTCAATTAATATTAATATTTAAATATTTATTTTAAAACGTTTTTAAAGTAGATGAAGGGAGTCTATTAGCCTAAGTATCCTACATCCCTTTCTTGATAATGAGATAAATTGAATTCAAACAAGTAAGTGTAAAAATATTTCATCCTGATATTTAATAGACTTTAATCACTTAGAACCATTTTGAAGTAAACTGATAGCTGGCTTCTTTGTTTATTTTTTTTAATTGAAGTATAGTTATACACTGTTATAGTAGTTTCAGGTGTACAACATGTGAGTCAACAAATAATTTATGCTATGCTCACAGGTATAGCTACCATTCATGACCATACAACACTATCAAAGTACCATTGACTATATTCCCTATGGTGTAGTTTTCTCTTCATGATTTATTCGTTTCATAACTGGAAGCCTGTACCTTCCTCTCTCCTTAGTCCATTTTTCCTATCTTCCCATACCCTTCCTCTCTGGCAACCATTAGTTTGTTCTCTGTAGTGGCAGGTTTGTTTCTGCTTTTGTTGTTGTTGTTGTTTTGTTTTTTAGATTCCACATATAAGTAAAACCATATGACACCTGTCTTTCTCTGCTTGACTTATTTCACTTAGCTTAATAACATCTAGGTCCATCTATGTTCTTGCAAATGGCAAGATCTTATTTTTTATGGCCGAGTAATATTCCATGGTATGTATGTATACACACACACATATATAAATACCATATCTATTTTTTTTTAAAAAAGATTTTATTTATTTATTTGACAGAGAGAAATTACAAGTACACTGAGAGGCAGGCAGAGAGAGAGAGAAGGAAGCAGGCTCCCTGCCGAGCAGAGAGCCCGATGTGGGACTCGATCCCAGGACCCTGAGATCATGACCTGAGCCGAAGGCAGCGGCTTAACCCACTGAGCCACCCAGGCGCCCCGTACCATATCTATTTTTTTCATCTGTTGATGAACTTTTAGGTTGCTTCAGTATATTAACTATTGTAAATGATGCCACAATAACAACGGGGGAGCATATAACTTTTCAAATTAGTGTTTCTATTTTGAATAAGATAGTTGACCTTTGAATGAGGGAAAAATCTCGCAAATACATAATTTTTAGAACAGCCCAATTCATCACCAAAATCCAAATATATAACAAAGATTATCTTGATATGTGTGGACGTTACTGATGGAAATCAATCTCTTCAGCTCTTCTAATAGAGAGATAGAAATAGAGATAGAGAAAAAGAAATGTGTGCCTTTCTTTTTTTTTTTGGTAAAAGTTTATCAAAATGGGATTTAATGGAGGTTCTTTGCCCTATTTCAGTTTTTCCTATCAGTGTAGTATGTATAATTTTTTGTGTCATATAGTCCATTAAAGACAAAAAAATATGCTTTAATAATAGGAAATATTCTTTTTTGTACAAATAAAAATATCCTTACAATGCTCTGTGATTTGCTCAGCTCTCTATAAATTAAAATATTCTGATTTGTCTCATACTATCAGTTCTTATATATTGCTAAAATTAGCCAAAATAATTTAAGTCTATTAAATTGTTTTAAAAAGCTATTAGTGAATTCTTCCATGTAAATAAGTACTTAATATTCTTACACCCTATTGAATATCTAAATTACATTTGCAAGAAAAAAAATGTAAAAACACTTGCCTTGTCTGTAAAACATACTTGAAATCTTATAAGCCTATGATTTAACTAACTTCAAATTTTATTTCAAAGACTTTTAAAGTCTTGGAGCCAAAATAGTTATTTTGCTTGTGCTACACTGTTACTCATCCTGCACTACATCAGTTTCTATCTTGACATGGTATTCAAAGTTTACTTTGGAAATATAATAAATGTCTCTTAAAATATGCCTTATTCCTTTATATAATCATATATCATGAAAAGCAAATCATGTATGCCAGAACAAAATAGATTAATAAAAAAAATTGGTTATGGCATGATGAGCTAAAATAGCATCTTAAGGCAAATATTAGTGTTGTTCATCATTATTAAAGAAGTATCATCTTCATAAATTATTTCTTATAAATGTTTGATGCTTTCTCATTTTAAAGGGAAGTCTGAGAAAAAGATGTTTCCTTCTTATTTTAAAAGCAAAGTTAATTTATATACTATCAATTTTTCTAAATTTAGCACTGCTATGTTGTAATCTTTTGAATGTTTCCTTCCCTGTTTCTCAGAATTCATGCATCTTAATTTGTTTCTTTTCTGTACCCATGAATAATGCAAATGATAGTCCCCCTTTATCTTCAAATATTTAGAAAATTCTAAATGCGAGTCAATACATATGATGAAAACTTTTGAAAAATTCCACACAAATGATTTTCTGAAGCCATGTTTTTAATCTTGCCAAAAGAAGGGATTTAAAAACAAAAACAAAAACAAGCACAGCAGACACTTAAACACCTGTTTTTGAAATGGAAGTCTCATCATCCATGTAGCTATAATTCAAGTAACATCACTTACTCCTGTGAACAGAAATGCCTTCATTTAGCTGCCACCTCATATGCAGTGTTAGAGGTATGAAGCTTTTCAGTTTACAATTTTCTTGGTTCCCTATGTATCTACAGTGCCTTTTAAGAGTCCCAAGGAGAGAATTCTACTAAGTCAGTGTTCACTGCAATGACAGAAAAGGTAGTGATTTAAAAAGGTAATATGTATTTCCATAGTTAATATTCTCAGGCATGCCCCAGCTAATGCAAAATGCTGATGAGTTTCCAATCATGTGGAATTAATTTCTGGAGAGAGGCTAGGGAGTGACATCAGGTTTCATGAGAAAATCAGCTAAAAAATGAAAGACCATACAAGAAAACTTTTCCTCAATTTAGCACTGCAATGGCCTTTGATCATCACTTACAGCTCTGCTCATGCAAGGAAAGTAATACATCCAGAAATGAAGTTATTAATACAGTGAGTGAGATGAATCACTCAAAGATAAGCAGTGTATGAGGTTATTGCACCTTCCTGTTCTAAGCTTGGGTTTTCATCATGGGTAATAATGATGGTAATTTAATTATTAGTTTATTGATAATTATCAGATATGGAAAAATCCCACTAAAGAAGGATTTTTCCTATTATATGGATATTCTTTATCTTCCTCAAAATGACCATTCTTCTTAGGTAAGGGATAATAATGTTCATACATATCCTCAAAGGAATATAGAAGTGTAAACTTTAGGAATTAGAGTTATAATGTTTTATCATTTCAGAAATTTAACATGATATAGTTTCTGGATTTTATACATCACCATTTGTTGTTGGAAGACATTACTCAAAGAATATTGGTTTTCTTGTGATGTTTCAACTTGTCAGTATTTAATTTTTGCTATTATATGTAAAGGAAAAGAAAATTAATTCCCTCATAAATAAAAGAGATTTTATAAATGAAAGGGATTTTTAGTCTTGGGGAAATTTTTTAATAAAAAAAATCAATTTTGTAAATAGATACTTTAATTTGAGTTTTAGATAGAACCCCTCTCAAATAATTTTCCTGTGTTGAACTTTAAATATGTTAAAGCTTTATAACTAAGTAACAATAGGATTTTAGTTGGTATCATATAGTTATATAACCTTTTCAGATTGGCTTCTTTCACTTAGTGATATGCATTTAAGTTTCCACAAAACGTTCTGGCTTGATAACTCATTTCTTTTTAATGCTGAATAATATTCCATTGTATGTACAGAGAGTTTATTTATCCATTCACTTACTAAGGGAAATCTTGGTTGCTGTCATGATTTAACAATTATGAATAAAGCATCTATAGACATTCATGTGCAGGTTCTTGTGTGGACATAAATTTTCAGCTCCTCAGGGTAAATACCAAAGACCGCAATTGCTGAACCACACAGTAAGAGTATGCTTCACTCTGGAGGAAACTGCCAAACTGTTTTCCAAAGTGCCTTACCACTTTGCATTCCCACAAGCAATGGACAAGAGTTCCTGTCTTTACACATCCTCACCAGCATTTGGTGTTGTCAGTGTTCTGGATTTGCGCCATCTTAACAAGTGTGTATTAGTATTATCTTGTTGTTTTAATATACGTTTCCCTGATGCTATATGGTGTGGGATCTCTTTTCATTAGCTTATTTGCCATCTGTAAATCTTTGTTGAAGTGTCTCTTAAGGTCCTTTGCCCATTTTTTATTTGGGTTGTTTTCTTATAGTTGAGTCTTTAGAGTTTTTAGTATCTATTAGAAAAGAATCCTTTATCAGCTGCATCTTCAACAAGGGTTTTCTTTCAGTCTATGACTTTGTCTTCCCATTCTCTTGTCTTTCACAGAGCAGACATTTTTAATTTTAGTGAAGTCTAGCTTGTTAATGATTTCTTTCATGAACATTGCTTTTGGTATTGTATCTAAAAAATTAACATCATCATACCCAAAATCATCTAAGTTTTCTCCTGTGCTGTCTTCTAGTAGTTTCCTAGCTTTACATTTTACATTGAGGTATATAATCCATTTTGAGCAACATTTATTTTTCACACATATGAAAATCAAGCTTCACATAGTGACAACACCTTAAAGTAATTACAAGAAACTAAAAAATTATGAATGTTTACTTTAAAAAACAATGATATAATGACTAATTTTGTATAAATATGTATAGTATCCATTTCCAAAAAGAGGATTCTAGCAAGATTTACCTATATTACAGAGACAGAAATCCTGGTAAAATAGTGTAGCTTAACAAAAAAGTAAGTCTTCAATACTAATATCTAAAAAATCAGGAAAATCTTTTCGATCTTACATGTTCAATGGCACATGTAAAGTTGTAATTTGACATTTCATGCTGTAGCAATTAACTTTAGCTTCCTTTTAGATATAAAATTAAGTAAATACTGAACAAAAAAATAGGAGTAACTTTTGGCACTTGTTTACTCAAAAGGTTGTGTTCAACAACAATTATTTAAGGATAAAATCAATTCAGCAAAGTACATTTCTTAGTATATATAATCTTCTAGAGGCTCTAGTTGTAAGTCCATCCACTCATTGTGAAACTATTACCTCTCTTCTTGAAATTCTTCATCTGAGAGCATTCGTAATATCTATAAACGATCAGAGTAATAAATAAAGACAGTGTAACCCTGACAATTTAAATCTAAAAACCCATTTCCTATAGAAAAGAACTATAATCTCTATCAAATGATTAGTTTGCAAACTACCTCATACTATTTGAGGAGGAAATCTTCAGAATTGTTGGCTATAGCTATTTTGAAAACTCTATAACTTCTTTGAAAATTTTCCCAGCAGGAAACAGATTTATCTTTACCATCTTTGAAAAATGAAAAGGCTAAAAGCTAAACGTACTATTTCTTATGTACATGAAGTTATTAAATGTCAAAGTGAAAGCAATTCAAATAGCAAAAATAATTCCACTTCCTCTTTCCCCATCGTCATATACTATATTTACATGCACAATTATATAACACTTATTCTTATGAGAGAAAACATTTTTATAAAGCAACAGTAGCTACAATATTTCAGGAAGGAGGCACAAGGACTGGTCAAAGTGAACTTTGGGAAGGAGATGGTGTGTCTGGAGCCTCATATTTAATTAAAAGAAATGATGAAGCTCTTTAATAATCCCACAACACCTTTTATAATTATCAATTTCTGCAGCTTTGTCCCAACAGCCCGCATTTCACATAATTTTTGTGGAATGTTATAAACATAACCAATAAACTGTTCTAAGTTTTGACATTATTTATTTTTTAATTTATAAGAAAATGCTATAAATATATTTTAGTATTTAAATATATATAATGTATGTACATTAAATATTTTGTGATGATGAAGAATCCATTTTTCTAATATGTTCTATTTTATTAACTTTACGTGAAAAATTGCTCATTTTTTAAAAAAGGATTTTATTTATCTATTTGAGCTAGCATGAATGGGTGCAGAGGGGCAGCGGAAGAAAGAGAGAGACAGAAAGAGAATCTCAAGCAGACTCCCCACTGTGCAAGGAGCCTGACATGGGGCTCTGTTCCAGGACCCTGAGATAATGACCTGAGCCAAAGGCAAGCACTTAACATACTGAGCTACCCAGGCACCCCCCCAAAATTGATCAATTCTTGACTGTAGACTTTTAGGAAAATAATAGCAAACTAAGAAACATTCAGAAAAAGGTATTCAGAATAAAATACTTTGTGATTATGTCATATGAGAAATTATGGAGTAAAAACCACCAACACTTTCCAAGATACAGAAAAAAAAATAATAGGTAGAAATTAAAAGGAGACTTTTTTTTTTCAGATAATATATAGACAAACTTTTTTTTTTTTTTTTTAGGAAATTTAAATTCAATTGATTAAGATAGAGTGTATTAGTTTTAGAGGTAAAGTTCAGTGATTTGTTAGATGTATATAGCACCTAGTGCCCATTACTTCACATAGCTTCCTTAATGCCCATCACCCAGTTACCCTTCCCCCCGCCCCCTCCAGCAATGCTCAGTTTGTTTCTTATGGTTGAGTCCCTTATGGTTTGTCTTCCTCTCTGATCATATCCTGTTTTATTTTTCCCTCCTTTTTTCCATGCTCCTCTATTTTGTTTCTTGGGTTCCACATGAGTGTAATCATATGTTAATTGTCTCTCTGGTTGACTTATTTCACTTAACATAATACCCTTTAGTTCAATCCATGTTGTTGCAATTGGCAAGATTTCGTGTTTTTTTGTTGCTTTTTTTGACGGCTGAGTAATATTCCATTCTCTCTCTCTCTCTCTCTATATATATATATATATATGTATACACACACACACACCACATTTTTACCCATTCAATAGATAAACTTTTAAAAAGTTGTATCATCCTACTAATTTCATCAAAAACTTTTACACAACCCACTGATAAAAGTGTTTGTGCATGAGCTAGATAACAATTTGTTAGAAATGGTGTAAGATTCATGTACTAACTAAAGGTTGCATTAGGTGACCTCTGGGATTCTTCAAAATGCTAAGATTAGATCAATTTGTTTACATATATTTTAAAGATAATTTTTGGAGTTCCATTAATGTATCTAAAACTGAAACACAAAATTCAGACAAGTATTAATGGGGTATTAAGTCATTTCCATAGTGTCTTTAAGTCACATGTTTTTTAGGTTTATATTTAATTAAAAATTAAAGGCCATTTTTGGCTTTTAAACCTGCTCTTCCATCAGAAAACGCTTAGAAAAAAGTAAGATTATTCACTTCTCTTGTTAAATGTTCAGCGTCAGTTAAACTTGTCATACCACTAGCCACCTGCTCCCAAAGTTCTAATTCTAGAGACATATTTCATTTGCATACTTTTTCACTTTGAAAACAGTTTATAGTAATACTTTTACATTTAGATAAGCTCAAAGATCATTCCAATTTAAAATAGATTTATAATCTATACATAGAAACACAGTTTTTTCACATCCTTTTATTAGGGTGATGTTCAAAAAAAAACCAATTCTTTATTGTGAATGGAGGAATTTGCAATTTTTGTTATTTTTTTACAACTTTGACTTGTATTCACACCAATGAGTTTACGTTGTGCCTAATGTGATATGTTCACTTGAATAGTTGTCAATGTTTTATATGCAAGAGAAGAGTGTGAAAATCTCCGTAATAATATTTTTAAGAGATTAGAGAAAGACACGAACTCTGAATCTATAAGGTTTCAAGAAGATTGTATTGAAAATGTTATTCAATTTAAAATACATGTATTAATTTTCTGGCAGTTTAGCTGTTGGTGGATTGCAAAATAACTAGAATAAAAAGAATAAAAAATAATATAATTCAAAAAGAAAATTATTAGTTCCACAAAGATAGGCAGAATTCAAAATCTGGATTTGAGTACAGAAATACCTTTTGTGGCGGTAATGTTGAAAGATGCCAGGTGTAGCAAAACTTTGGTCTTATAAACCTTAAAAGGCATCACTGAGATGGTTCTACTTGAATGAGCTCTGATTTGACATTCAAGAGGCAATCTACCAAGTAATGACTATGTGAATTTTGCTGGGACAATAACTTCACATGCTTGTGCTTTTTTTTTTCCCTCTTCAACATAAAAAAAAAAATTGATCACTGTTACTGGCAAGTAGAACAAAAGCTTGAGATCTTCCAAGTTATTAAGTTTTTAGTATAACTAAGTTGTTAACTTTTTAGTATAATTTTAAAAAATCTTGATGTTTATGGAAAACCAGATTTATTTATTTATTTTTAAAGATTTTATTTATTTATTTGAGAGAGAGAGGTGTCACAGGTAGGCAGAGATGCAGGCAGAGAGAGAGGGGGGAAACAGGCTCCCCACTGAGCAGAGAGCCCAATGCGGGCCTTGATCCCAGACCCTGAGATCATGACCTGAGCTGAAGGCAGAGGCTTAACCCACTGAGCCACCCAGGCGCCCGGAAAACCAGATTTAAAAAGAGAAAACTATAAGAAAAAATGATACACTATAAGAGTAATTTAAAATAATTCCTTTAGTACGCTCTATATGTGATCTAAAATGTAGTTATATGTTAGCACTGAAGTAAGAAAGTCTCTTTTTTCATCAGGTTTGAAATTGATTTGTAAAGAATTTGGAAATGAAAGAAGAAAAACTGCAACCAGCCAGATTAAATTTTTCAAAAGTCACAAAAGGCTTTTAAATGTATTAAAAGTTTGACTATTAAGTTAGGAATATGGAAAATATTTCTTCCTTTCAGGAAATGCATAATTTAGCTGGAAAGACAAACTGTATGGGTCTAAGTTAAATATTATTCAGTTAGAGGCAATCTAGACATTTGAATTCAGAAAAAAGTAGGTATTCTGTGGTATCATTTAGTTTAGAAAGAGGGTACAATTGCTGCAAAATATAGTGTTTTATATTTAAATAAATGTTTTTGGCTATCCATCTATCTTTACTATTTTCAGAACTATCTTCACTCTTCTGGTTAATTTGTAATAGGAAACAGAACACATTTTTTTTAATAAGTTAAGAACTTATGGTATTACTGCACACCTAATTCTTTTTGTTTTCAGAGCATTAAAATAACACTAACTTAGTCAACAGCTATTCTTAAAGTGCCAAATGTTTTTCATACTCAGTGTTTTGGAATTTGGGTCATTCAAGTTATTTCACATATACATCACCAACTGTTTGACCAGTAGAGGGAGCCATTCTCTACAGTCTAAAGTCGAACCAGTAGTGGATGCTCATGAAAGTAATTGCTGCAGAATCCTAAAGTCAATTACAGTCCCTTTTTAAATTAATATAATTAATTAATTGATTAAGAACCGCCTAAATCAGTTTGACTTCTTTTTATGTTTCAAAACAAATTAAAAATCAAGTTTTTTGTAATTCCTTTTGTTGTTGTTCTTCACTAAGAAATGCATCCTATTTTTAATCTTGTCTCAAATTTATGAAATGCCAATGATACTAAAAAATATGTGAACACAGCTATCATACCAGTATTTGCTCCTTTTCATATTATTATTATTATTATTATTATTATTATTTAATCTCCTTAACCTTGTTGTTTAGAAGAAAAAGAAGTTCAGACTATACTAACATTAAGGGGCAGATTTCTTTTCATAGCCCCCATACACATTATGTGGTCAAATGAAAAGCTATGTTCTAGCTATCTCCCAAAGATCTATGGCTTGTCTTATTGGTGACTCTGAGAGTATATTGGAAATTCTCTTTTGATAGAGTGTAATGTGTTTAATAAATTGTTTCTTTAAAAAATGGAAATAAAACTAGAAAGTACCTGTTTGCCTAGATGTTGACCCACTAATAACATTAATGTGGTATGTAACATTCACATATAGCAGCACTTGGGTAGCTCACTTGGTTAAGTGTCTGTCTTTGGCTCAGAGCATGATCTTGGGATCATGGGATCCAGCTACCCCCCCACAAGCTCCCTGCTCAATGGGGGGGGTCTGCTCTTCCCTCTCCCTCTGTCCCTCCCTCTGCTCCTGCACTCAAGCACGCTCTCTCTCTCTCTCTCTCTCACACACACACAAATAAGTAAAGCAAATCTTAAAAAAAAAGTTCATATATTTATTTAAATGATATTCAAAAATAATCACATGGCGACACCGAACATGAGCTACATCATTTTGCATAACAAAATGACAGAAATTTAAAATAAGTTCATAACTGAAAGACTCCACACTCATACTCCAAAAGTTCAGTTTACTTCTCCTAATGCTGTATGAATTAATGCCTGAATTCATCAGAGAACAATATCTTGTGACTCTTTCCATTTAAAAGATATTTTGTTAGAGATTGCAAAAAAAAAAAAAATGCCTCACTTCTTCACATCCTTACTATTATCTTTACTATTTAACACGGTTCAGACATTCCTGTAGTTGCGATAGCTACATGAACAGGGCCCTTGTTTGGATCAAACTTCACAGTCTAGATTAATCGTTCAGCAAATAAGCAATAATTCCTACTTATGTCAGGCACTATGCTAGTAGAGATAATCACTTGATACAGCACCTGCCAAAAGAGGCCTCCACAACTTCACCTTTAATGTGGTTTATGCAGCAAGACACCAGCAGTTAGTGTTTCCTGGGGAGGGAAGAGTCTATATGGTTGCCACTTAAAGTGTGTTCCACCATCCATTCGCACTAGCTTCCCTTGGGAGCTTGTTAGAGCTCCCGACTCAGGCCCTATCCCTGAGCTAGGAAGCCAGAATCTGCATTTTAATAGGATCCACAGGTTAAATTCTGAGAAACACAGGTGCAGACCACCTCTTTGCAGAGATTTCTCCAGGACACGGGAGACCCCTAGACTTCTAGTGTCTCTAGTGTTAATAAATATTTGTGATTTGAAACTGGATAGTTTGAAAAGCTGCAAGAAACTTTTCTAGTTCTTAGACGTCCTAGTAGCGCCTAGAAACTTTATTGTCAATCATGACTTGAGGGTGTGACAGAGGGTTTGTGGAGGCTTCCAGGATGAGTTTGATTCTAAAAGCACTGAATAGTTATTTGCTAGTTATCTTTGTTGGCAGAAAAACCGTTATTAAAAATACATTCGCAAGTACCATCTACATTGGTTTTGTGCTTTTTTTCTGTATACCCGTAAAGCATTCCAATTTAAAGAATAACTGTAACATAAGCAGTTTTTATAATTTTGATATAATATAAAGTGAAAATATACTGGTAAGGTGAAGAGACTTCATGTCACCATTGAAAAAAACCCAATACATAAGTGTTGACATAACAAAGTGACAAGTTAAATGTCACTAGCTGCTCCTTATGAAGGGAGGAGGAGGTTCAGCTTGTGACTGCTGTGATTACTTGTTATCCCCAAACCTGCCCGCGTATCTCAGCTGACAGGGTAATCATCCCCATGTTCAGCAATTTCTGGTGCTCTGTTTATACTTGGCCAAATTATATCTTCAATGTCGCAAGCCATCTTACCTTTATTCTGATATAAAATGAATAGACGGAAGAGTAAAATCACGATGCAGAAATAGCAAAGAGAATGGAAGCTTATGCCTCTGGATAGAGCTGACTTTGTGTCCCTTGCGAGGTGAGTGATCATCTTAACCAGTGCACTTCCGTCCTTAATGGAATCATGTTTCATTGTGGCAGAGAAGTAGGCGAGTGGGTGGTGAGATGTAGGAGGAAGGTAGAAGTTCCATTGTTTAAAGCATCCCGCGGTTAAATACTCCTCTGTGTGTGTGTGTGTATGTGTGTGTACCCAAAACTAACGTTCCCTCTTTCCTTGTCTGTGATCACAATTCATAATCTCCAGGGAAACTGTGTCATTGAAGAGATGGAAGAATCACATTTATCTATCTATCTATCTATCTATCTATCTATTTATTTATTTGAAAGATGGAGTCCGAGTCACGCGAGGGGCAGAAAGAGAAGCAGACTGCCCACTGAGCAGGGAGCCGACTGGGGCTTGATGCCAGGACTCCAGGATTATGACCTGAGCCCAAATGCAGGCATCAAGCCAACTGAACCAGCCAAGCACCCCCATTCACTTTTAATGTGAGGAAAGTGAGGTTGAGTGAGGCTAGGAAACTTGCTTTTAGTTAGTATGCAGCAGGACTCATAGTTAAATCAAAGGTTTATCATGGCCCAGCTTTCCCCCACACTTTCCTCAAAGGCTGCATTAAAAAATACATTGAAAAAAATACAGAAAAAAAAATACGGATTTTGTTTTGCCTTTGAGGCACCCTTTTCACATAACTTTGTAATTGGAAAGATAGGGAAAATGTACCATCCATTAAGCATGTTGGGCATTTAGACTCATTTGATTGAATAAAGTTTTTAAGTGTCTACCATATTCATGGCTATTTTAAGTGGTAAGATACATAGAAGGGAAAGATGTCTCCCCTACTCTCACTGAGCTGTTATATATGCGAAGGCTAAGGGTTGTCACCAGGCTGCATGAACCGGCCAATTCTCTCTAGCAGGAGGTTACAGCAGCCTGTCATAAGCCTCAGTGGGACAATGCACCTCTCTCCCTTATCCTTCACATCTCTACCTAGAGGGCTGTACACACCCCTAGGAATAGCACATTCTCTGAGCACATAAACAGGTCTACCTGACTTAAATGTGGTTCCCTGCAAAATAGCAGACCTAAGTCCCTTGTCAACTTGAGAATCTGCTGGAATTTGAGAGGAACAGACCACCAAACTATTGAAATTCTGAGCAAAGTATGGTGTTGCTGAAATTTCATCATAAAACAGACTATTTCATCAAACATGACCATCACTATATACAATTCATTTTGCCAAGCATTGTGCTTTGCAAAGTTTTTAAAAACCGACTTCAGCAGTTTAAGATGTATTATTTTTTTCTGATAAAATTTGGTTTAAAAACGCAAATTAAAAAAAAAAAAAAACAGACCTCAATGCTGGGATCTTTGATCTCATCTCTTCTCTATGTTGGTAAGATGAACAGTAGCAAGCCCCCGCTCCGCAAATACACACATATATCCTACTGTTTTTGCAAGAGCATAAAATGATCATTCTTACAGAGAAAATCATAAACCTCTTATTTTCTTCCTTCACCAAAATCAATAGAGAATGAGAGGAAAATTGGCATTATTAGGGATTTTTATCTCTAAAAAGTGCTTCTGCACATGCTAAAGAAATTTCAGGATCTCCATCTAGAATTTTGTTTTTTTAAATCATTCAGATGCACCAATGAGGAATCAAACACAGATCACTTTTACGCTCTTTTAGCGTGAAGGATGTGTGGTTAGCCTTACAGGGAAAGGAAAGAGAGGAATTATTAAAGAAACAAAGACAGAAACCGTCTAAAAGGATTACAGATGTCATAGACGTTTTTATGCAATGTACCTAATTACAAAAACCAGCAGCTCTCATCTACATAGCAATAGGACAGAATTCTATTTTAGATGCCATTGTTACCTCTCTACAAGTCCAGCTTCTCCTTTTTCCCCTGAAATACTGCTTTAGCTTCCCAACTGGTTACCATCCTGTAAGTTTCTCACTAGTCAGATCCATTTGAGAAATTGCCACATTTAAGGTCTTTCTAAAAACACAATTTGTTATGTAACTTCCTGTTTTAAAGCAACTCTTCCTTGTTGCTGTCTATGGGAAAAAAAATTCCACCTTGCCTTAGGCTATAACGTGATCCACCCCCTTGCTTAAGCTTCTCTTTAAAGCTTCCTGTTCCTTTCTATTTCCCCAAGCCTCTCCACCTGTCTGCTACAAGGTACAACCTGGGATCCCACTACTCTTGTTGGGGCCGATTCCACGTTAAAACCTGTTAAACCCTGTTAAACCCCTAGGGCCTGCCTGGGCCTGCTTAGCCAGAGTGACTCCATGTTGCCTAGATAGCCATTTTGTTGTTTAATAAACACCTCAGCAGTTACTGGTATCTGTTCTGGGTAACCGTTTTGCTAAAACACACACCTAAATAAGGCCAGACAGGTAAGAGACATCCAATTAGCCAAAACCACATACCTTGAGGTCTGTGGTTATGCCCTATAAAACCAGCCTGTGAGATCAGGACGAGGTTGCTCTCTTTGGAGGGTAGGTCTGATTTCTAATGCTTGGCATAGAATAAAGCTTTGCATAACTTTCACTTTGTCTCAGTCTCATCCCTTTGATAATGGACCCCATCTCTCTGAGTTTTTCAACATTTCAAACAAGCAAGGTAACATTTAATAATGCAATGTTTTGTTTTGTTTTTTCTTTTTTTTTTCTCTGCCTGGAGTGAACTTTCTTCCCCTTCTCATATAGCAAACTTCCAGTTTTCTATGCAAACCCTGACTTGAAAACAAGCTTATAAGAAAGCATCTGTGGTAACACTGCTCCTTCCTCTTCAAGTCATGAGTTAACTAGATGTTGTATATTCCACATCTGTTTATATAATTGCACCAGTTACTACATGGTGTTGGTATAATAATTTACCAATTGTCTCCTCTATTTCTTATACTGGATCAGAAATTCCATGTCTTCTCTACTTTTCTATTTCCAGTTTCCATTACCAAACACAGTACCAGGCATATGGTTGTTTCTCCATAACTAATTGCTCAGGGGAAAATGAATGAATGACCCTAATCAGACTGGGAAAGCACACTCAGAAAATTAAACTGCTCACTCTTTCCAATTCATTAGCACAATATTTTGTAACTCAAATTATTCTTCAAATTTTATTTAAAGGCACTACAATTAATGTTTATTGGCTGTTTCTTATGTATGGTATTTATTTCTTCTTTCATCTGAGAGGAAGAATGCTATTCAAATGCCTTCTTTCCTTTTATTTTTCTGTAAAGATTTTGTTTGTTCATTTGAGAAATAGAGAGAGAGAGAGAGAGAGAGAAGCACAAGCAGGGAGAGCAGCAGAGGGAGAAGGAGAAGCAGGCTCCCAGTTGAGCAGAGAGTCTCATGTGGGGTTTAATCCCAGGATCCCTGAGATCATGACATGAGCCTAAGGCAGACACTTAACTGGCTGAGCCAGGTGCCCCCAAATGCCTTCTTTCCTTTTAGATTTCTACTAGACTGTCAGTGGGAACTTTTCCTGCTATTATAAAATAAATAGTTGCCACATCGGTTCTCGGATTTCTATATGCCTCCCTATAATATTTTGTAAAATTGCAATTATAAAACTCCACAGATGCCATAAAATATCCTGTTATATCTCCTCAAATGGTTATACTCTAAGCACATGTTTTGAATTACCATCTTGTATCACATTGAGATTTCAAATCCAATTCACTGAGATTATAAAGTTTTAACCTGTTTCCTTTGAATACTGTTGTAATTATATAATTATATAAAGCTTGATGTGCTTTGCAAAGGCTTATTGATCTAGTCATGTGATAATGGGAAATATTAAACTTGTAGATCGTTTACCATTAACATGGATTTTAGAAAACCAGAGAAGCTGCACTTTTTCATCACCAGACATCCATAATTCACCTATGTGACATAAATCCTGTTAAAAGGAGATCATCTTTTCTTGTTCTCAATATTGAGATGTAGGAGTATTCAATATTTTCCCATTAAATAATATATGAGCTACAGGTTGTTTTATGGTTGTCTACTTTTTGATCTGGAAATTCTCTTCTTAGTTTTCTGATAGTTTTTATTGTGAATCGTGTTGAATTTTGTTAAATGATGCTTCCTGTATCTATTGATGTCATTATATGATTTTTAAATATAGGTAGCAGATAATATTCATTGATTTTTGTGCTAAACCATTTTACAATCCTGGAATAAGAGCTATCTGGTCATGATATATTATCCTTTTTATGTATTGTTGGCTGGAATTTAGTAATTTTTTTAATGTTCATGAAGAATATCAGTCTACATTTGTCTTGGCTTGTAAAAGGCTTGACTTTTGTTTCAAGGTTAAGTGGGCTTCTAAAGAGCAAGCTGGGAAATGTTCTTTCCTCTTATGGTTTTCCCAAAACTTTGTATGATACCATATTGTATCTTCCTTAAATGCCTTGTATGATTCATCAGCAAAGCTATCTGTGTCTGGATTTTTTTTAAAATTTTTGGCATTTAAAAATCTTTTTTTAAAGATTATTTATTTATTTATTTATTTGACAGTGAGAAACACAGTAAGAGGGAACACAAACGGGTGGAGTGGGAGAGGGAGAAGCAGGCTTCCCGCTGAGCAGAGAGCCTGATGTGGGGCTTGATCCTAGGACCCTGGGATCATGACCTGAGCTGAAGGCAGACGCTTAACAACTGAGCCACCCAGGCACCCCTGTATTTATTTTTTTTCAACTAAAAAATTCAACAGCAGATATAGGGCTACTTAGAATTCTTTTGCTTTTTTTTTTTTTTAAGATTTTATTTATTTATTTGACAGAGAGAGATTACAAGTAGGCAGAGAGAGAGGAGGAGGAGGCAGGCTCCCCGCTGAGCAGAGAGCCCGATGCGGGGCTCGATCCCAGGACCCTGAGATCATGACCTGAGTCGAAGGCAGCGGCTTAACCCACTGAGCCACCCAGGCACCCTCTTTTGCTTTTATGATTCAGATTTGGTAATTTGTGATTTTTAAGGAATATATACATTTTACCTATCAATTTTATTGGTACAATATTGTTATATTTTAAATATTAATATTACTTAATAAAATTCCTTCTTATTATGATATTGGTACTGTGCATATTTCTCTCTCTCTCATTTTTATTTTCATGATCAGTCTTCCAAGAAATTTAATAATTTTTTTAACTGCATCAAAGAACTAACTTTGGCTATTGATTTTACTATTTATCTATTTTGTATTTCATTGATTCTTGGTATTATTATTATTATTTTTTCTGGTATTATTATTTTATTTCTTTTCCTTCTTTTTTTTTTTTTTTTAAAGATTTATTTATTTATTTATTTGACAAACAGAGATCACAAGTAGGCAGAGAGGCAGAGGCAGGCAGAGAGATTGGAAGGGAAGCAGGCTCCCTGCCCAGCAGAGAACCCAATGTGGGGCTCCATCCCAGGATCCTGGGATCATGACCTGAGCCAAAGGCAGAGGCTTTAACCCACTGAGCCACCCAGGTGCCCTATTTTATTTCTTTTAGTTTTGTTTAATTTTGCTTTTTATAAAATATCTTTGTAAAGTAGTAGCATGATTTTGCATCTTTCCTTTTTTCTAATAGAAGCATTTAAAATATATATATTTCTGGGGTGCCTGGGTGGCTCAGTGGGTTAGAGCTTCTGCCTTTGGCTTGGGTCATATTCCCGGGGTCCTGGGATTCAGCCCTGCATCGGGCTCGCTGCTCGGTGGGGAGCCCGCTTCCTTTCCTCTCTCTCTGCCTGCCTCTCTGCCTACCTGTGGTCTCTGTCTGTCAGATAAATGGATGGAATCTTTAAGAAGAAAAAAAAAATATATATATATATATACATATATATATCTATTTCCCTCAAAACATTGACTAATTGGGAATCCTGAGTTTTGAAATATTGAGTTTTCATTATTATTTATTTAGATATATCAAAATAAGTCAATCCAAAAAAGACAATTATCATATGGTTTCACTGCTCTGTGGAATATAAGATACAGTGTGGAGGATCACAGGGGAAGGGAGGGAAAACTGAATAGAAAGAAATCAGAGAGGAAGATAAACCATGAAAGACTCTTGACTCTAGGAAACAAACTGAGAGTTGCAGAAAAGGAGGTGGGTAGGGGGATGGTGTAACTGGGTGATGGGCGTTAAGAAGGGCATATGATGTGAGGAGCACTGGGTGTTATATGCAACTGATGAATTTTTGAATAATACAACTGAAACTAATGATATACCGTATGTTGGCTAATTGAATTTTTAAAAAGGTATAAGGGAACACACACAATAATAATTTTAAAAAAGGAAAAAGAAAGAAACACCATTTAAATATTCATTGAGTTTTATTCTACAAATCTATGATTTGTTTAGGAATAGATTATTTAATTTCTGATATGTGAAGATTTTCCAGATATCTCTCTGCTACTGATTTCTAAATTAATAGCGTAATGGTCAGAGAACATATTCCATGAAATTTTGATTCTTTAAACTTATAAGAGTTGATTTATTGTCTGCGCTTGGTGTATGTTTCATGTGCAATTGCAAAGAATCCATTTCTTGATGTTCGGATATATAGTATTTTATAAGTATCCACTAATATGGCCTAAACTTCTTTCTATTGTCATTTAAGTGGAAGTTTAAATTGTCTCAGGACTCTTGGTCCTGATCTGGACCTTTTCCCAAGAGGAAAAACCAGAAAATCAGTCATCCCTGGTCAGCTTCAGGAGGGGTCAATACCATCACTTTCACTGTTTCTTCAATAAAGGAGCACGGCCCATGGAGCCCTTTCAGTAAAAGATATCTATCTCTAGAAATTAGAACACAGGTGTGTGTGGGAAAAAATGTGAGGAAAGAAATCTATACAGTGTTTCCTAGTCTAATTGCTTAATGTCAAATATGCTCTTCTGTTTTAAAAGCCTATATATCATGAGTGCTAAATTTAATCAGCCTCACAAAAGATAGGAAGGAAATCGGAAGTTACTTCAACTTTAAGAGCTATGAGGTTTGATTAGTAATTCAGAACTTGCTGGGGAAAATAGAATCATACCTAGAAGAAATAGTTGTCTATTATTTTTACCCTACTCTACATATACATATGGACACACCACACACACACATACACACACACACACATGCACACACACACACTTTTATACTTTATATCTTCTTAACCTTCACATTAAGAGCCCAGAAATCATTGATTTCTGAATATAGAATGGCACATTTATGAAGATACCATTCCATTCCTTTTAAAATTATCTTTGCATAAAAAGGATTAAAAATAATTTGCATTAAAATCTTTGATTCAATGGTCTTATAAAAACACATTCTATATTTTTTTCTTTAATGAAAAGGGAAGAACAAAAAACATGAAGGAAACATTTTACTTAGGCTTCCCATCAACTGACTTTTTTTTTCTTTCTTTGCTGCTTCAAGGATCAACAAATGAAAAAGTGTAGAAATATTTCAATATATAACTAAATCATAGAAGTTTTTCCATTACTTCACAAAATAGATCTGTTGCTTCCTGAGTAGTCTATTTGCCAAATTCTTTCTCCTCTGAAGTACTGCAGTGGCCTTGAAGCTGAGTGATAACTCTGTAAGCAGTAGTGGTGTTGTTCTTGTTCTTGATTTGCTGCTGCAATATCTATTCATTGAAGTGCTTTAGAAAGCAGGCTGTGTGTGTCTTCATTAATTGCATTTTTTGTGTGTGTGTAAAGAGTGTTTTTGAAACACTATTTCTTATGACAGAAAAACCATTAAAATGAGCTTTCCCAAGTGGGATAATTTTAGCAGATTTTATTTTAGTTGGCTAGTTGTAATAATATGTGCACATATGTTTCTGCTTTATTGTTTTTCATCTGTTTAGTTATTATATTGATTTGTATGATTTTAGTGGCTCCTATACTTGTATAATTAGGCAGATGAAAATCAACTCAGAGAAACAAGCTGGGAGAATTCTATACAAAGCAGTCATTTAAATGTGGTGGTGCTAATACTATTGAGGTATGTACTTTTCTTTTTTTCCCCCTTTGGAGTTAGTCTTACAGGATATCTGGAATGGTAATTTTTTTTCAGCTTTGTTGATATAAAAATGACCTATAACATTGCATTATTGCATAAGTTAAAAGTATACAATGTATAATTTGATAAACATATATGTTGGAAAATGTTTACCATAATAAGGTTTGTTAATATATCCTTTATCTCACATAGTTACTATTTCGCTACTGTTGGGATGAGCTCTACTCTCATGATAACTATCTAGTTTGTGATACATTATTCTTTACTGGAGTCACCATACCGTACATTTGATCTCCAAACCTTGCTCATCTTTTTTTTTTTTTTAATTTAAATTCAAGTTAGTTAACACATAGTGTATTATTATTCACAGGAGTGGAATTTAGAGATTCATCAGTTGCATATAATACCCACTGCTCCTCACATCAAATGCCCTTTTTAAAGCCCATCACCAAATTAAACCATCAATCCACCCACTACCCCTCCAGCAACCCTCAGTTTGTTCTCTATACTTAAGAGTCTCTTATGGTTTGCCTCCTTCTCTGTTTTTATCTTACTTTTCTTTTCCTTTCCCTACATTCATCAGTTTTCTTAAATTCTATATATGAGTCAAGTCATATTGTATTTGTCTTTTTCTGACTTATTTTGCTTAGCATAATATATTCTAGTTCTATCCATATCATTGCAAACGGCAAGAGTTCATTCTTTTTGATGGCTGAGTAATACTTCAGAGTGTGTGTGTGTGTGTGTGTGTGTGTGTGTGTGTGTGTAAAGAAGAGCTCTTCTTTATCCATTCATCAGTTGATGGGTATCTGGGCTCTTTACACATTTTGGCTATTATGAACATTTCTGCTATAAACATTGGGGGTGCATATGTATCTTGGAATCACTATTTTTGTATCCTTTGGATATATACTTAGTAGTGCAATTGCTGGGTTGTAGGATAGCTCTATTTTTAGCTTTTTGAGTAACCGCCATACTGTTTTCCAGAGTGGCTGCTCCAGTTTGCATTCCCACCAACAGTGTACTAGGGTTCCCCTTTATCCACATCCTCACCAATATCTGCTGTTTCCTGACATGTTCATTTTAGCCATTCTGCCTGGTGTGAGCTGATACCTAATTGTGCTTTTGATTTATAGTTCTATAATGATGAGTGATATTGAGCATTTTTTTTCCATGTATCTGGATGTCTTCTTTAGAGAAATCTCTGTTCATGTCTTCTGCTCATTTCTAGACTGGCTTTTTGATTTTGGGGTTGATAAGTTCTTTATAGTTTTTGATACTAGCCCTCAAACCGATATGTCATTTGAGAAGATTTTCTTCATTTATTTTGATTGTTTCCTTTGCTATGCAGAAGATTTTTATCTTGATGAAGTTCCAATAGTTCATTTTTGCTTTTGCTTCCTGTGCCTCAGGAGACATGTCTAGGAAGAAGTTGCTGTAACTGAGGTAAAAGAGGTTGCTGTCTGTGTTCTCCTCTAGGATTTTGATGGTTTCCTATCTCACATTTAGGTCTTTCATCCATCTTGAGTTTATTTTTGTGTTTGGTATAAGATAGCAGTCCAGTTTCATTTTTCTGCATGTTGCTGTCCAGTTTTCCTAACACCTTTTGTTGAAGAGACTATCATTTTTGGATACTCTTTCTTGCTTTGTTGAAGATTAGTTAACCATATAGCTGAGGGTCAATTTCTAGGTTTTCTAGTCTGTTCTATTGACATATGATGGACTTAACTCATCTTATAACTGTAAGTTTATGCCCTTTAACCAATATCTCCCCCACCCCGCCCCGAGCTCCTGGAAACTACCCATTTTATTAACTAGTAAAAAATTTTTAAAGCTTTTTATTTATTTATTTGAAAGAGAGAGAGAGAGATAGGGCAAGCATGAATGGGGTGAGGGACAGAGGGCGAGACAATAAGTGAGAGAGGGAGAAGCAAACTCCCCAGTGAGCACAGAACCTGACTCCCAGCTTGATCTCAGGAATATGAGATCATGACCTGAGCCAAAACCTGATGTTTAATACTGAGACACCAAGAGGCCCTAAGCAGTGAAATTATAAATGTGTTTAGAATTAGGTGCAAGTTTGCAGCTGTCTCATCAGAATTAGTGGTGCATTCCAAAAGTAGTCTAGTCTCAGAGGAGAGTTTGGAGACTGACAGAAGCAGCCAACCTTTTGGGGTTAGCCTTGTGTAGTTGTGAAACATTTGTTATACTCTTGTTTTAAAGTACCTTCATTAATGGGGGCAAATCAAAATGGCTTCCAACAATCATGTCATGAGCTTGTTTAAGATTTCTCAGGAAATAACATATTAGACTGAAGACTGAGTTTTGGTTTACTGAATTTGGTTGGCTAATCTCTTTCTTACCCACTTGAAATAATTTGTGCTACTTATTTTTCCATGTAGTGTATTATATAATTATTTATTATATTAAAGAAAAGCAGATTGAACAAATGTAGTAATAACTGTTTTCAAACATAAATATGTGTATCTAAAGAAGACTTTGTGTTTATAAAAATATAAAAATATTTTTTTTACCAAAATAGTCTTAAAAGTTACTATCTCCCTGAGAAAATTGTCTATAGAGCATATTTAGAATATTTAGATATTCATTTGAACCATTATTTTTTCTAGTGTGTGTATTTTTTTGAACAAAGGAAACCCAAAGAAATAAGCACAGTAACCATGCCCATATTGCATATGATGAGACTGGAGACTAATTTGTTCATTATACAAGTAAAACCAATTAATATTTTATTAGATATTTATATAAATTTATATTAGTTAGCATCTAGACCAACACTATGCATGCGTACACATATACATGTGTATAAGAACAAAATGGGCCGATAGATTGATCTGTGGTCCAATATAACTTATGTGAGTCCAAATACATAAATATGTACTCATCCATTGCTATTTCAGATGACCAGATTATGTATATGGTTTGGAAGAGTATGGTTCAATTTGTAAACAAAAAGAAGCTTACTGTTAAGACCTACAATGAAATACGTCACTTAAATTACCAGTTAATGGAGAGATGTCTAACAGAAGTGTCACTGTGGTATAAAAATCATGGATAGTAAGGCTCACTAAAGACAATCTCAAGATATTTTTTGCTTCTGCAGTGAAGAGTTCATTTTTGTGTAAATCAGCATTTATTCCTCTGGAAAGAGAAATGCATAGATGCATGAAGATAATGTAAATTTAACCAAAAAGGAATTTTTGTAATCAGGGTTAGCAGGCGTAGGAAAACAGAGAAGTAGAAGTCATACAATTTTCAAGCCTAGATGCAGAAGCAATAAGAAGGGAATCCCTCTCAAAAGTATTAATTTGATTGCCATGTAGGTCCAAACACATTAAGATTAGAGTCAAATGAGTGTGATCTACTCTTATATCTGTGAATTTTCCCTAGATAGAATGACAACTCAGATTCTTGGCAATAACCTCCCGGCTGATTTTGGCCTACAGACTTTCTAGTTCACTACCTTCCTTAGTATTTTAAGTCCAGGGAAACCAATTTCAATTCTATTAAAGAAATTCTTGTTATATGCTTCTTTGTCTCTCTCTCTCTCATTTTTCAAAACTTAATATTTTTTCTTCTTCCTTATCTGAACATGTTTCAAAGGACAACATCCCTTTTGCTTTATTTTCTGCTGCTTTGAAATAGGTGGTATTTATATTGTTATACAATAAATTACTGCAAGATTTCTGAAATATGCAGTGCTATTTACAATGAAACATTAACACCCAAAGCATTTTGGCTTGTTATTTATATCCACTTTTAATCAAAATATTAAGGCAATTGAGAAAGGCTCTTTTTTTTGAATGTCAAAACTGATTATCTTACCTGTATACGTTCCTCTTAAGTTATGGAAAATTGAAATCAGAGCATTGGCGTAGTAATGCCAGTCACGGGTACTTTCTACATATCCTGCATCCTTGTCAGTTATTAAATCAGTGTGCTTCGTTTTCCCAGTGTAGCCTTATGCTACTGCAGAGGTGATGTGAACAGTTGAAGCAACTGCTTGAATTTTGCCTGAATTTCTCAAATAATCCAAGCAGAAATAGAAAGTTTGCTTGAAGCACTATTGTTATCCTTCTCTTCACAAGTTGAGTCATCCCCAAGCCTGTCAATCAAATGTCCTCTCTGTTAGACGGTTCCACTCTCTTAAACACCATTGCTCAAAATGTCTAGACCTCATACATTTTCTTATTTTATTCTTGGAAACACTTTTTAAATGTATAGACCTCCCTTTAGATAATGTGTGAGTGTATGCACATATGAAATGAACTCTAACAACATGTTTTTGGTAAATAAAACATTTTATTACACATTTCTATATAAAATTTTCCCACTCTTCATACCACATGATTAAATTTTCTCCACTGTATAAGTAATACTGAAAATAAACATATGTGGCTATAAGTCATCATGAATTTGTAAGTAAACAGAGTATATACATCCCCTACTAATACCTCCCAAGTAGCCACTTTTAAAGGTTGTGTAACCAGTACTTTGCAAAAAAAGCATTTTGAATTTTTCTTGGAGAATTGGCCTGAATGTCTGTAATAGATTTGTTGAATTTCTGTAATTCTTTACTCATTAAGAGAATAAATGTGTAAACCTGGTGATTCACAGGCCTGTACCCCTGGGGATAAAAATACGTTATATGTTTATTTTTAAAAAAATAATTAATTTTAAAAAAGGAATATATTTGTATCATCACTGTCCTAAACCTCATCAAACATTCTTTCTTGTCAAAAAAGGAACTTTGAGCCTGGCACTCCAGAGGGCCCCGATGTTCTTCTCCATACTGATCTCAGAGCTCCTTCCAAAATAATCACTACACTGATTTTTTTTTTTTTTTTTTTTTTTTTTTTTGAGAGTGAGAGCATGCTTGAATGGAGGTGGGGACAGAGGGAAAGAGAAATAATCTTTTTTTTAAGATTTGTATTTATTTATTTGACTGACAGAGACCACAAGTAGGCAGAGAGGCAGGCAGAGAGAGAGGAGGAAGCAGGCTTCCTGCTGAACAGAGAGCCCAATGAGGGGGTCAATCCCAGGATCTTGAGATCATGACCTGAGCCAAAGGCTGAGACTTTAACCCACTGAGACACCCAGGTGCCCAGAGAGAAAGAATCTTTAAGCAGGCTCCACACCCACTGTGGCAGGGTCTCAATCTCACAACACTGAGGTTGTGACCCAAGCAAAAATCAATAGTCAGGCACTTAACCCACAGAGTCACTCATGCACTCTCCACTTCATTGATTTTTATCATCAGAAATATTCTTGCCTTTCTTTCTGATTTTTTTTTAATCATTCAAGTGTGCATTCTTAGACATCATTGTTTAGTCTTGCCCATTTAAAAAAATGATACATATTTAAATCTCCTTTAAGCTCCAGGGTGCTTTTCTACCCTTTTATTTCTCTTAAAGTTTTTGAATGTTAATATTTAGGCTGTGTGACCTGTAGAGTTTCCCCACAATCTGGATGTTGTAGATTGCATGCTTTTTGTGTAATACAAAATGCGACTTTGTCCTCTGTACTCCTTGCAAAGTGGCCACTAGATCCAGAGACCTGATCAGGCTTAAGTTTGATCCCTTTGGCGAGATCGTGTATAGGGGTATTATGTATATACGTATTTGTTTAAGAGGCACATCTTAACTGGTTTAGATTCTTCTTCTTCTTCTTCTTCTTCTTTTTTTTTTTAAGATTTTATTTATTTATTTGACAGAGATCACAAGTAGGCAGAGAGGCAGGCAGAGAGAGAGGAGGAAGCAGGCTCCTTGCTGAGCAGAGAGCCTGATGTGGGACTCGATCCCAGGACCTTGAGATCATTACCTGAGCCAAAGGCAGAGGTTTTAACCCACTGAGCCACCCAGGTGCCCCAAGGTTTGGATTCTTTTTGATATTAGCTTCAGTTGCTGACCAATGCCTAGATCTGTATTTGATTGAAGGTTGCAAAATGGTGCCTATATATCTTTTTCTTTTCATTTACTAACCAGAATAATTTTATGAAGAAATGCTTTTCCTCACCAATTATTTTGTTATACGTTAGTAGGAGAGACAGGGTAAATGTTTGATTCCTTACTGCTATTTACCGAAAGCCCTCAGGAATGCTTATAACAGCCTCTTGCTGACTAAAATTTCAAGGGAAGGAGCCTGGGCAAACCTCTTAGAGGAGGAGAAACCACACAAAGGGAAGGTCCAGGTGAAACCTAAACCAAATACCAGATGTGTGAAGGAGGTCATTCTGGAGCATGATCAGCAAACCCTCAACTGTCACCTGACTTTCATTCTATGAATGATGTCCAGGAGACCGACTGAGCCCAAATTGTTAATCCAAAGAATTATGAATAAGTGAAATGATTGTCTTAAGCCATTAGGTTTTCAGGTGGTGTTTCAGGTGGTGTGATAGATACCTACCACAATATATTTAAAGATAAAATGTCTTGCGAGTTCATACTGATAACTTCAATTCAAATTAGCCTATAGGCTTTTTACTTGAACTCATTCCAAATATATCTAGATCTTCTTTCTTCCACACTAAAAATCCTGGTTCTGAAGGACACAGAGGATGTTAATTATTTGTTCTATTTCACATTATTCATATATCAGTCTCACAAAAACAACAGTAATACTATTTCAATCGTGGTTACTAAAAAAGCATTAAAATGCTTCTCAACATGTTTTCCCTACTCTCTTTGCATATTTTAATGTTTTATTATATTTACAATATCAACTTTTATAGTTATTAAATACTATACTCTCTCCTACTTAATCCTCAACCTCAGTTTTACAACTGTTTATATATGTTTATACCCACCCCATGTCCTTATATCAGTGTTTTTCCAGTCATTTTTTGACAGTCCATTCAGCTATCGGAAGCTCATTCTCTACGAGCTTTATTATATGTATTAGGATAAAACCAAGGGAAGTATATTCCTTGAGTTTTTGTGTCTTGATAATCAATTATGACTTTCATAATTGAAGATGAGTTTTACTGGATATAAATAGCTTATATTTTCTTTAATAATCTTATATATTTAGCCTATTTTCCTCTGAAATAAAATTGGAAATCTTGATAATCTAACTTCCTTTTCCACAAGTTACAATTTCCCCTTACATATCCAAAGGATTTGTTTTCTTTTTGTTTAAATTCCAGAAAATGTGCTAGATTATGTGATCATGTCCCATATATATAATGTTACTTATCAAACCACCCCAAAACTTAGTAACTGATACAATTATGTTATTAAGCTTATAGATTTCTTGGAAAATATATTTGGAAAGGATAGAGAGAAGATACTCCATGATATTTTGGGATGGAAAATTGATGACTAAATAGCTTTTTCACTTACTTCTTGTGACTGGATTTGGATGACTAGGGCCAGGATTGCTCAAACTATTGGTGGAATATCTACATGTTTTCTCTACAGATGGGGATCTCAATGTTAGAGATATCTTACGCGGATACAGAGGGCTCTGTTACTCTTTGTGAATAAAGGGGAAACTGCAAGGTTTTTTTTGTTATTGTTGCTTTGTTTTTAGATTTTATTTATTTTATTTGACAGATGGAGATCACAAGTAGGCAGAGAGGCAGGCAGAGAGAGAGGGAGGAAGAAGCAGGCTCCCTGCTGAGCAGAGAGCCTGAAGCGGGGCTCGATTCCAGGACCCTGGGATCATGACCTGAGCTGAAGGCAGAGGCTTTAACCCACTGAGCCACCCAGGCGCTCCTGCAAGGTCTTTTAATGATTTTCTCATTGTCAATGGTCAAAGCAGTTACAAGACCTAATTAAAGATGGGAGACAGTTACTCAACTTGATGGGTACTATCTTAATCTGTTGGGACTGCTATAAAAAGTCACCACATTCTGGGTGGATTTTAAATAATAGAAAATTATTTCTTATAGTTCTAGAGCCTAGGAAGTCTAAGATCAAAGCCAGGCAGACTCAGTGTCTGGTGAGGAACTTCCTAGTTCCTAGATCCTAGACCATTGTCCTCTGGTTGTGTCCTCAAATGGTAGAAGGGGCAAAGGGCATCTGTGGAGTCTCTTTTATAACAGCATTAATTCTGTTCATGAGGGTTTTTGCCCTCATGACCTAATCACCTTCCAAAGGTCCCCCCATTTCCAAATATCATCACACTGGGGATTAAGTTTCCCCATAACACTTTTGTAAGGGCACAATCATTTAGTATATAGCAGGAAAAATAGAAAAATTAAATTACAGCCATGCTTTAAAAGCAACTAATCTACACTCTGTCTAAAATATTATATACATTTTTCTATCATTTAGATACTCATTTATAGAACTACTTACAAGTTTTTTCTCTTATGACATTAGGCTCAAGCTCAAGGTTGATTTTTCAATTTAGGAGAGATCTAAGTATAGATAAGATTCCTGAGATTCAGTTTCTCTTCATTTTACTTATCTACAATATTTTTCACTTTCAAATTCTTATTTCTTCATTTTTTTAATCTTAACTTATTTTTTCTTTTTAGCTTGTATTTCTAATAGAGCTATATCTGTTGTGTTTATTTCCTTGTACATTCTAGTTTAGTTTTCTTATGTAAATGTTTTTTTCTAATTCTTTTTTTGAGTCTACTTTCCAATTTCTAAAGTTTTCTCACTTAAATTTTTTTTTATACATTACATAATATTTTTGGTATTTTTCAGCTCATTTTGAAACAGTACAGTACAGTTTTAATATGTTCTTTTGAGCCTGCTTTCTGGTTCCCTTTCGTTTTCTGTAGAGATATTACTTTCTTCTTTATTTCTCTTTGCCTTATAGTAACCTTGGGTTGGATGTAATGTTATTTTGTTGTTGTTGTTCATATATATATACAATTTTATTTTATTTACTTTTTTGTTTTTAAAGATTCATGTACTTAATTGAGTGAGAGAGAGAAAGGAGGGAGGGGCAGAGGAAGAGGGAGAGAGCTTATTTATTTATTCTTTATTTTTTAACAAATTTTATTAATTAACATATAGTGTATTATTAGTTGCAGAGGTAGAGTTGTGATTCATCAGTCTTATCTAATACCCAATGCTAATTATATCACATGCCCTCCTTAATTCCTATCACACAGTTACCCCATCCCCCACCCACCTGCCCTCCAGCAATCCCCAGTTTTTTTCCAATAGTTAAGTCTCTTATAGTTTGTTACCTCTTTGATTTTGTTTTATTTTTCCCTCCATTTTCCTATGATCCTATGTTTTGCTTCTTAAATTCCATTTATGAGTGAAATTATATAGTAAATATCTTTTTATGATTGACTTATTTTGCTTAGCATAATAAAGGGAGAGAGAGTCTTTTATTTTTGTTTTAAGATTTTATTTATTTATTTGACAGAGATCACAAGTAGGCAGAGAGGCAGGCAGAGAGAGAGGAAGGGAAGCAGGCTCCCTGCTGAGCAGAGACTGATGTGGGCTCGATTCCAGGATCCTGGGATCATGACCTGAGCTGAAGGCAGAGGCTTTAACCCACTGAGCCACCCAGGTGCCCCAAGAGGGAGAGAGAGTCTTAAGCAAACTCCATGCTGGGTGCAGAACCTGATGTGGGGCTCAATCTCACCACCCTGAGATCATGACCTGAGCTGAAACCAAGAGTCCGAGAGTCGTTTGCTAAACTGACTGCGCCACCCAGGTGTCCTTATATGTAATTTTAGTTTACTTAAATTCTAAGCATTCTTGAATCAGATAGATTGGCTACCTTTATGAAAGTTTAAGGTAGTGTTAAACAGTGATGATGACTTATTTTATGACATTTCCTGGCTCTGTTCTCAAGCTCTGGTTTCTTCAACTAGATCTTTTCATTACTTGATCTCTGTTTTTCTTATTCTGTTCAATTTCTTTCTATTCTAAATAGCTTCTGATAAGTGTGGGTCATCCTCCTAAAAGAGAGTTCTTACTGGTTAGTTGCAAGAGTTCACAGGATATACAATGCTCAGGTAGCTTCAGAACTTCCAATATGAACTTCATTCATTATTGGAATGAACAAAACCCCTTCCAGTTTTGGCCACCAAGTTCAAACTAGTCGTCTGTGCTTTCCAGTTCATACTTTTTGCCCTTTGGAGGTTTTATGTTTTTGCTTACAGCAGTCACCCATTAATTCTGCTTTCTTTTGCACATAAAGATGGGCATAACACACAGTTGTCGTACATTGCCATTTTAATGCTACCTACTTAAAACTTGTGGTTCTTGGGAAGACCTTTTCATTTAGCTTTGTTATAAATTTTGATTACATGTGTTTAATGTAATATAGTCATTCTGTTTATATTTGGAGGTTAGGGAAGATCAAAAACTATGCTACCTTCACTGCTGTCGTTGTTCAGGAGATACTGAAGACCATTTCAAAAGGCATTTTCCAAATAATAATTTCAGAAAAAGCAGCATAATAGCCACCTTTGAAAGGAGATCACTAAATGTATATCTGGTATGTTAAAATCAGGCCTAATATTTTATAGCTACAGATCATGTTACATATATTTCTAATGAAAAAAATGATGAAAGTAGTATAGAGCTCAATGTCATTTTGAATTGTAGCTTTGGGAAAAAAAATCATTTTCCTGTATACAATCTTATTTCTTTTTCTAAAAGAGTCAGTAAGATGACTCTTAATTTGCAGTGTCTCCTTTTAATACCAGATTTAAATTGAATGTAATTCAAAAAAACCCACACATATCTGTAGATTAAACAAATACATAACAGCTTCTTATTAACAGGAAATAATGTATTTTGAGAGGGACTAAGACCATTAGAGTATAAAATTGAAAGTTTTCATGTTATCTTAAAAAATAATGTGAATCTTTTTTTCACTGTGTAATTCTCTAGCAAGACTAGGAAATTGCTTTGTAACCGTGATATGTCCTTTGATCCGCAAGGCTCCATACATGACTTTTCCTCTGTGTCTCTAGGTTAACTTTTTGGAATTTTTTTTTTCCACTATGGGGAAATTTGTAAAGATACATTTTCTGTATTATTTTGGAGAGGTAGTATAATTATATTATTCATTATCAATTCATTAATAACCAAATCCCTATAACAAAGGTATTTTCCTCTTTGTATGCTAGTCATATTCCCTCTACATTTCTAGAAGTTACTAAAAATTTATGCATGGATATTTATTTTGTGTGATAACCTTGAGTAAAGACAAACACTAGTTAGGATTAGAGCAACTTAATGTGTCTTTAGAGGTAATCTTATGTCTCATAGTGAATTTCTCATAATTAATTTATTATAGGTTTTACAGATTTATATATCTGAAATATATCAATATATAGATAGACAGACAGACAGATGGATAACTGAAAACAAAGCAATCAAGAGAGAAATTTTACATGGTCTCTCACCAAGCTACCAACCTCTACTTTCTGCTTTCCTTCCTTGTAGAAAATCTAAGATAACCATTCCATTTGCAATGGATCACATCTCAAGGAAATCAATTCTGAAGTTGTTTCTTCCCCAGTAACACCAAATTTCCTTTCTATTTTCTCAGTCCTATAAACATACAAATATGGTATAGTCATTTCAATTTCAAAAAAAGGTTCTCTCTCACTTCTCACACTTCATTTCTCAGCTCTACCTATAGCAAAACTTCTCAACAAGATTATGTATACTCATTGTTTTCAATCCCTGATTTCTGTTTTCTCATTAATTCATTTGATTCTCATTAATCCACTGAAATTGATCTCCAATCATACTCACATTGTCATGTTAAATGGTCACTTTCTCAGGATCGATTTGAATTCATCTACCAGCAACATGTTAAATAAATAGTTGCTTATTCTGTTCTTGAAATACTTTGTTCACTTGGCCTTTGAGATTATCTGCCTCTTGAATCTTCTAATTCACATTCCACTTTGCTACAAAACTCCTATCCTTCTAACCTCTAAATGTTGGAATAACCTAGGAATCAATTCATAGACCATTATACTCTCTATTTAAACTTGCCTTTTTTTATACTAAATGAACTACTTTTGGGCTTAAGTAGTTTCTATGCCAAAGACTTCCAAGTTTATATCTCAGCATAGTAATGCTTGGTGACTCACATACACAACTGCCTATTCAATAATTGAGTTTCTACCTCAAAATCAGCATATTCAATTTTTGAATTCTTCATGTAACTCACCTTTAAAATCTCCCCATTCATGGGTCTTTCTTGACTTTGTACATAATGTCCTCTCTAACATGGGGTCAAGTAAAAACCCTGGTCACTTGTTCTTGACTTCTTTCACACCCAATCTAACTATAAATTCAGAATCTGAGTACATCTCTTCATCACCACTCATATCATCCTAGTCTAAGCAATCATCATATTTTGCATATGTTACTAAAATAGCTTCCTAATAATATTCCTGCTTCCATTTTCAGTACTTATCCTCTATTGTCCCAAGGGCAAATGGAATAAGCACCATTTATTTATTTAATTAGTTATTCATTTATTCGTTCTCATTTATTTAGCATTTGTGTTGAGTAAATAATTAAGAAATAAATTTAAAGTGAGGGGAGTAAAAGAAAAAATATAGGAGTGAAAGAAGAAAAAATATGTATGGAATTTCTTGAGTAACTGAGGAACATCAGAAGATAATGGGAAAAGAATGGGAGAGTGTAGTACAGGGAAATTAAAAAAAATTAACAAAATTATGTAGAATTTAATATTATACTGATTTTTTTTACCAATCATGTGATTTTTAATTATTATTTTTCTCTGAGCCTACACTTTTTAATTGTGGAAGGTAGAATTCAGTGATAGACCCATGATTCCCATGCCCTGTTGTATACCTACCTTCTCCCTCTTTAATCAGAAACAAATATAGGTGCTGTAGTAAAAGGGTTTTGCAGCTATAATTAATATCCCAAATCAGGTGACTAAAAATAAGACCATCTAGTGGGCCTAACCAAATCTAGTAAGCCCTTAGAATGGACAGGGCTCTTTTTGGCATTGAAGATTTGATTCATTAAGGGAATTTTCTATTGCTAGCTTTTAAGGTTGAGAGGTCACATGCCAAAGAATGCAGAAGGGTTTTAGGAACTAAGAGTGACAACCCCCGATCCCAGCCTGTTAGGAAATGGGGACCTCAGTCCTGCAATCACCTGGCACAACCAATGAGCTTACAAGAAGATTCTGAATTCCAGATAAGAATGCAACCTGACGTAAGTATTGGTTCTAGCTTTGCAAAACTCAGAGAAGAAAACCTACTCATGCTCTACCCAACCTTCTGACCTACAAAACTGTGAGGTAGTAAATATGTATTGTTTTGAACCACTAAATTATGATAATTTGAAATGCAGCAAAAGAAAATGACTACATTAATCTCTAAAATGAAGATTTTAATATGATCTTTCTTTATAAGACCAAAAGGGGTTAGAAATTATTCTTTTAAAGGAATATACATAGTACTTCTAAGTTTGAAGGAAGGAAATTGTAGAGAGAGATATTGGTAAGACACAAGTGCTAGAGTGCAGTTTTGGAATAGGAAGGAGGAAGCAGTAGCTGCATTCTAAGAATGTTGATATGCACCACAGAGTTTCTGGGAAAGTGAAACTCCTGGAGCATGATTATACACCACTATTTAAATTCTACTGTAGGTTTTATTTATTTTATTGGAAATTTCCTAAAATGTTTGATAAGTCTACTTCTTGCAATATATTTTAAATTCTGTTTACAAAATCAAAAAGAACTACTATTTTATTGAATACAGACTATATGATAAGCATTATACTAGACACTAAGGATTTCACATTTAATCTTACCAACAAAATAAAAATTTAATGATAACAATTAAGGCAAGATTTGTCTTTTTTTTTTAAGAAATACTTTTATTTTTTTAAGATTTCATTTATTCATGATAGAAAGAGAGAGAGAGGCAGAGGCTGAGGAAGAAGGGAGGCTTTGCAGGGACCCTGATGTGAGACTTGATTCCAGGACTCTGGGATCATGACCTGAGCTGAAAGCAGATGCTTAACTGACTGAGCCTCCAGGCACCCCATGGCAAGATTTGTCTTACGAGCACCACTTCCTATAATGCCATGCATTCTGGTATTCAAAAGAAAAGTATCCTCTAAAGCCTATACTTTTTATGACTATTAGTGTACAAAAGGGCATTTGGGATTTTTTATGTTCTTCAATATAAGAAAATTTTTGAGTCATTAGAAAACATGTCTTAGGAGGAATCCATAAAGTTGCCATTATTTATCATTTTGGCCTAAGGTGTATAGATGGAAAACTAAATTTTGACTGTTATGCTCAGGCATACACCTAACATCAAGTCTGGTGCTTTACATCTGAAAGACACTCAAGACTCTCTTTAGCTATATTTAATCTATTTCTTCAGCATTTCAATTTTATTATTACATACATTATTTATTGCTAGAATTTATTTATTTTAAAAATCTGTTCATTATAGGGGCGCCTGGGTGGCTCAGTTGGTTTAACGTCTGCCTTTGGCTTAGGTCATGATCTCAGAGTCCTGGGATAAGTTCCACATCAGGCTCCAGCAGGAAGTCTGCTTGTCCCTCACCCTCTCCCACTGCTTTTTTTTTCTTTCTTTCTTTCTTTCTTTCTTTCTTTCTTTCTTTCTTTCTTTCTTTCTCTCAAATAGATAAATAAAATCTTTAAAAGGTCTGTTCATTATGCTCCACATTATAGCCTTTTTTTTTTTAAGATTTTATTTATTTATTTGACAGAGAGAAATTACAAGTACACTGAGAGGCAGGCAGAGAGAGAGAGAGAGAAGGAAGCAGGCTCCCTGCTGAGCAGAGAGCCCAATGCAGGACTCGATCCCAGGACCCTGAGATCATGACCTGAGCCGAAGGCAGAGGCTTAACCCACTGAGCCACCCAGGCGCCCCGATTATAGCCTTTTTTTATATGTAATCAATTAAATACTCTGATTTTGTTATTTTTTATAGGTTGTACTACCATCATAACTTCTTAAAATTTTAATTCCTATCCTTTGTTCTGTCAGCAGGTACTTCAGGATCATAATTTTCCTTTTGAGATTGAAATTTTGTATTGTTACCTCATGTTCATTAAGAGTTTTATTTTTTTTTCCTTGTAAAATCATGCATAGCTTAGGTAGTCAAATTGTTTTACAGAATCTTTTGTCATTTGTTTTTCTCTGGCATTTTACAGTTTTCATAGGTTCACACTTAAATTATTAATTTCTGAACTTGGGAAAGGAGCAACATGTTATATAAACTGGATTCATTTTTTTGAGTGTGTCAGAAGGCAAGGACTTTGAGATTTCTGAGCCTATATTTTCTTACCTTTGTAAGCCCAATGATCTGGACAGATGCAAATTTTTTTTTATTTCTTTTCTTTTGTTGTTGTTGTTGTAGTTGTTATTGTTTTAATCTCTTCCTTGGATAAATGGAATACAAATTTACCTTCTATATTAGGACTGGCCAAAGCATATTTGTTTTTCTTGGGTATTGAAAGCTGACTTCCTCATCCCTATTGCTTATATCTGGTCCAGTACTCTCTGTGTAACATCAGTTTTCAGGACTCCTACTTTGACTTTATAGCCTCTTCTTTTCTTGTACTCATGGATCTCTTCTTTTCAGCACAGCTATATATGTTAATAGACGAAGTCCTCTTTCATCCATCTCACCATGTTCCTGGGACCAGAAATTGACATAAAATGTGGCCAAGGGACATCAGTAAAAAGAGAAAGGGCTGGGAAGTATCTGAACCATTGCATGAATGATCTTAAGAAAATTACCAGATGCCTCGGAGCTGTAGTTGTCTCATCTGAAAAACTGGAATTTTTATTCTCCATTATTTTTTTTCCAGTCCAACTTTTTTTTTTTTTTTTTTTAGTTTTTTATAAACATATAATGTATTATTAGTCCCAGGGGTACAGGTCTGTGAATTGCCAGGTTTACACACTTCACAGCACTCACCACAGCACACACCCTCCCCAATATCCATAACCCCACCATCCTCTCCTGGCCCCTCTTCCCCCAACCCTCAGATTGTTTTGTGAGATTAAGAATCTCTTATGGTTTGTCTCCCTCCTGATCCCATCTTGTTTCATTTATTCTTTTCCTACATCCCAAACCTGCACATTGCATCTCCACTCCCTCATATCAGGGAGATCATATGATCGTTGTCTTTCTCTGATTGACTTATTTCGCTAAGCATAATACCCTTTAGTTCCATCCACATCATTGCAAATGGCAAGATTTCATTTCCTTTGATGGTTGCATAGTATTCCATTGTATATATACACCACCTCTTCTTTATCCATTCATCTGTTGATGGACATCTAGCTTCTTTCCATAGTTTGGCTATTTGGACACTGCTGTTATAAACATTTGGGTACACGTGCCCCTTCAGATCACTACATTTATATTTTTAGGGTAAATACCCAGTAGTGTGATTGCTGGGTTGTAGGGTAACTCTATTTTCAACATTTTGAGGAACATCCATGCTGTTTTCCAGAGTGGCTGCACCAGCTTGCATTCCCACCAACAGTGTAAGAGGGTTCCTCTTTCTCCGCATCCTTGCCAGCATCTGTCATTTCCTGACTTGATAATTATAGCCATTCTGACTGCTGTGAGGTGGTATCTCATTGTGGTTTTGATTTGTATTTCCCTGATGCTGAGTGATGTGGAGCATTTTTCATGTGTCTGTTGGCCATCTGGCTGTCTTCTTTGCAGAAATGTCTATTCATGTCCTCTGCCCAGTTTGCCAAGCTCTTTATAGATTTTGGATACTAGCTGTTTATCTGATATGTCATTTGCAAATATCTTCTCCCATTCTGTCAGCTGATTTTTGGTTTTGTTGACTGTTTCCTTTGCTGTGCAAAAGTGTTTGATCTTGATGAAATCCCAATAGTTCATTTTTGCCCTTGCTTCCCTTGCCTTTGGCGATGTTCCTAGGAAGAAGTTGCTGCGGCTGAGGTCAAAGAGGTTGCTGCCTTTGTTCTCCTCAAGGATTTTGATGGATTCCTTTCTCACCTTGAGGTCCTTCATCCATTTTGAGTCTGTTTTCTTGTGTGGTGTGAGGAAATGGTCCAGTTTCATTTTTCTGCATGTGGCTGTCCAATTTTTCCAACACCATTTGATGAAGAGGTTGTCTTTTTTCCATTGGGCATTCTTTCCTACTTTGTCAAAGATTAGTTGACCATAGAGTTGAGGGTCTATTTCTGGGCTCTCTATTCTGTTCCATTGATCTATGTGTCTGTTTTTGTGCCAGTACCATACTGGCTTGATGATGACAGCTTTGTAATAGAGCTTGAAGTCTGGAATTGTGATGCCACCAACTTTGGCTTTCTTTTTCAATATTCCTTTGGCTATTCGAGGTCTTTTCTGGTTCCATATAAATTTTAAGATTATTTATTCCATTTCTTTGAAAAAAAAATGGATGGGATTTTGATAGGAATTGCATTAAAGGTGTAGATTGTTTTAGGTAGCATAGACATTTTCACAATAGCTGTTCTTCTAATCCAGGAGCATGGAACATTTTTCCATTTCTTTGTGTCTTCCTCAATTTCTTTCATGAGTACTTTATAGTTTTCTGAATATAGATTCTTTGCCTCTTTGGTTAGGTTTCCAGTCCAACTTTTGATTTTTTTTTTTTTTTTGAAAAATCAGAAGGGTTATGGGAGGAATTAGTGAAGCTGTCTTATTTGCATTCTGCTTGAGGACAAAGCCAACTAAAAGTTCACCTGTAAACCCAGGGATGGTCATCTGAAAATGACTGAAATGGGGCTAAAGCATCCAGTCTTAGAAATCACTGCGTGATTTCACTATGGGTTGGGCTATGGAGAGAAGAGGAGTACTAATTAATTAGGGTAAGATCATTTTGCTGAGAACTCCCAGGTGGAAAACTATAACTTTAAATATTTGCTTACTAAATTTAGCACTTATTATTCTTTCAAAATCCTGTGCAATAAAGAGGCCTTTTCCCATACCTGTTAGGTTAAAGAATCATTTGTTAGAGCTGTGCTGGAACCCACAAGACTGGTTCATGAGCACCAATTTTTAAATATTCTAGAAATTTTTTAAAATTTTATTTATTTATTTGACAGAGAGAGAGAGAAAGAGCACAGCAGAGGGGAGCAGTAGAGAGAAAAGCAGACTCTCCACTTAGCAGGGAGTGATGCAGGGAGTCTGGCTCCAGCAGGGAGTCTGCTTGTCCCTCTCCCTCTCCCCCTCTGCTGCTTGTGCTCTCTTTCTCTCTCAAATAGATAAATAAAATCTTTAAAAGATCGTTCACTATGCTCCACATTATAGCCTCTTTTTATATGTAATAAATTAAATACTCTGATTTTGTTATTTCTCAAGACCTGTTATTTTGTTTGTTATTTTATTATTTCTCATGACCTGAACTGAAGGCAGATGTTTGACCCACTGAGCCACCCAGGCACCCCTTAAATATTCTAGAATTTTGTAAGCCACTTATTACAGCATTGGTAGCGTGATATTGACCATGGAGCGAGTATTTGTAGCCCAGAAATTGGTAAACACTACAATTAAGGAAATTAATTAAGAACTGATTTACCAGACAGCACTGCATATAATAAAAAAAAGATAGCCATATAATTTCCATGTATTTAATTATATTCAATTTGAATTTTACTCTGATAGAGTTTTCTAATTTTAATAATTTTAACTGCGCCTACAATTGTGAAGAAGAGATTTATACATCCCACTGGGACTACTTTAGGAGAGCCTAAAACCCTGGGAAATGGTAAAAGCCTTAAATTTACTCGAGTTCTCATCTTACTGAACTAAATAATAGTACTGTCTGGTTGGAATTTTTACTTCCTCTTTGTGCAAGGGGTTCTCATAGTAAAAATGTGATGTCCCTAAAAGAGCTGTTAAAGTCTCACAGTGGGTTTGATGGTCTCAAAAAAAAAAAAAAATGTGTTGAGCATGCATATGAAAACGAATCCTATTATTAGATAAAACAATATTCAGATGTGTGGCAAATACAGTTTCCTGAAGCACTTTTTCAGAGGAAATGACTTATGCAATTATGAAATACTCTTCCCCAATCATTTATTCTTATTTAATCTCTATTGATACTTTGGTTTTCAGTTTTAAATGTAGTTAAAATATCCCGTGCATCCTGCTATCTAGTTTCCGTCACACTAGAGCTATGTTTGACTAATGACTGCTTGTATAACTTCTTGTTTTACAATATCCTTCCTAATCCTAAATCACTCTCAAAGCCAGTAATAGGTTCTGATGTCATGTCACTCAGCATAAAGCTCCTCATGTATTTTTGATACCACTCAGACTATGGCAAGATAACTCTCAACATAAAATTGTTCCTGTGAACTTTCTAAGGCGAGAACTTTTGTACCAATATTTTCATAAATCTTTTTTAATCCATGCTGACTTCTGCTGAATAACAATGCCCCTGACTCTTGACAGCATCACCATTCTATAAAGGTTGCCTAATACAATCTTGCATTAAGCACTCCTCAGTCCTTTGGATTTTTAGCCTTCATGAGTTTTCAAATCCTTTAATTTAAGCATATATTTACATTTAATCAGAGTAGCTAACTCTGTATTTCCCTTGCACTGAAACTGATGTTGTCCAGTGGACCAGGATTCGTTTATTCCATGCCTTACTCCTAGGTTAAAAAGTTCCTGAAGGACCATATATTTTTAGTGTTTTTAAAAAATTTACTCAAAATGTCTTATGATGACGAGCACTTAATAGAAATGTAATAAATGTTGAAAGATCACAACTTGTTTGTCAGAAATGTATAACAGGTATAATAAATTTGGAATATATCATATTTAACTAGAAGAATCATCAATTTATAGTTATAAAAGTGGAGTATTGCGATATGGCTTTATATATTTAAAGGACCATCATATTTTCAATGTAATCATTGATTTATGATGATAAAACATATTAAATATTTTCAATAAATATGACATCTTCATACCCACCAGGCTGGTCAAATTGTTAATTCTTGTTTTATTCTGTCTTACAATAGCAGCTTTGGTGATGAAAATTATTCTGGCATATAAAGGTTCAAGAAATTGAGCCAAGGCTTATCAACAGATGATATGAGGAATCCAGAAAGTCTGAACATTGGGATTGAATTTATCAACCAGTGAGGCTAAGATACAGAATTACAGGGAGATAGATTTAAGGAGATCTGATAATGGATTGGAAGTTTGAGAAAAGGTCTCTAATTGCTGGAAAGAAAAGGTTAGATACCAAAGAGGACTATCAATCCAGAAGAATGAGAATCAAAAGGCAAATCAAACCACTTTATTTAGCAGAGAGAATACCAGATTTAAGCACTGAGCAGTACTGAGAAACTGCTGACATAAGACTGACTTGCCTCCTAGATTGCTAGTAGAGTCTAGGGTTAAGGAAGGGTCTATAGACTGGTTTTAAATTATATCCTCTGGAAAAGAAGAGACAGAAGGTCTACAAAGAGCACTAGAGTCTTGTCCTGTGTTTAACAAATGTTTTGGTCCTACAGAAGATGTTCTTTGTAAGGTGAAGTAGGTACAGATTTCTGGGCTCTGTATATAAAAAGTTCCTCACAGGTTTCCTTTTCTGCCTACCCCTACCCCATCTCCAAACCCCACAATTTTCAGAAGAGACAGAATCTCTGAATAAAACAGTATCAGCAGGCTGCCCTTAAATGCATTTTAGCCTTGAAAGCATTTCAAGTTTTTAGCATGCCAATGTATATAACTATTAAAATAGTGTTTCTGATCAAAACATGTGCTTTCAGATATGCACAGATTCAGTAAACTTGCTTTAGGCTTCTTGAGAAACTGTAAATTTTACAGGTAACTCTAAATATTAAGCAGCACACTAGGAAGTTATTTGCATTAATCTACTAAAGTATAAATGGTTCAGCTTGTTAAACATTCATGAGAGAGGATGTTGATAAAACTTCACTGACTTACCTGTATTATTTTCTTAAACATACACTTTATTTGCTCCACTTAAATTTAAGTGTGAAATTATAAATAGAAGCAAAAAATAGGACTTATTCAGAAATTATAGAAGGCAAGGGCTTTTAATCATTAGATTTTGTTATGTATTAGTATTGTTCTGGGAAAAGTAATCTAAAAATGCCTCCTTTTCATTGATCCACTTCAAGAAAGATATGTGCTCAAAGTTGGGTAAGTTAAAGAGTTAATTAGAATAATATTATTTCCATGTATAAACATACAAATTTAATGTCAAAAAAGCATATTCTTAAAAATCATACAATTCACCAATCCAAATAACATGTCAGTAGATTTTGTTTTTTAAATTTCATGTCAGTATATATATATTTTTAAGTTCTCTAGAATAAGAAATGTATGTTTGGTATAACTTATATATAAAAATCTATTAATTTTTCATAAAATCTTATATTTATACATATAAGCTTCCACTAATTTTAATCACTTTGCATTTCAAAACAGATATATGATTTAACCAGGTAAAGTATAAAATAAGGCTAATTATCTAAATATCCATGCATCCCTAACGCATTCTCTTTCAGTTGTCCTACTATTTCCTGAAATGTGGTCTGTTATTTCCACTAGATTATTCAATGTATATATATATTTTTAAAGATTTTATTTATTTATTTGACAGACAGAGATCATAAGTTGGCAGAGAGGCAGGCAGAGAGAGAGGAGGAAGCAGGCTCCCGGCTGAGCAGAGAGCCCGATGTGGGGCTCGATCCTAGTAACCTGGGATCATGACCTGAGCTGAAGGCAGAGGCTTTAACCCACTGAGCCACCCAGGCGCCCCTCAATGTATATTTTTTTAGCATAGACTTTGCCTGTATTAAACAAACCTATGATGATATTTCTGTTATTTTACTCAAGTAATAAAAAAAGAGAAACTTTTTGAAAAATGTTATAAACAGTTTCAGTTGTTTTACTGAAAATAGTAACAATAACATACACAAATGACAATTACAAATGTTCATACCACAGTCTCATATACACACTTACTAAGAAAAAAAAGAACAAAGAATAAAAAAGAATGAACAAATGCCATAATGTTAAGAAAATTGAATTCAAGGTACCCAACACCCTGATATTCAAAATAATAACTGCTAACCTCACTATTTTAAATGTTGGAGAAAATAAAGATAAATTGTATTGAGTCAACATATGTAAAAATAGATACTTAAATTATGCATTAGTTATTAAATATAGAAACAATTATCAATAATAGCCAAAGAATATTTTTCACTATTGAAGGTAATCAAAAACAATAAATAAGTGAGCAACATAGATTTTTACATATATTCAGAAATCAAAATATGTTGACATTGAAGATATTAATTAATGTGCACTAACTGTCATAAACTGAATCATTGGAATCAAGGACTTATCAACAAGACTTTTTCCTAATTCTGAGCCTGGATACATCTCTAGCCTTTTGAAATCAGGGCAATGCTTAGGGGACCTTATTAAAAAAGAAAATTGCAAAAATAATTAGTATGCCTGTGTTCACTTTATACACCGAAATGTGTAGAAGTGGCCTTTAGCTAGAGGCTCTGACACTTTAAATGCAAAGAAAAAAAATATTTCTAGGTGGAAAGGAAGCCTTTTGTAGTAAGTATGGATTGAAAAAACAAAACTGAAAGTTGCTGAAAAGAATAGGAGGAGGTCATTGAAATGTATTTTTTAAAAAGATTTAATTTATTTATTTGACACAGAGAGAATATAAACAGGGGGAGCAGCAGGCAGAGGGAGAGGGAGAAGCAGGCTCCCCGCTGAGCAAGAGCTAGATGCTGCGGGGCTCAATCCCAGGACTCGGGGTTCATGTCCTGAGCTGAAGGCAGATGCTTAAACAACAGTCCCCCAGGCACCCCACTCAATGAAATATTCTATGCAGAAATGAGATGCTCATAAGTTGTAATTACTTTGGCATGCATATCTTTCTTGTCCTGGCTTAGTATGTTTGCAAATATTTGGTAACTTAAGCCCATATCAAAGATTCGCTAGACTGTTCTCCTGAGTTGTGTTTCTCCTGCAGTGTCCCAAATACTCCATTGCTTTCATAGTCATTGCCAACATGACCGTGACAATTAGCAGGTGTGAATGTTACCATTGCTGCTGGCCAGGAATTAGGGCCTTTATGAGCACTGACAAGGGTTGAGGAGCTAGTGCTTATACCCAGTCAATGCCAGTGGGTAGCCCAGGTTAACAAAAATGAACAAACTTTCTAAGTGCCATTCAGGTTACACATACTTCAACAACACTTCCTTCTTTTCTCTTGCTCCTTTCCTTCTCTCTCATTTTATTTTCAATATGTGTGTAAAATTCCTCTTTGTTATCTTTCCTCGCAGATCAACTCCTTTGCAATGAGGAAGTTACACAGCATACCTCTGCACACCCTCAATTTGTGATGTTTTCTTCATAAGAAAAATTTAATATCAAACCTGCTGTATTGGACATCAACTTAAATTTCAGACTTTACTGAATAGCTTTTTCTTTTTTCTTTTTTTCTCTCTCTTTTTTTTTTTTTTTAGCATGCTATACTTTCAAGCAAAGTATTTTGTTAAGTTGCATTTAATTGTCATTAAGAGCGAGAGTAAATATCATTTGCCAATTACTATTTTGTAAACTAAGGAAGGCAAGGAGGAAAGTGATAGCATTGTCATGGAAATCAGTAAAATATAAAAAAAAAAAAAATTCAAATTCTGTGAAGCCAAAACTCAAAAACACCATGAGGGGAAATAAACTATTTTTAGGAATAGAGCAAAACAACAGCAACAACAACAACAGCAGCAAAAAAGCCCTAAACTCTTGCTAGGGAAAAAAAAAAGAAAAGAAAAGAAAAAAAAGAAAACTTAAGGCTTAAAAAATGAGGTGAACACAAACTATTAATATAACTTCATGATGTAGAAAAGTCTGCTTTATAATGAAAAAAGGAAACATGTATAGGTTGCTAAAAATGTAGTATTTGAGAAGTGATTTCAGATCTTTGAATATTAAATATTTTAATAACATCGCTATATGAGAATACAATTAACCTCTCCTGACATCAGTGGCAAAGCTTTTTAAGGGATCTGAGGCGTGGAAATGGAAATTGCAATTTAAAATTTACTCCAAATAAATTGAGTAGTTTGTATTAGTGACATTTTAAAAATAATGCTGCTTGTCTAAATATTTCCACTCATTTTGAGAAGCATTGCAAGTGTGTGAACCAGTTATCTAAATTAACATCTAAAATATATCTAAAATATAATTCGACAGAATAACAGAAAGTGTTCTTTTATTTGCTTGTTTTTCTCCTTGATTCACGCTAATTGTCCCAAACACTTTATAATCTATTTATTTAGATATTTAAAATCATCTTCCTGATTTTTTTTATTTAGTTAACATTCCATTTTTAGACACTGCATAATTTATTATAATTGCTAATAACAGGCACTTTGGGTATTTTCCTTAGACTATGGAGAAACCTATGGAGTTGAAATAAAGTAGAAGAGAGATGGCGTTGTTCTTAAGAATTCAAAACCAGATATTTTGAATAATTTGTTAATTTTCTATACTAAAACCAGAAGAATAAACCAAAAGCAAAGCAATATCCACAAAACAAAGAGAAACCAAAACAAGAACCTAAAGTGTTCAATTCTCTCACCAATTCTATATTCATTCGATTATGTAAAATCTAAATTTTATTTGTAAGACTCAAATTGTGATCAATTACAGAAATGTTTTCAACCAGAATATTTAACCTTTCTTCAGACAGCATCTGAAACTGGTCTGTTGGCTTGCTTGCTAATCCTCCCTTTTATTACTAGTTTCTAAATTGCAATGGCTAAGGCATATCTCTGTCTCTATTTATATCTCTATATCTCCATTCTTGCTAGAAATGCACTGTAACGATCATATATCCTACCTAATCTAGTGTTCATTTGGTGGAACCAAGGATCCAAGATTTTAAATAATCTGACCAAATGAAATACAACTCATTTTGGGTGAGTCACATCTAGAACTCAGGGCTCTAGATTTCTATCTGGTGGCAGGTTGTCCCTTAATTCCTAGATTCCTATACATCAATCTCCAAGTAATTTTCAGATTATGTATGAATGATCTAGAATGACGAAAGAAACATGAAAAAGTTTAGAGTGTTAATGAAACTTAGAGCAAAGTACATTAAGCACATACTTAATAGTAGGCACGATGCATATCCTGCCATGAAGTAAGTGGGTATAGATATAAAGCAAAAATCATAAAAAAGCACAGTTAGTTTCTCAAGAGTCAATTGCATTGTTTTATCTTCTTAAATTTTTTAAGGCCTGGGTCTTAAACCTGATTCCGGTTTACCATTAGCTGTGTTCAGTCAAGCTTCGAAAGATTTCAAGAGGTGCAAACATACACACGCCTTCACAGGAACATTTTGAAGGCACCCTATAGATAACTGAATAAAGTGATCTATTGAAAAGCACCTTAGGGTTGGGAAAGGCCTCTGAAAATCCAGGACCATGGACTAGTCTTATGGGGGAGTTAGCAGTTTCCAGCAGTGAACTATTTTCATCAAAAAGTAGTACAAAAAGTTTCTAACTTGAAAGAAAAAAGTTGGTTGTTGCTTCAAGTAACAGAGCTATACCAACTGGGACTGCTGAGCTCAAGGTTAATGTAAAAGTACAATGATAAGCAGGGCAACAACAAGGAATTGAACTTGAAAAATACTGGAGCACAAAGAGGAAGCAAAGGGATGGGAGGTTGAACCAGTGTGAATCGCACTTGCCTGGATCGTCAGGTCTTCAGGGGTTGGAGATCAGTGCCGAAATGCATTCTTTGCTCATCTCACACTTTGATCCCCCTTAAAGTTAGAACTTTGGGAAAACAACAAATGGCAAGTTACAGGAAGACCACTGCCTGAAACTTGCTTCCCATTACTCCTGCTAGTTTTTACATGAGGCAAGAAGATGTTGGCTTATTAGAAGTGTTAAATAACAAAAGTTCAAAAAATGTAAAGACCGAATTGCCTTTTTTAATGGATTCTTGAATAGGCAGCATCCTATCTAGCAAGTGAAGAAAAGTTTCAAAGGCGGGGGTGTGGGGGGAGGGTTTTAAAGGTTGAGAGGGAGCACATAAAAGGAAATTATAGAATCCATTGTTTTAGGCAAGGTCGCCCTCCAAGGGGAATGGAAGGAGTCCATCAATGCATGTCCTAGTGCTGACCAGGAAATTCCCATGTTGAGTAGTTAGAGGTTGCAGTTCTGGGGGGTTGAAACTACAATTAGGTTAGAGTGAATTAAATCTCGGTTTGCTGACTTGGGGCCTTAACCTAAGTGGCTCTAGTTTGTACCTGTGGCTTTCTTTTTAACAGAAGAAACATCACTTCTTGCAGTTTGTTTGCTGCAACTTAAGTAATTTGACTCTTTAGCAAGTGTCTCTGGTTTAAGGAAAAGTTGATCTTAAATGAACAGAGGGTTGCAAAATAAACTGTAATAGTGCAATTGAATTAAAACTATTATGGTTTCAATGAGAGGAAAATATTATTTTGGGAGTTTTTGACTGGTTATCAGAAATGTCTACAAAGGAGAGGTAAAATACGGAAGATTAAGGATGAACACTTAAGCAGAAACCATTTTAATTTATCAGATTCTCTACGGCAATACTTTTGTGATTGTAACCTATTAATGAGAAATAAAATCAATTTAATGGATCACAACCAGCATTTAATTAGTAACTAGAATAGAGAAAAATATGATAGAAACTATCAAAGTGCACGACTTACAGTAAGGGCAAGTGTCATTTGATGAAATGTGTGTGTGTGTAGGGGTGTGTGTGTGTGTGTGTGTGTGTTCTGGCTCTCTATGCTACAAATGTATTTGCCATGAGTGAAAGAAAAAACAACAACAAAGATCTATTGCTCTCAAATAAACAAAAACAAAACCAAACTTTGAAAATCACTACCCCTCCCCTGCCCCCGGTGCAAATTGAAAAGAACTAATGTCCTTGAATGTACAAATAATCCTTTATGTGGTTAATGCACAATAACTCACCAAATATTTACTTCTCAAAACCACTTTATCATCCCTATGTAAGAGTCCTCCCTTCCTATCCCAATTTCTATTTCTATTTTCTCTCACATACACAAACATCACACACACATGGTCACAGCTCTCATAAAGAATATCCCACAGAATATTACACTGACAAATGCTAATTAGCTCAAAATTTTTGTTTGCTTTTTCCTCATGATTATTTAAAATCGTTACATTTTTTTTCATTTTTTCAGAAGTAATTTTTAAAGATGATGACAAACTCCCACACATTTTTCCTTTTTTAATTTAATATAACTACATCAAACACATACATACTTATACACATAACAACCAACAGAAATAAGAGATCTTTGGAAAATCATTGTTATTAACAGCCTTCAAGACCATCCCCATACCTATTTTCTATTCATAGATAAATGGGCAAAATAGCAGCATTCCATCTGGCTGATCCCACTGGGTTTCAAATATGCCATCTGGCCCATTCTCCATAATTTTATTCATCTCTTCCAACTACCTGAAATGAGTGCAGAAGAAATCCTGAATCTACCTGATTCCATGAGAAGCATTTTTTGAAGAGTTATTCGTTACGGTCATGTTTTTATGCAGTCTTCCTCAGACTCAGGGTTATTTTAGGATGTACTCACCTCTGAGTCAATTTATTTTGATGGAATGAGAGTCACCACTGTTTAACGCACATGACATGGAAGAGCAGGCTGACTCCTATCTCCATGCAATAAAAGAATGAGCAATACCACTACCACTGGATGTTGGAAATGCCTATGCGAGCTTTAGGAGAAATAAGTGGTACACATATTTACAGCTATATGTCAGTATTTTTCCATATAAAATTATTCTACACCAGTAATCAAAACTAGAATTTTTAAAAATATTTTCAATATAAAATTCCCAAACGCACATTGAACAGTTGGCTTTACAAAGTACAAGCTATTCAGTTTTGTTATTGTTATTGGGTGTTTTTATTCTTTCACTGTCACTGCTTAATGAATAAAAGCAATAGTGAAACTTAATAGGGCTTTTGTTAGAAGAGTTTTCTATCCAAATTACTTATGGAGCAACAAATATGCTACATGAGGGAAGTGTACAATGTTAAAAGTCAGAGAGCATAGCTCAGAGGCTTAAGTGATTCTTTGTGACTCAAGATTGATGCAAGTAATAATATGGATTAAGGTGCAGGTGGAGGTACCAGAGAGGGCAATGCATTTGTTTAATGGAGTGTATTTTTCTTATATTACTGATGAGAGTGCTGTTATCTGCTGGTGCACATTTAAACTTTATGTTCTTTTTTGTTTCCTTATTCACAGAATTACAGTTTCTTAGAAAATCACTAAACCTTAATATCAGTGTTTTAGTCCAATTTTTTCTAGGCATTTAAGTACATGAATCTTTTTGAGTAACCAGTACCGTTAACAGCAGACTAAACGTACATATCAGATTCCTCAACAATTTCATGTCATGAATTATTATTTGTTTTATGGTGGCAAAATATACATAACATGCTATGCACCATTTTAACCATTTTTAAATGTACAGTTCAATGGCATTAAATACGTAGATACTGTTGCACAACATCACCATCATCCATCTCCACAACATTTTTAAACTTCATAATCTGAAACTCCATACTCATTAAATGAAACTCCCCATTCCCTTCTCTTTCTAGGTCCTGATAACCACTACCCTCAATTTGACTATTTTGGATACCTTGTATAAGTGCAACTATACACTGTTTTTCTTTCAGTGACTGGCTTATTTCACATAGTACATTGTCTTCAAGGTCCATTTCTCTTGTGATATGTGTCAGATTTTTTTCTTTCCCTTATGTGTATATATCACATTTTATTTATCCAATGAACACTTGAATTACTTTCACTTTTTAGCTCTTGTGAATAATGATGCTATAAACTTCAGTATATGAGGATCTGTTCAGGTCCCTGCTTTCATTTCTTTTGGTTATATATCCAGAAGTGGAATTGCTGGATCATATGATAATTATATTTCTAATTGAACTGAATAACAATGAGACCCATTCCCAGCTTATTTATTCATTTGCTTATTTGCTCAGTTGTAGTATATGTATGTAGTGTTTTCAGAATTGTTGACTGGTACCTTTATAGGAAACAAATTTATCAACTACAATGCAGTACTTAGATACATTTTCTTTTGGTTTTATAGACTCATTTTCAAAAATATTTAAGTCAGCATCCTTATCCTCCATCTCCTTCAGGGAGGCTGTACACATCTGTAAACAGAGATGCATGCTTTTGTTACATTCCATATTCCATCCTGAGATCCCCAGACTTCTAAGTGTTTTTGTTTTGATTAATAGATGTACTTTAAGGTTAGTCTTTGTAAAATAATGTTTTATAAGTTTTGACAAATGCATAGTTAAATATCCAGTATTACAGTATTATACAGTATGGTTTTTTAAAAAGATTTTATTTATTTATTTGACAGAGAGAGATCACAAGTAGACAGAGAGTTAGGCAGAGAGAGAGAGAGAGAGAGAGAGAGAGAGAGAAACAGGCTCCCTGCTGAGCAGAGAGCCCTATGCGGGACTTGATCCCAGCACCCTGAGATCATGACCTGAGCCAAAGGCAGCGGCTTAACCCACTGAGCCACCCAGGTGCCCTATACAGTATGGTTTTATTGTCCTGAAATAATCCCTATATTTCGTCGACTCAATCCTCCCCTCTATGCCTGAATTATGGGCAACCAATGATCTGCTCACTATTTCTATGGTTTTGCCTTTTTCAGAAGATCTTATAAGTGGTATGTACTGTGTGTAGCTTTTTCAGATTAGTAGACTAGTTTTTTTTTCACTTAATATGTATTTAAGATTACTCTATGTTTTTGTGTGGTTTGATAACTTCTTCCTTTTTATCATTAAATAGTACCCTATTCTTTTCAGGCTGTCGTATGTATGAGTTTCCAAATCATATGGGTAGATATCTAAGAACATAATAGTAGGATCATATGGTGAGGATATATTTAATTTGTAAGAAATTGCCAACCTACTTTGCAAAATGGCCACACCATTTATAGCCTCGCAGCAATAAATGAGAAGTTCTGTTGAGCTTTGGTTTTCAACCAGCAATTTGAAAGCTAAAGACGAATAACTGGAAAAAGTAATAAAACTGTATCCTGCAGTTAAACAATATATTAAACATCCTCAGCGATTTCTTATGTGACAAATGTTAGTAATGCTATAGTAGCAAAGGTGAGGTTTTCACCATCTGTGTGGCTGTCCTCTCTGCACATTAATTCTTCATCTGTGAAAAGAGAAATGTAGCTTCTCTCTTCCAAGCATTTTGAAAGGTTAAATGAAATAATGTTAGCTAAAGACAATCATGAAAACATTGTTTTCCACTAAAATCTAGGGCTGATCTCCCTTGAGCTTTACTACTGCTCTTCATTTCACTGATTTCTTACCTTTCACAAAGGACTTCTCTCAAATAACTTCCATACTATTTTAGTTGCAAACGTAACTCTGCTTTTTTTTTTTTTTAATTTTTTATTTTTTATAAACATATATTTTTTTCCCCAGGGGTACAGGTCTGTGAATCACCAGGTTTACACACTTCACAGCACTCACCAAATCACATACCCTCCCCAATGTCCATAATCCCACCCCCTTCTCCCAAACCCCCCCCCCCCGGCAACCCTCAGTTTGTTTTGTGAGATTAAGAGTCACTTATGGTTTGTCTCCCTCCCAATCCCATCTTGTTTCATTTATTCTTCTACCCACTTAAGCCTCCATGTTGCATCACCACTTCCTCTGCTTTTAATTCTTGGTAAATGCTCTATCCTTTCACTTAGCAAAGTAGATTTTCTCATTCTCTCTCTCTCTCTCTCTATATATATATAAATCCATACATATACATAGTGAATATATATGGTGATTTATATATATCAAATATATTCATTTATGTACATATTATATGTATATAGGTATGTGTATGAACATGTGTATGTATGTGTGTATATATATGTTATAAATATTTATATTTATATTATTTATATTTATATACCCAGCAGTCTGGACTGGGTGTAGTAGAAACACTTGGGGTTCTCCTTCTCATGAATATTCTTTATTTACGATCAGAAAAAAAGTGGCCCCCTGTGTACCCCGAACCTGAGTGACACTTTTCCCCTCTCCGTTTACTATTTTACTAATGCTCCAGCACTGTCTTTACTATTTCTATACACATTATACACATGGAGTCCCCCTCATGATTTCCCTAAAATTATCCTTGGTGTTTCTGAATATTCTGGGACTGGAACAAAGGAATTCATATAGTTCCATTTCTTCTATTCCTCTTCCATTCCCCAGGGAGTTGAGACATCAGGATGCAGGTGAGCAAGGAGCATACAACTCCTATCCTCCAACTTCCCCTGCTCCCTTCCAGCCCTTGAGAACCGTGCCTCTGTATCAGTTTCTTTTCCCTTCTCCCTGCACACCTGTGCCTGGCAAAACTATCTCCAGTATTAAAAATCTCTATCAAATACCTTGAGCTGGCTGTGAGTGACCTATGATTCATACATTTGTAAGAAGTTACTCTTTTGTATTTTATCCAAAGACGTTTACAGAGTACTTAAGATATACCAAAAAGAGTGGGAGGTATAATTTGCCACAAAACACTTTCAATGTCATCATCATCATCATCATTATAATTTTATCATTCCTCCACAAATATTTATTAATCACCACTCTTGTAGGAATTGAAATACAATGATAGATCTGGTCCCACATTTACAGTCTATTGAAATGATAATAAAACTTTTACATAGTAGAATTTCAGTCTAGTGAAATAATAAAACATCATACAGTAGATTACAATTTAAAATTACAGTCATACAATGTATTTTGCTTTTATGATAAAATCTTCAACTCTAAATTATTAAATATTTAGCTTTCTGCTGTCTTCTTAACTCATAAAACAAATCCCTTGTTTTTTTTTTTAATATAATTTTTTATTTTTTATAAACAGATGCAACATGGGGGCTTAAGTGGGTACGAGAAGAATAAATGAAAGAAGATGGGATTGGGAGGGAGACAAACCATAAGTGACTCTTAATCTCACAAAACAAACTGAGGGTTGTTGGGGGGAGGGGGTTTGGGAGAAGGGGGTGGTATTATGGACATTGGGGAGGGAATGTGTTTTGGTGAGTGCTGTGAAGTGTGTAAACCTGGTGATTCACAAATCCCTTGTTTTGTTCATCCAGCTATTTGTATAACGATATCTATCATTTAACCTGCTTTGAAGTACAGCTTTGAAGGACGGGATGTATGAAAAGGTCATTTCCAATTTAAGCATGTTGCATTTGCAATGGTACATTTAGCTATAAATACCCAGTGGGGAAACCGTTGGCCATAGCAGACTGAAACTCAGGAGTGAGGAGTGAGCTGGAGATTAGGGATTCATGAGATATATTGTTGGTAGATGAGGCCATGAATGAAACCACCCAGAAAAAAGGGTAAATAAGATGAGAACAGGGGAGGGAACCCTGAAGATTACATCTAGGAACAGGAAGAATTGGTCAAAGAAGCTTGTCTGGGAGACCTAAAAGACTAGTCAAAAGGAGAAACCAGGATATTATACATAGGAAGAACATTACCAAGAAGAAAGAGAGCTCGAACTTGATTAAGATAAAGAACTAAAAATCTCAAGGCAGTTTCTCCAATTGGAATATTAATGGTGACCCTCTACAGTAGGTTTAGAGAACTGGAATTGATTTTTGTATTTCAAGAGTGAATATGGTAAGGAAGTGCAGATAGCCAAGCTGGATGGAGACTATGATTAAGAGTGTCAAGAACATTTTTATTTTGTTTCTGTTCATGTACCCACACTTCTAGAAATCAGATCTCTTGTATTTTTTCTTCTCTAATGTCCTCTCCTTCTCTTGTTTTCCTTTCCCCCCAAAACCCCCATTCCTCAGTCTCTTTCAGTCTCTTTCTCAATTTAGTCTTTGGTATCCGAAGACTTCTCACCTATCTTTTTCAGACATTGGAATGAGAATCCTCTTCCTACAGCTGAGAGGAAAAAAAAAATATTGACATTACATAATCTGTTACAAAAGTTGGATTTTGCTTCTATGGTACTGGCTTCAACATGTGGAGGGTATTGATGACTGTTTGCTTTGCATTGCTGATCTTCCGATAGTGAGCTGAAGCGGCAGTTTTGAAAATGTCACTACTCTCTGGGGTCTGGAATACCAGGATGCAGCTGGTCTGTTGAACTCTCTCTGAAGTGATTGAATGAAAACAAATCTGGCTCTCCATGGGGCACTCTCTAATGACATCAACCAAATGGAAAAATCTTCACCAAAGTATTTATAGACCAAACTTCCTGGTGCTGAATTTTGATATATTGGACCAACTTAGGGAAAATTTTACTTTTATTTTTACTCTGGGGAAACAACTTCATAAATTATTCCAAAGCTATTTCCTCTCTCTCTACAACACTGTTTGGAATATGTTCTGGAAATGGGTAAAGTGACTGTTTCATTCTTCTCTGTGTATTTGATGGAGCTGCCTGAATTTCTCCTAGCTTAATGAATGCTCTGCATTATGAAACTCACACAACAGTGCCTAACACGAAAGATGCACTCACTAAATATTAGGTGTTTTGATGAAAGGTGGAGCTTACCTCTTACTTGAGACGAAAATGCCCTATGATTGCTTGTCAGTCTTTCTTTGCATCCAGAATGCGTTGATAACCTCAATTTTTACATCAGAAACATCCTCTGTGTTTTCTGAATTGAAACATGCTGACAGAAGAATATTTTGTTTTGTTTTTAAAAAAGGACAGCAAAGAATGAGTTCTGATGGTCAATGGTGGCTATAAAATAGACACATGCTAATTTCCAAAACAAGAGACACATTCCTGGAGGCATCCTATAATGTCCATAGCAGCTTCATTCTCTAGTATGGAGTGCTAGAGGTCTGTTCTCGTTTGGTGACCTGATTTTGGCTAAGGTCCTGACTGCAGTCTAGCATATCCTTTTTCCTGTTCTTTCTCTGTACCTGATACTCCGGGCTTAATCTATTCTGTAATCTATTCATGCTGTTTTTAATAATGTATTTTCTACTTAAATAATAATCAGAGTCAGATTCTGTTGCCTACAGCTAAGAACACTGATAGATACCATTGCTGTATACATCAAAACTCAGAAGCGGCCACCAAGGATTTTTTCAACTTCAACTCTGACTATACATTATTAATGCCTCAAAAAACTCAAGTATGGGATATTTATGTGAAAATACTCTGTTTACCCTTCAGATCTGGTAATAAAGTGAGATACTAAGACTTGGTTAATTAAGGTGTGAATTTGGTGAATGAAGCCATGAAAGGTCACATTCTGGATATTGTCTATGGAGATTGCTTTCCCAATTTGATATGTAAATGCCTAAGCTCCATAGGCTGCTTTCTGATTGATTTTTAACAATGTGCACTTGAAAAACACTGTTAATTTTTAAAAGTTTACTCAATAATATCCCAAATGATGTTCTTTTGTCTTTAAAGTTTTTAAGCATTTTTTTTGAATGGTGAGTTTCTAACTCCACCAATTTATTTACTTTTATAACTCTATGAATATGATCCTTCTTGTAGGAGCATGGTTCTACCTCGATCTCTTTGCTCCCAAAGTAGAAATTCTCTAGCTAATTAGTCAATCACTTGAAAATATATGCCAGTTTCTTTTAATTAAACCACAAATCTGAGTTTCTCCATAGATCTTTAGGAGGAAGAGCAATTTCAAAGTTTCTTTCAAAGTAAAGCTTTGTGTCAGGGTGAGCATACAGAATATATGTCTTAATATGCCCACATATACTCAGAATCAGAATTTCTCTTGATGGATTTATCATGTGGAATAAAAGTGTTCTGGAATCCTGTAATTTAAAATTCTGTATTGATATTTTGAAAATATCTTTTTTTTTTAAATTTTTTATTTTTGATAAACATATATTTTTATCCCCAGGGGTACAGGTCTGTGAATCACCAGGTTTACACACTTCACAGCACTCACCAAATCACATACCCTCCCC
>NC_081558.1:180270554-180276217 GCF_022355385.1 Mustela nigripes
AAGCAGATAATTTCTAATACATTTTAAGCAGTGGCTCTCCACTTTTGCCCTGTAATTATTTCTCACACAATATGATCCATCCCAGGGCAGAATTTTTGAATATAAACATAACTTTCAGTGGGAACCACTAATGAAGGAGCAATGCTTAGTGCTATCCAGAACAAGGACATGCATAAATCATAATCTCAAAATGCAAAAACAGAATGAACTACTCTATTATTCAAGAGTTACAGTCCTCAATACATTAGTATCCCCCAAACTAATGACATGGAGTAGACTTTCATTCTAGCTAAAACTTTCTAACTCACAAAAGGAATATGAATACATTTATTATTTCCAAATTTCCTTGAGTTATTTTCTAATTAACTGTATAATTTTGGGCAACATACTAATAGCATTCCTAGCAAACAAAGCCAGCATTTTATTCAAACGAAATCTTCTCCCAAAATGATTTATACATTGAATCATATTTATAAATCAGTATAATATTTCATATTAAATAATTGTGTTCATCTCTAATTTACTTATAATTCTGCCGCAGGACAAAATCTGTAGGTAGATTTCACAGATATTAGATCCAACGTAATATTTATAAACCAACTAGATAACTATTGACAAAAAATAAAATTAACATATATTTTTTTGTTATACCTAGAGCGAAGACCAAGACAGGAAATTAAGCACCGTATTGTGTTCTAGTTTTTCCCAGGTTTACTCACTGGGGACTCAGGGAATCCTCTGTGTGTGTGTGTGTCTATGTGTGTGTGTGTGTGAGAGAGAGAGAGAGAGAGAGAGATAGGGAAAGATTTCTGACCTGACTTTTTATCTCCTTTAGACCCATGATTTTGTCTTAATTCTCACATATAAGTACATCTTGTTAATGCCACATTAGAGGCCACTAAGGTTTATCAGATACTATCTGGGTAAATGTAAATGCTACTCAGGTCCCTTCATCCTTCAGGTCTGTACCTTAGTTCTGACCTCCCATTGTTTTCTGTACTTTCCCTCCAGCTTATCCATTTAAAACAAAAGCATGTCTTATCATCATGTTTTATTTAATACTTTTTGAGTCTGAGCTGGGAGGACTTGTTCTCTACATCTTGCTAACATAATTCCAAAAACTTCCTTTCAATTATGTTTTCTGAACTGCAGTGATTTTTAATGTGCTTTAGCTCTTTTCCTCTACAGAAGCCTTGATAAAATGAAATACAGGCTATATCTCTTTGCCCTCACTAGTTAGATATATCTAGAGCTGCAATTTCTCTATTTCTCAGAGAGGAGGTTGAGCTAAATAATATTGAGAATTTTTAAAACAGTCTTTTATTTTATTGCTGGTCCAAATCTTCTAATGGGAATGGAAAATAAACTGTAAGACTATTTAATTACAGACTTTGTTTGAAATGTAGGGATCTAGCCCAGTTTTTGTTGGTCGATATCCAGCAACCAGATCTCCCGCTAGTAGCTTTGTGAAGGGAAACAAGGCAACAGAAAACAAAATAATGAGGTTTTCTGTCAAGTGCTTCCGTAAGAATGGCACAACTTTGACCAAAAAAAGGACATGAGGTTTGTAGCTCAATTTGGACCTTTAGAGCACAATAAAGAAAGGAATTAATATATTTATGTATATGTAATTGCAACTTAATAAACTAGACAAAGTCAGCAAGAGAAATACCATTTTGGAAATATGGGATATATGAACACACCTCAAAAATGTTTTGCATATTTATTTAAAAAATTGCAGAGAATAATAGTGGATCTGTTAAGGAATAGAAATATAAAAACAAATTCTCATTCTTCATTCCTTTCTGAAACTAGCCTTTACCACACAAAGCATGTCTCTTCATCTGTTTTGCCAAGCCTCTCTATTTTATTTAACAATGAGAGAAGATGAAGTTATCCACTTTCATTTTACTGAAAGATGAAACATAGCACAACTGTTGTTGGATCAGGTTGCTATGAGTAAGAATTTTCCTAAACACACTTGACCTTCTCTTAGTCCCATTATCTTCCTTGCCCCTAGATATAGATTGAATCATTCTGTCCATAAATTTATAAAGAATAACCTGAGCAAGAATGACATGAAACTCTCTCTTTTTGGAAGGGTTTCTAGATTTCATAAGTTTGAGTTTACAGTTCTGCTTTATTCCTTCATCTCTTCAATTTTATCTTGGCACTCCTTATTAATTTACTGTGACCTAATGGGTTAAAATCTAGGATTTATTTAACACACCAAATTATCTCTCAGAAAAAGCTCTGATTTTCAGTCTCACCTCTGTTAGAAATAAAGATTATATTTTGATTTCCATTAACTTTTGATTTTTTTCCTTAAATTTCTTAGAGGGGTGCTGCTAACAATACAACATACTATATAAATTTTTCTCTAGTTTCTTATTAAATTATAAGTGCTTGATTTTTCCTTCTATATTGTGTCCTTAGACATAATTAATATCAAATCAATCTCGGGTGCCCTTGTGGCCTAGTCAATTAAGCATCTGCCCTCGGCTCAGATCGTGATCACAGAATCATGAGATCCAATCCTGCATTGGGCTCCCTGCTCAGTGGGGAATCTGCTTCTCCCTCTCCCTCTATCACTTCCCCCTGCTTGTGTGCTCTCTCAAATAAATAAATAAATAAATAAATAAATAAATAAATGAATATCAAATTCATCTCTATTGGAATCATATCAGTGTAAAAGCAATCAGCAATCATTAAGAGAAAAATGCTAAAATCTAGCATGCTTTGCATACTATACAAAGTGATCACCTGGCTTTTTTTGACTGATAGTTTGTGTTTTAATGCACTCAAAATTTCAAATATGCCTAAATATATTCAGTTTTCCTTATGACTATCATATCACATAATTTCTTGTAATGACTTTGACTTTGTTTATATTGAAATTACAAACCATAGGTTCAGAAATGATCTTAGGGAGTATTCGGATCTACTTCCATTGTTTTCCACCAAGGATTGGAGACATTGGATCATTTCTTCAAGATAACACAGCTAAGCAGAGACAGAGACAAAATTCATTTAAGTTTTAATAAAATAAGATTCCTCAGATGTTTAAGTACTTATGCAAATGAGGCAGTTACTATTATCGAATAATGCAATAATGGCTTACATTTGTTGAATACCTACTATATGCTAAACACAGATCTCAGCATTTTATATCCAATATTTCACTTCATATCATAACACTTCTACTGGGTATACATTTGTTATATTCATTTTCTGGATGGTAAAAATAGACTTAGAAAGCTTAAGTAACTTACTCCATCATTGTGTAGTACATAAATGGAGCAGTTGGAATTTGAAACCAGGTTTGATTAACATAAAGTTTATACATTCATCTACTTGAAGTGAATCTGTCCCTCAAAATGTAACTGATTACCAATTTTCATCTTAGATCTACATTAATTTTTAAAATAATTTACAACCTTCCCATAGCATCTTACTTTTGTAGGTAAGCAATAATTTTAAATTAAATTACAAAGGAAAGAAATGCTAAAAGTAGCCAGTGTTCAAACATAGATATTCAACCATTTTCTTTTACTTACAATACATAAGCTTGTGCTCAGAATCTCACACAGAGGAGAGAGAACTTAATGTCAATAATTAAAATAAAATCTTAATGATCATAGCTTTGCATTATGCCTTCCATGCATTTTCATAAAATATTTGAGAAATAGTACCTTTTTTGGGAGATCCATAAAAACGTGTACACATATTCATGCATGACACAAAATAGACACAAAAATTAAAATACTAATAATTATCACTTATTTTATCTTTTAAACTCTAGGCATTTTATAAAAATGTACTTGTAATATAAAATTCACTTTATAAATTTAAGTACTAAGAGATAATGTTATTTATTTACATCATATTCATTTCACAGATAAGAAATTTAAGGGAATATAAATATTAAATTGTCCAAGTTTACCCAGATAGAAAGTGAATTCAATCTAAGCAGCTTGGCCTCAGAGTTCATGCTCCTAACCATTATTTTTTCTTGCCTTAGTAAAGAGTTTTAGGTCTTGCTATCCTTAGATAAAATAATGGAATTCTTTGAATAGGCTGATATTACCTCATATGACCAATTAAGTACTATTGCTTAAAACTTACAGTACCAAAAGACAAAACCACTTTGAACTTCATTAACTGTTTATTGGGCATTATCTATTATACTGTATTATATATTTATATATGTACTATAAAAAGAGCTTTAGGTTATTTCTAGGCCAGTGCTATCCAGTAGAACTTTCTGCGGTATGGAGATTCTATATTTGAGTTGTTTAATACAGTAGCCATATGTGATTACTGAGCACTTGAAATGAAGCTAGTGTCATTGAGAAACTGATCTTTAAATTTTAAACTGAGTTTACATTTAACCAAAATAGCTCTGTGTGGCTAGTAGCTACCATATTGAACAGCTCACACTAAGAGAATGCCTTAAAAGCATGGTTTTCTGTTCTTTCTGACTCAACTAGAGGGGAAAAAAAAAAGTTCTTTACTTCACAATGACATTGCTACAGTGGCACAACTGAATGAACATTTCTGTGTGCATGTAGCTATAATAATTTTTTGCAACATAATAATTTCGAACAAACATTTGCTTTGATGTTAGTTTTTCAGTTCCATGTTTAAAATTTCCATTCCGCAAGTCAATTTTGTAGCATACTGACAGTTTGAGATCTGCAGTTTGACAACTCTTCACCAGGAGTATGTATGTGCAAAGATGTTGCTTCCACTCTTGTTTTGTGAAGGAAACACTAAAAGTCACTCCCAAGCACAGACACAAATCATATTCAACATTTACTGGTATACATCCTTTTATTGGGGCAAAAGAAAAATTTTTTAAAAATCACCTTGAGTTTTAAAAGGAGAGAGAATCTTAGTGGTTGACTTACTTTTGGTTTTCAATGTGAGCTGACCCTGATATGGAGGGTCTTCAGGAACATCTGTAAACACAAGAGGCTGAGGGATGGTGGGAAGGAACTTTCCCTTTCCATGCCAAAAGCTTAAGAAATGTGTTCAGGGATACCTGCATCTGGAAAGACCACAATGGCCTAACTACAGGAGGAAGGCAGAAGGAATGATCCAAGCTAGGAGAATGAGACCGGGAACAGAATCAGTCTTCCCTAACCTGAACACAGAAGAAGCTACTCCATGTCTCAAAACGCATGCATATACACAAAAACATGTGCATATGCATGCACACACGCACCATGCACGTACACCCCTTAGTGAATAATCTTACCCTCAAAATAACAAAGGGACCTACGAAAACTCTCAGTCACTGCTAGTATATGGCAAATCTAATGTTTGCTGATGTGTGCTAGTTAAAGTTCTTCCTAAGTATATAAAAGTATTGGCAAGTAAAATATTTCAGGGCTATCTTTTGCTGTTACTTGCTACTTGGATGAAGGTTGGAGATCTCCCCTTTCAAACTATGAACTGAACTTAAGTCTATGCTTTTTAATAGTACTATTGTATAATAATAACTCACCTTAATTGGGATAGGAACAAAATATATGCAATATACCACTGAAACGAGTATCTAATTTTTGTGGTAAGAAGTTTAAATTTTTATTTTTCCTGCTCTCTCTCTCTTTATATATATATATTAGTACTATTAAAAAGCATAGACTTAAGTTCAGTGT